>NC_139625.1:51814637-51859637 GCF_964638095.1 Poromitra crassiceps | reverse complement strand
GTAGTAGGTGTCCCCCTGCTTGTCCTGCAGGGACAGACAACACCATTGGCAACCATGGAGGATAGCCAATAGGAGGCAGCTGTGGAGCAGCAGGAGTGGGACCATAGTGGTGATGATGATGATGGACAGCACTTCCTCTTGGTTTGATGTCTGGCCTCACAACAACAGGGTTGCCCTGGTGGTAACCGTCCTGGAAATACAGGAGTGTGACTTCGTTGAGAGACAGAGACGACTGAGAGTGAAGACTTGATGAGACCCAACTGTGCTTTGTGTCTGTGTGGGACACTACTGACCTGGCCAAGATATGCAGTGTGTGCAGCAGAGTGACTGGGCCCTCCTGGTGCCAACAGCGCCATAGGAGGAATAGCTTTCAGCATCATGTTGTGCATGATGATCTGGTGCATCTGGGCATTTTGCATCAGCATCAATTCCACCATGTCTGAGACACACATGCAAAAGTATAAATAAGGGGACACTTGAATGAGATATTTTGATTGTATATTTTGCTGCAGCACACCCTCTTTGATGCTGCCTGAGCGCGGTGCAGGATAGGGCTGAGGTTGGGCAATCTGGGTGATCAGAGGCAGCTGTGGCAACTGCTGTATGATAGTTGCAGGCTGCTGAGGTATCTGCAGACAGAGAGAGAGAGAGAGAGAGAGAGAGAGAGAGAGAGAGAGAGAGAGAGAGAGAGAGAGAGAGAGAGAGAGAGAGAGAGAGAGAGAGAAAGGGGAAATATTGTGTAAGGATGTGAATATGACCCTCTACAATCGTTCCACAATTTTAGGTGATTTTAGAAAACTAAAGTTTAGGCAAATATGACTCGCTCCTCCTATATTATCTTATTTTGAAGTAGCCTAAAATGACATCAACCTTTCTCCTGATCTTTTTTCTCTTCATATTTTCTATTTGCACTTTTCTATTGCCAGCGTACTATGGCTCTAACCCTTGCTTGTTTTGTTGGTGACCAATGAATTGAAGCTTATCCTACTACTGTAATAATAATAATAATACATTTTATTTTATGGCGCCTATCTCACCACACTCAAGGTCACCTTATATCAATGGAATATACAATAAAAGGATAAACACGATAAGCATCAAATAATAATATAATAAACAACAATGAACAGTAATAAGACAGCAGTTAGACATGCAGCAGTTAGTAATCACTAATCAGCAGTTAGACATGCAGAGCAAAGATTAGTAATTTGTTGTAAGTCACTATGAATACGATTTGCGTGTTGAGTGTCTCACAGTCTGTTGGATGATGCAAGGGGGCTGAAGAGGGGCAGGTGGTGGAGGGAGCAGGGGAGGCAGAGCCGGGGCTGGCTGATGGATGTGGATGGGGCCTGGGGGTGGCTGAAGTGGCTGCAGGGTGGTGAGGAAATCTGGATGGTATCGTCTACGTGTGCCTCCCCAGGTCTGAGGTCTGGTGAGGTCCTCCAACATGTGCTGCTCCTGCAGAGGAGATCCCATAGACACAGACAAAACACACACACACACACACACACACACACACACACTTGCCACAGTCTCAGATGGTTGCCACAGTCTCAGATGGAAGAGTTAATGCTCAATACATTAGTGAAACCCTATTCATGGTTTGATCTCTTCCTTTTTTGTTTTTGTAGGTTTTTACATGTTATGGCAGGTTTTGTAGTCTAAAAGACTGTTACAAGTAGTATGACTTGAGCATTTTAATTCAATGAACGATCATCAGATGATTAGCATTGTAATACTGAAGTGCTAATCCTAATAAATGGAAATGGTATTCGACAAGGAAACAAACATGTTTTTGTAGAAAACAATGTTTACTAACCCTCAGTCTTTGCAGAAGGTCTCTCTTTCGCCTCAGAGCACAGTGCAGTGCATCCGCCCGTCCATCATAACTCCCTGAGCAAACACAATCATCTTCTCAGAAATGAACCCCTGCATCCATGTGTTCCTCCTCTACACACTCCAATGCCATGTTTTGAAGTAATAAAACCCCTTCTACCGCCTCCATTAAAGTAAGAACTAGTGCAGTGCCCCCCCCCCCCAATCAGTCACCACTGGCCCACTTGATATCATCAGTCGCATCACTCGATGATTGTGGGGCATGACATCATCAGTCTGGGCTTTTGCATGCTCTGGCCACCAATTGACGATTGTGGGGCTGGGGCATGACAGACATACTGTACTGTACATACAGATGGTGCTGCCTACACAGACATACTGTACTGTACATACAGATGGTGCTGCCTACATAGACATACTGTACTGTCTGTACATACAGATGGTGCTGCCTACATAGACATACTGTACTGTACATACAGATGGTGCTGCCTACACAGACATACTGTACTGTACATACAGATGGTGCTGCCTACATAGACATACTGTACTGTACATACAGATAGTGCTGCCTACATAGACATACTGTACTGTACATACAGATGGTGCTGCCTACATAGACATACTGTACTGTACATACAGATGGTGCTGCCTACACAGACATACTGTACTGTACATACAGATGGTGCTGCCTACATAGACATACTGTACTGTACATACAGATGGTGCTGCCTACACAGACATACTGTACTGTACATACAGATGGTGCTGCCTACATAGACATACTGTACTGTACATACAGATGGTGCTGCCTACATAGACATACTGTACTGTACATACAGATGGTGCTGCCTACATAGACATACTGTACTGTACATACAGATGGTGCTGCCTACATAGACATACTGTACTGTACATACAGATGGTGCTGCCTACACAGACATACTGTACTGTACATACAGATGGTGCTGCCTACATAGACATACTGTACTGTACATACAGATGGTGCTGCCTACATAGACATACTGTACTGTACATACAGATGGTGCTGCCTACATAGACATACTGTACTGTACATACAGATGGTGCTGCCTACACATACTGTACTGTACATACAGATGGTGCTGCCTACACAGACATACTGTACTGTACATACAGATGGTGCTGCCTACACAGACATACTGTACTGTACATACAGATGGTGCTGCCTACATAGACATACTGTACTGTACATACAGATGGTGCTGCCTACATAGACATACTGTACTGTACATACAGATGGTGCTGCCTACATAGACATACTGTACTGTACATACAGATGGTGCTGCCTACATAGACATACTGTACTGCACATACAGATGGTGCTGCCTACACAGACATACTGTACTGTACATACAGATGGTGCTGCCTACATAGACATACTGTACTGCACATACAGATGGTGCTGCCTACACAGACATACTGTACTGTACATACAGATGGTGCTGCCTACACAGACATACTGTACTGTACATACAGATGGTGCTGCCTACATAGACATACTGTACTGTACATACAGATGGTGCTGCCTACATAGACATACTGTACTGTACATACAGATGGTGCTGCCTACATAGACATACTGTACTGTACATACAGATGGTGCTGCCTACACAGACATACTGTACTGTACATACAGATGGTGCTGCCTACACAGACATACTGTACTGTACATACAGATGGTGCTGCCTACATACATACTGTACATACAGATGGTGCTGCCTACACAGACATACTGTACTGTACATACAGATGGTGCTGCCTACATAGATAAAACCTCTTCTGCCTCCTCCATTAGCTCATATTTTACCTGTTTCTTTTATAGCACTTCTTGTTTACATGACGGTGACAGGAAGGGAATTATGACTACAGTAAGGCAGTAAGGCTAATTCTCATTATTATAATTGATTATTAATCATGTTGGTGATCTAGGAATTGAAGCTTATTCTACTGTTGCCACCATAATAAATATCTTACTTGCAGACAGGGCAGACTCTACTCGGTCGTCCATATTGTCCTTTTCGTTTTCCAGTCTCTATGAATGTCGGGATACAACATTCGTTAAATATTTGGTGTCATTCTCATCCGATAACAAAAGGAAGATTGAAAGAAGTTCTAAAATGCCTTTCCACCTCTAAACTAAAGGTATCTATTGTAGTCTGACTTTTCACCTACCTTCTCCAGCAGTTTCAGTTTGAGTCTAGTCATCTCATCAACCATAGGATCTGCCATGCTAAAAGATGAGAAGGAATAAGGCTGTTGGTATTCTCCGTGCTGGAATGAGCATAACTGTCGGTTGAAATGTGCAGACACAAACATACAGACGCTATCTGTAATTTACCTCAACTCATGGTATGTTGAGTCACACACACTCGACATCCACCTTTGTCTGTCCATGCCAAACTAAAGCCACAAAGCAGTAGCCTGGGTAAACCCAGCCCCCAGTGACCTGCTCTCAGGCTCACCCTGCTTACAGTCACAAGCTAGTGACTGGGAACTGAGAGAGCAGGTCACGTGGGGGCTGGGTTTACCTAGGCTAACAAAGCAGTTGCCATGGGACACACCTGTTTACCACAGGCATTCAAGCACAACTTTCCTAGCCTAGTGACTGAGAACAGGTCTGAGAGCAGGTCACGTGGGGGATGGGTTTACCCAGGCTACAACTTTCCTGCCTGCTTGGTTTCTATGCTGCTCCCTTTAATGAGAGAAACATCCTGACAGACTGGCCTGCAGGCAGATCACCTCATGGGGCAGATACAGTAAGGATGACAGCTTCTACGATGACAGGAAATAAACATATTTTGGCATATTTTTAGCTGGCAAAAAGATGTAATCAAAATCATTGGGATTACTAGCAGGATTACAATTTGATAGAGCAGAGCAGTCAGCAAGCACAGGATCAATCATAATTATTCAAAAAGTCCAATTGATGCCCTCTTGTGTAACACTGATGTAAATGTGGTTGTTTTTCCAACAACACACAAAATCATCGCCATGACTTAATTTTATTGATGAATTTACAACTGTACAAAATGGTAATTTACATGATCTATAAAACAGAAAAATAACAGGCATCATTCTAATTGAGCTACCTCACTGAAGTTTCCATGACCATCACATGGTCCAGCAGTGGGCCAATTCTCCTGATCCCAAAACAACAGCATATGAACTTGATTCACAAGGTCACCTGTCAATCATCATGGCACATCCCATTTGATAAATAAAACACAAACATACAAAGAAACCAAGTGTAACTGACATCTGCATCAACAAATTATTAAAGTGCATACTTGTCTTTTAAACAAGTTAGAATTGATGATTGTGGAACAGAAACAACATGCAAGCTGTGACTGGAAGCCATGATGTCGGAGGATGGTCGTGGTGCTGTAGGCTTTCTGTGGGATGATAGGGTGGATGGTCATGCACTTATTTTATAGTATGGCACAGAGGTCAATGTTGCATGTTGAAAACAGCCCTGTTTGCTTAATGAAGCAGCTTTTAGCAAGTCTACTGAAGAACAATGAATGATAAACAAAAACTCTGAATGAGTCTGAAATGCACTTGCATTTGCACGTCTGGTTGCAAATACACATGACAAAATGTTGGCCTTACAATGTTGATAAGCCAACGTTGTGATTGTTTTCTGTTAAATAACACATGATGGCATTTATTTACACAGTGCATGTGTGCAGCTGTGAGCGCAGTATACCTGGCAGATTTGAAGTGTATATATAATTTTGGAGTCTACCATTGCAGACACAGCCAGACTTTGGGCTGTGTTTCAGAACTTTTTGCAGAACATTCACTTAGAACTTGAAATCCAATAAATCCAAGAATGAATCAGGAAAAAAATCCTTAAGGACTAAAATTATCTTATTAAAAAATGTCAGATGCAGTATACTATTTGATGCCTACAAGAAGAGGCAAACTGTAAGGAGAAAGGGACGGGGGGGGGGGGTGTAAGATAAATGGTCTCTTTGCCACTGTTACAGGAACAGATACACCCAATGAAAGTCAGTACGTCACAGGCATATTTCTAAACACATTTTAGACAACACACTCATTACTGAAGGTGTTGTTTTACGCTAACCATGATTTTCTTTTCTCTTACCACATTACCTGGTTTGTAAAAGGTAGAAACAACAGAGATAATATAATTTCTGTTTTTGTGATCACATTTACAGGCCAACAGACTGATAAGTTACAGTATAAAGTTGCTAACAGAATGACAGGTCTGTCTCCAGCAGTGCTGAGCGTTTCCATCTCAGTGACACATGCACTTTCATTGTGAAATCTTTTGACATAATTTATTATAAAAGAGCATAATGTAATCTTTTGGAATCGGTGCTTAATAGGAGAAACTTGATCCTGTAGGTCCTATTCTGATACACAGGTTTAAAGATTCACCCTGTCTGCCTGTTTAGGTATATTACCAAGTCATATGGAAAGTTATGGATGTCATCAGCGCACTGTCTCTTTGATTGGCCGATGGTGGCACCCATCTACAGTTGTCAGGATGATTTCACCGGTTAAGTATGCCGTTCTCGCACATGTCCTTCACCCGTGTCAGATCACATGGTGAATCTTGGATCAGAGTTTGTTCGAGTATGAGTTTGTGTGCTGCCAGAGGGAAGGAGGTTGATGCTCATTCACATGGATTAGTTATGTCACCTAATGCGAGAAAAAGAGAATTAACAAGAATTATTTACTTGCAGTGCACAGACGGGCACCCCCCACCACCATCCACCCTCACACATACACACAACACATTCACCTTGTGTATGTGAGGAGGCATCTCGTCCTCAGAGCTCTCTTCTGGCACCGGGGCATGGTGATGCAGTCCTGCCTGACCCTCCTCTGCCCAGCCTCCCATGGGCACCCGTGCAGACCTCACCACCTTGCCACCTGCACCTAAAGAGTCTGCGAGACAAAAAACACACAGTACAAGGTGTCATTACAGTGTCATGGGACTTTACATTGTCCTTCAATGGTCCACCAAATGATTAACTATGTTTTAAATTCGACTTATCTTATAGTAACCTCATATATAAGTGTGAGATCAACTGAAGGAGTAGACCTGAGTTAGTAGATCGGGGAATAATAGACTTAACTACAAATCTTTAATTCAGGATTAAGAAAATGTTTCTGTTCTGCACATATCTTGTCAATATGTTTACCTGTCCCACCCTGATCCCATGTCTCTTTCTAAACGTTATTGTTTTCCCAAATGTGTGCTTTTTCTGTCAGCATGTTTTACTACTTTGTATCAGGTGAATGTACAGGGATTGTAGCAACAATGCAATGATATAACATAGGTGGAGTGACTTGTTCAATGCAATTATCTTGACATGGGTGGTGATAACATCAAGTGGAATAGCAAGTGAAAATATTTCCTGTGCCATTCTGAGCCTGACATGGATAAGAAAAACATTCCAGTCCCATTGGAGAACCACTCAAACCCCATCTGTCTTCTAGTACGAAACATGAAGTGATAACCACAATGGTAGCTACCTGTGTTGTTTCCTCCATAGCGGCGCTGGCTGCTGCTCTGTAGTGGAGCCACCTCCTGGCCTGGGGCGGTAGTACTGATGGCTGAGGCTGAGCTGGGAATGGCACTGGGACTGGCAACTAAGGTGGGGAAAGTGTGCGAGCGGGGGAAGTTCCTGTGGTGAGGGTTGGGATCACTTCTGACGTCGTCGGGTACGCTGTCACTGCTGGCGTCGCTCTCCTGCCTGTGCCATGTGTGACGAGACAACTCACCGCGAGACTGCTGCTTGTGGAGCTACACGGACAGATTTGCCAGATATTCAAAATAAGAGGATAGATGTGGGAACACTTTGTGCTTCATTCACTTTGTGAATCACACAGCTCTCTCTCTCTCACACACACACACACACACACACACACACACACACACACACACACACACACACTTACTTCATGCATGTAAAGTGCATGGATGCTCATCTCAGTGGAGGCATACTCTGACAGGACCAAGCTGGACAGCTGACCCTCCCATACACTGCTGCCTGAGCTGACAGTCCGGGCGTCAGTCCTGGTGAAGGAATGGATGCAAGAATGAAGAGCAGAGCGGATGGGATGAGGAAGTGGCAGTTTAGAGAATATTTCTACTGAGATTGAAAGATGCAGTCTAAAAAGGAATGTAGTTGCAACATGTTTCTGAAGGAGTATCATCCTACCCAGAACCCGCCATGGTCCTGCTGATGGTTGAGGTGTGGCCAACACCCCTATGAGTTGCACTCAGGCTGCCCCTCAGGTGAAGACTACTGCTTATTGGTGAAAGGGAGCGCAAGGCAGACGCCCCGTCGATCAAGCCGGCCGCGGCGTGGTTGGTCAAAGAGCTCTCCCGGCCAAAATGAACAGAGGCCAGTGTAGACGGACCTGCCAAGAGGTTAGCAACGAGACTCCTTGGCTGAAGGAGAGGGACACAGACGGAGAGAGACAGGAGGGTAAATCCAAATTTTCCTACGAGTATATTAGGAAACTTATTTCATAACTACGTGTCATTCAGTTGAATAGACCTGACTTATTCTTATTGCAATACTCGTGTGAATGTTCGTTAAGCTCCATACCTCAGACTCTGACGGTGAGTTGAGTGTGTGTGCGTCTGCAGGAGCCCCGGTGGCCTCTCTCTGTACCCTCTCTTTCAGCTGGCTGATGAAGTGTGTGGTCTCCTGGGGAGGCTGCCACTGGGGGTTGGTGATGGCAAAGTGCATCAGAGATAACTCTGTCTTCCCGTCCTCTGCCTGTTGGTAGATAGACGCCTCCGTCTTCCCCTCTGACATCCACTACAGAGGGAGGAGAGAGATTGTCAAAACACACATGTACACAACGCTCCCTCGTTCAGCTGTGTTGCTGAAACCCAACTGTGAATGTGAGAGTGAAGAGTGAAATATCTAACTTTCTGTGTTTTTATGCTCAGGAGTTACAAACTGTGACTCATCCTGGGCTTTTGTTCTTCCCTGCAATTACATGTATTACTTGTTGTATTGCAACTTTTCAAATAATCTACTGCATGTCAATAGGTTCATGCAAGTGTGTGTGTGTCTGTGGTAGTTGCTCACCGCAGGGTGTCCGTGTTGCCTGATGTCCATCTGGGCGAAGGAGCAGGTGTCTCCCACCCCAATCACCTCCACGGTGAAGTTCCTGAAGAAGTCAATGATCTCCAGAGACTTCCTCCTCAAACAGAAGATCAGAATGAATGGAGTCACCACTGGACTTATCAGCTCCTCCAGTATAAACACCTGAATGCAAACAGAGATGGGAAGGGTTCACACTGTATGCTCACGTAGCAAGGTACTGGTAGAGATAAGGTCAGTTTCAGATGAAAAAAGTTTACTGAACCTCTGATTCAAAAGTTCAAATGATGTTATGTTAAATGACACATTCGTTTTAACTGAGTAAGTAGGGGGTGTGGTAGTACCATAGAGGTTAAAGAATAAGACTCGTGATTGGAGGTTGGCGATTTGAAGTGCCGATGGGATTCATTCACAGCGCAGCACCCCTGTCTTTGCCCTAGGCCTAGGGTATTGGGGATAATATTCTTGAGACCAGAGGGAAGAGCATCTCCTACTAGTACTCCAACACCACTTCCAGCACCAGGTCTCCTATCCAAAGAGTATACTATGCACAGCCAGACCTGCTTAGCTTCCCCAGGAAAGCCAGTGATGTAACGCAGGAGCCACTGGTGCTGACGATAATAGTTTACTTAGAAGACTGTGGAAGTACAGGGGTCGCAGGTTCGCGTCCCGCGTTACCTCCGGCTTGGTCGGGTATCCATACAGGCATGATTGGCTATGTCTGCGAGTGGGAAGCTGGATTTGGGGTATGTGTCCTGGTCGCTGCACTAACGCCTCCTCTGGTCGGTCGGGGCGGAAGGGAACTGGTGGGAATAGAGTGATCCTATCACGTGCTACGTCCTGCCGGTGAAGCTCCCCACTGTCAGGTGAAAAGAAGCGGCTGGCAACTGCACATGTATCGGAGGAAGCATGTGTGTGTGTCTATGGCTCTTGCCAGATCGGCAGAGGGGGTGGGCAGTGGCCGGGGAAGCAAAGGGAATTGGCCAAGTACAATTGGGGATAAGATGGGTGAAAAATCTGAAAAAAAGAAGAAGAAGACTGACTTGGCAGCTCCAAGGTGTGAAGGTGAGTAAGAGAGTGTTGAAGACCCTGGAAACCGAAATCCAAAAAAACCTAACTATGTAATTTAGGGTCTTATGTGAGTAATTATGAGCCTCAAAAAGTCTGAGACATTAGTTTCAACCCAAATTCTAAATATCGCCATTTCAATATTTACAATATTGGCCATAGCCATAGCCATGCATGCTCAGTTAATACTCCCTGGATAAATAAAGGTTTAAAATGTTTTCAAAGGATGTGACAAAAATCACCACTGAACACTGATATGAAAGTGAAATTTTCGACTATATTTTTCGCAAAAATCCAACGGTGGTACTCACAGCCTTGTATTGGAAGAGCTGGGAGAACTGGTCACGGGTCTCATATCTATGCGCGTTGCCCTGCCAGTGGTCTGGCATGTAGTGGATATGAGCCAGGATCACCCGTAACAACTGCTCAGGACAAAACACCATGTGCTTATCAGGAATAAATGACCTGAAGAGAGAGAGTGGGGGATGAAAAGGGGAAGAGACAGGGAGAGCAATGGCATTTCAGTTGAGAGTTTGGAAGATAGAATGGATGGAGAAATATTGAATGGATATGCAGACAAACACATAGGTAGACAGATGGATAGATATGTTGTGGGGGTTGTGTGTTTAGATGCCTACATACATACATTCAGATGGACAAGTCTGGCATACAGACAAACTGGGTGACACTAATCCCTACCTGCAGACTGTGACACACACTCCAAGCAGTGTGATGGATGAGAGGACATGTTCCACTGCTAGAACATCCTCATCATAGATGGTCAGGGCGATGAGGACAGCCAGGAGAGAGCCAGCAAAAAACGCTATGTTCTTAGCCACCACAGTCAGCAGAGGTGACAGGAAACAATTCATATACTTGGATGAAGCCTGAAGAAGAAAATAAACAAGAACAAAAGAGGAGAGGAACAGAAAAGGAGGAAATAGACATATGTTTAAAATACAGGAGATACTGGAAGAGCAGTAATATAAGTGTAAGAGAAAGGTATAAGGCATGAGCACAAGAGCATGTTATTGATTAAGGCCCTCTGTCTATCAAGCACCTCTGTTTTAGCTAGCAGACACTTGCAGAAAGGGCTGATTATAGCTACTGCTGTCCAAAGCCCATTTGAAGCACAGCACTTGAAGTTGTAGATGCTGGCACTATAAGCAATAAAAACACTAATTCTGCACAGCCAGTGACAGTGGGCCCTATCTTCCCAAAAGCGGTGAGATTCCCTGGGGACAAGAAGCCTAAGGGGCTGTTCAGACAGGACGTGTGTATTTGAGAAGCCAGCGCCTTTCTACAATTCATTCTCTATGGTAAGGACACGCTAGGAGTGCTCCTCTTTCAAGCACCGCACCTGGCGTTTAAAGGTCCCAATTCGTGCAGCTGTAACCTCTTAAAAACGTGTGTCTCTGGTCCATAAAACATGATTCTGGATTAATTTGTCGGAGTTCTCACTTCCTCATCTCGTCGCTTCCCAAGAATGGTCTGTTTCTATAATATATTCAGAACTAACAGTTCCCATTGGCCGCTGAGGGAGAGCCTCAATCAGCCTCAATCAGATTAGCGTCTGTGGACCAGCACGCTAGGTTGCGAGTTATCGTTAACTTAACGGTTACTACGCTAAAGAGGACATCTCAAAATGCCTAGACTTACCGAATGCACCTCTGCAGTTGCTGGATCACGTACAGTTGGCGTCGCTCCAGCTAGAAGTGTTAATTTTGTGGCTATAGACAAAATGGTGCAGGTAGCTTGTGTGAGAGAGACCCGCGCAGTATGCGTGAGGAAGCTCGTGACGTCCCAATTCCCCTCTGGGCAAACGAAGCGTTTGGGGGTGTGGCTTGGAGGAGACTGCAGGGGGAAGCTGGATAGGGACAAATCCAACTGTGGCAGTTCTGAGCTTGTGACCACTCATTACAGGGAGGGCTGACAGCAGTATATATGCATTTACAAGTAAAAACAGCTTTTGCACGGAATGGGACCTTTAAGCGCTCTTGGCGGCTAGTGTTTTTTGGCGGAGTGCTCTGGGCTTCTCAAGCTGAAAAAAGTTGAACATTTGGAGGAAAAGCGCGCTGCTCGTCAATGTCACTCCTCCTACCTCTTCTCCTGGCAGGGGAATGTCCAAACTCCGCTGCTGCCAGAATTGCCAATAATCTGGCTTTCATGTTTACAGTACGAACAATCAACAACATCAAACAGACGAAACTAGCTGGCTACCGTCCGTGTGATCGTTGCGTCCTGAACTGTACTGCGCGTGCCGGCAGGGAAAAGCAAAACAAAACACACAAAAAACGCTCCGTGCGCTGTGTTCTGTGTGCGCATTGGAAGCGCTCTCGACATGATTTCCAAAGCGTTCGGATCTGAAATACACACATGCTGTCTGCACAGCCCCTAATACACACATCCTGTCTGCACAGCCCCTAAGACCTTCAATTGTTGGTAGCAAATATCCTGGTGTGCAAACCTTGTAGCCCTTGCTGAGCCGTGACATGAGCTCATGGTCCAACTCATTGAAGTGACGCAGGTAACATCGACCGTAGAGAGACCAGCATCTCGCTCCCAGAGAACCAGGCTCCCGCTTAATGACCTAGACACACACACACACACACACACACACACACACACACACACACACACACACACACACACACACACACACACACACACACACACACACACACACACACACAATTACTCACACTAATGTCTCTGTATCCCTCTATAAGAAAAATAATGCCTCTGTGTAAATAGGGTGGGTGTGTAGGGTTTGTATTTGTGTGTGAACAGGGGCAGCCCAATTACCTCAGTATAACTGAAAAAGGCGTAGAGAATCTGCCACACCAGAATGACTGGACACAAGAGCAGATTGGCAATGCCAATCCACAGGATGCGAGATGCTAGTTTTTCTGCCAGCTCAAGCCTGTTTCCTCCTCTCTTATACTCTGGCTTCAGACTCCACTCATTCTCAAACAGAGAGCCTAGAAGGGTCCAGATTAATAAACAAGGGAGGTGAAAAGAAGATATCTTTGTAATAAGACATAATAGACCTTGACATAAAGATGCAAACACTGGCAACTACACAAACATGCATGCAAACATACACACACCAGTCCACCTGAAGAAGACAAAACAAATACAGGCACACATAGACAAATTATTCACAGAGAACACACACACCTGGTCCCCAGAAGAAGATGAGCTCAAAGTTGTACTTCAGACCCCGGGTATAGAACACACACTCCCCAAGAAAAGGAGGTCGAAATCGCACAGGAAGGAGAGACTTATTCACCATGGCAACCTGTGAGAAGAACAGGAAGAGAGGGCTTTGGTTTGAGGTCACATTGTCTCATAATTTGCAGGTAGTTGCATCAGTAGTAAAATATTTCTTTGTCAGTGTCTTAGTGATGACATTCAATTTCAAAACGCACGCACCATGTAGTTTTTGAAGCGGAGGATACGATGGTAAATGTCAAGCTCTGTCAGTTCTTTCTTATGGATGCAGATGTGGTGTTCCTTCTGGATCTCCACTATCCTAGCCTGAACCTCCTGCCACGTTACATAGGGTAGCTCTGACTGCAAAGGGAAAGTGCAGTGGGGGTTAGGGAGTCAAATGTCTTATTCTATGCATCATTAAGAAATCCTATTGGATGCATTTGATCAACCCTTAGTTACGCCACTAAGATATGAGTGTGTCTGTCTCACCATGGTCATCTTGAGCGCATTAGTGTAGAAGATTCTGATCTCCCAGTAACACCAGACGTTGTAGAGGAATTTGACCAGGCGGTGTAGCCAAAACACTCCGGAGATTACCAGCAGAAACATCACAAATGCATTCTCTCGGATCCTGAGGGAGAAATTAATTTGCTTCTTTAATTACGGTAATACAAAGACAAAAGCATTCTACAGCACAATGACAGACTCAGACTTGTATGATTGCTCTCACATCTTCAATTTATCTTTAGAGCAACAAAGAACACTCTGGATCCAACATGGCTTACTTATCTAATTGCTGCATTATTTTGAACACATCTCTGCTTTATCAGACACGACATAGTGGAAACAGAATAGGTGTGTGAGAGAAAGCAGCTTGCCTCTAACCCACACTATCATGAACTAGAAATACTGTGCGCTCATTTCTAGCGTGTCTCGCACGCTCAGCATTTGAGCCACTGAGCACGCCCCTCTGCTTTATTATAGCTGTGAGATGTAAGCCCCGCCCCTCTGCCTTATTATAGGTTGAGGCCACGTCTCGTCATAGACGCTGGTTTAGCTGGCTCAGCCTGGCTGGGGGCATGGTCAGGGTGGGGTAAAATCCCCCGTTCTATCCATTCAGCAAAGTTAGAATTTAGCTGATAGCCCAGCCCAGGCAGACACGATCGGGGATTTAACCACCGCAGTAAACGCACATCTGAGCAGACGTCTTGTGTTCTGCTCTACAACCCCCAAACCTGTAGTTTAGAGCCGCAGCACCGTCTTTTGGTGAGTCAGCCCATGAGATATATGGGCGGTTTTACCCCACTCGCGCGCCAGCCGTTTAACATTTTGTGGGCGTTCCCAGACATGCGGACTGTCTCTATAGCAGTGAGATGTAAGCCACGCCCCTCTACCTTATTATAGCTGTGAGATGTGTGAGATGTAAAGGCCTAAACAGACTCGTCCGTCCGCCTCGAATTGGAGCCGTCTCGCCGCCTGCCGGCGCCAGCGAGCCCTACACGCTAGGACGTCACTACACCCTCCCTCCTGGAAAATGGCGGCGATTGAGTGCAAGGCAGTCTGAATGAAATTGAATGTAACGTTCCCAATTCTATGTATTAATTTCTAAAAATGCGTCATTGGCCGACCCGCTCTACCTCCTGAGCTAAAGCCACCCCTCACGTCACGCACGTCACGCACGTATCGTCGCCGCTGAGTCACATTTTCGAGCAGCCCCCGTCAGCCGACGGCGCCCCCTCCCCGTATGACGGCGCTCCACCCCCCGTCATACGGGGAGGGCGGGGCGAGGCTCTGACGGACGAGTCTGTTTAGGCCTTTAGCCACAAGAGCAACACAAATATTGAAATCACTGTTATTACTAGGGAAGCAAGAGGAGATAGTGCATTAAATTTGAAAGTTGGAGTTTGGGGACACATTCTTATAAAAAGGTATTTTTGTAAGCTAAATATTTATAATAAGCCAAATATAACTTCTGCTGTCACACAATAAGTATGATTGAGAGACTAGCAGGTAAGAAACAGATGGATGGAAACAGACAGACTCCTCAATTATCAATTACCAATAGACAGTATCTGACAACTGTCCCATGTGATGATGTGTAGATCCAGCAATTGCATAGAAATCCTGCTTCGGTGATGGATTTTGTATGGATACATCACTGTGCTTCCTGCATCCCAGAGCCACACAGTCAGCATTCATCAGACCTACTCTCTTCTACGCCACACTTCTGCTCAAATTACAGCTTCTTTACAAATCAAGTGTCATTCATACTCACCGAGCACTGCAGACATCGACGGGGAGGAAGGCATCAGGCAAGGTGACTTTAGATGAGTCGGTGTGGTTCACAAACTTGTTGGCAAAGAGGATGTCGTAGTCCACACAGTTAGCCAGGAACAACGTGAAGCCAACCACAAACAGCAGTTGACTGCAGGGAGAGAGAAAGAAAGAGAGGGAAGCCGGGTAGAGAGGGAAGACAATGAGACAGAGAGAGAGAGAGGGAGAGAGAGAGAGAGAGAGAGAGAGAGAGAGAGAGAGAGAAATGATATTGCTCCCTAGCTTGAGACCCGTGTGAAAAATGTCACTGGAATAACTATCAAGGATACCAACAATACGTATTCTATTTCACAGCATTTTCACTCCAACTTATCTATGCAATCTACTGTATATTTATGATATATATGATACATACACCAGCTCAAAGATCTCTCCCAACAGCATACAGGTGAATCCATTCTTCTGATGGAGGTTATAGACGTGAAGGCAGTTAAGGACTACCGGTTTTATATGAGCAACTGAGGGGACAGGTCTTATACGAGATGATTTCACAATGCAAAATCAAGGCAGCCCAGTACACTGAGCAGCTGCATTCATTCAGACACAGCACATTAGGAATGCATGGCCAACACATATAAAGGATATTCTCTGGAAAAACAGGTCCAGGTTTTCTATGTGGTGCCATTGGGCTGAAAAAGACAAGATATTTTAGTAATGACGTGGTTGTAGGGCATCTCTATCAGCTAGTTAGTAGAGCTAGAGTATGGGAGTAATTCTGGATGTGATAAGTGCATGATTTGCTTGTGATTTGGGTTTGTGTGTTTTACATTTGGCTCCTTCAGGCACGTGCATCAGCAGGTTCTCCTCTCCTGGGGGAGAGTCGCTGTAGGATGCCTCCAGACGCTGGTACTCTGTATCAAAGTGAGCCATGGTAACAACTGCTTCAGTCTCGCCAAGTAACCAAGCCCACTGCTACAGTCTGGACCAGAGAGAGAGGGATGGAGAATGAGGGAATAGCAAGAGGATGGAAGATATATAGAAGTGTGAGAGATGACGGGAAACAGAAGGGAAAAGAGAGTGAGTGATATGATAAGAAAAGGGATTGACACCATCACATTCTTAATAACAGAGGACTTGCAGCACAACCTATATACCTAGGCCAAACCATTCATGATAGCCTAGATCTTGGACACGACAATCACTTGACCCCTGTAGACTAATAGAGACTAGAAATTCTGTGCGTTCATTTTCTATGGTGGAGACTCTGGAGACAATGCGCCATGGGCACACTTTTTTTTGGGGTGTGACCAAACTCATGCCAACTCATGCCTGTGTTAGTTAGCCTTCTGCTGTCTTCCACATGTCCAACAGCGCCTTTCCAAAGCTTGCCTTCTTTCTTTTCTTGCAGCAGCATGTTCCTTGAGGTGGTCTGGAAGTGTCTCCAGAGTGCAGTTGTCTCCCAATGGGCGCTGGTCCAGGTTTTCCATCCTGTTGTGGCCTGGAAGTCACTTGAGCTTCTTCTTCTGTGGTGTTTTATGGCGGTATCCTTTATGTTGCATTACCGCCTCCTGGATTTATCCATCCACTGTTTCCCTACATTCTGTCCCTTCACTCCAAAGTCGCTCGAGCTGATCCATGTTGTCCAATTTATAACCTCAGTGGGGAAGGATTTATGAGATCCCCGATGACATCACAATTCAGTCTGACATGACTGATGAATGTCACAATGACATCACTGATGAAGTCACAATGTCTATGACATAACTGATGCCACAATGTCTATGACATCACTAATGATGTCTATGACATCACCGACAATGTCACAATGTCTATGACATCACTTATGATGCCACAATGTCTATGTCATAGGATGGTGGATGTTGATTGTTTTCGGGGGCGGCGCAGCAGCGTCCCACACGAACCCAATCAATCACTGATTATGTCATACCAACTGATGATGTCATACCCCACAATTGTCAAGTGATGGCCAGAGTCTCTATGACATAACTGAAAATTTCACAATGTCTGACATCACTGATGATGTCACAATGTCTATGATTTCATAGGATGGTGGATGTTGATTGTGTTCATGTGGGTCGCCGCCCCGTCGCCTATCTGGTTATCAGAACACGTTTAAATTGTTGAAGCAACACATACCCACCAATGATAGGGAGGGGAAAATCAGTAGTATGTTTTGTATTTTTCATTAAGCGAAAGCGCTGGTAACGATACTATTGCAAATGAGTATTGTTTCCGTTTCATATTTTTAGTATCGATGCTTCAATCAGTATCAATACTACTGATACCGAATACTACCTACTTTTGAAAACCTTATTGTGTAGTCACCCCTGCAGCTGGGGATCGAACCGGCAACCTCCGGCTTGGGAGGCAGATGGTCTAGCGAGGAGGCTGACACCCTTAACAAACAGTAACAAACAACGTATTACAATGCAATGGCAACTCAACAACAAAGGTTTCTCTCTCAAGTTGACCACTGTCAGTGTTCATGTACTGCCTGCAGGCCTACTGTAGGCACTCTGAGGGGTTCCCACAGTTTTTCATGTCAAGGAACACCGAAGTAGACACTCCTACTACCTCATACCCTCATTTTGCAGTTGTAAACCTACTGTAGGTGGTGGACAGTGCAGACCTCTGATTCTAACAAATAAAATAAAAGTGAAATTAAACTACTTAAAACATTTTACTGCCTGGGAACACCCCTAAAACGGACCCCTGATTTGGTACTACTCTTAACACACTGTCAAAGAGCAACATAATGTATATTTATGCTTACCTCCATTCCAGTTTAGTAGGTCCTTCCCCGCTCTGATGTTTTCCCAACATGCCCAGCTGCAGAAAGCAGAAGGAAAGGTTATCTTTACAGCTGTCTCCTACCTGGAACAAACCAACATACTTACAGTAAATTATGTTATTATATGCGCGTGTTTATTTCCCTAGGCGAACATAACGTTACAGCAGAGGGCCAAGACTACATTGTCAAAATAGCTAACGTTACATACTGATGACTCGCTGCTAATGACGATATTAGCAGTGACGAAGAAAGAAATGTAGCTATAACGTTAACGTTAGCTAGTTTGTTGTTGTTGTCGTGGTTTAACCAACAGCCAGGCCCTCGCTCTGTCACAACAAAAATGTCACCTCGCAAATCCCGTTTGATAGGGTTCTGGCTCTTGTCTTCGCTGTCTGGTTTAAAATAGCGGATTAGCCGGGCTTTTATCAAATAAACATCTTGTTTTCGTTTTCGTTTGCCCCCCTCTCGAAGTCACACACGAGCCAGTCAGTTTCATTTTCCAAAACAGCTATTCTGTCACAGGCACAGCAGATTGTTCAACATTGTGCAATCAGAGGAAGAGGATCTTCATACGGGAAGATGACAGCCAATCACGTTCATTCAGAGGCGGGCTCTAAAGAGGCAGGGGCAGATACACCCAACCTCGCGTCACCAGGCTCGCTACACCCTTTGATCCTGCATGATGGGCTCTCTGGTTTCTTCAATGGATGTTTACTACCATCGCCTGGCCATTTGTAGTAGTACTACAATTAGCCTACTGCCAGCCCTGCCATACTGCAGTTGTATTGGTGATGCTGCTACATTTTACTGTAGGTTAGATCAGAGATGTAGGGTCAGGATGCAAATAAGATAAATGGGTAAGTCTCCAAGGGCGGACTGGGGTAAAAAAGTGGCCCATGAATTCAATCAATCAATCAATCAATCAATCAATCAATCAATCAATCAATCAATCAATCAATCAATCAATCAATCAATCAATCAATCAATCAATCAATCAATCAATCAATCAATCAATCAATCAATCAATCAATCAATCAATCAATCAATAGCCTATCCTTTATTTAACCAGGTAAAAAACTAATTGAGATTAAACCCTCTTTTCCAAGAGCGACATGGCCAAAACGGCAGCATAAAGACAGTTGCATCAATACACACAAACACAAAATAAACAGATAAATTACAGTCAGTCACACACTCAGGAAACAATAGTCAACAAGAGCCAAGATAACTAATTTCTCTGTCTCTTAAAATTGACCTGAATTCCCCCAGAGTTATAAGATTAGATAATTTCAAGTCCTTCTGCACATCATTCCAGGTAGAGGGGGCAGAAAATGTAAAAGCCTTTTTACCCAGTTCAATTCTGACTCTAGGGACCTGCATCTGAATGATGTCCTGAGAGCGCAGGCCATAATGGCTGAGGTTTCTACACATATGTAAACACAGATATGTAGGAAGAAGCCCAAGAATAGATTTATAGATAAGAGTCAGCCAGTGAGAGAGTCTACGAACAGATGGACAATTTGCAACAGCATACAAAGTACAATGATGTACACGATAGCTGCAGTTAGTCGTAAAACACAAAGCACAGTGGTACACCGTGTCCAGTTTCTTTAAGTACTGGTCAGGAGCATTCATGAAAAGCAGATCTCCATAATCCAACAAGGGGTTGGATTTGTCTCTGGTCGTCCCACTCTCCGGACGCATCAACGACAAAGCATATTGTCGGATAGGGTCTGAGTCTTTAGAGATTTTTATGCAAGTAACGGACAGTAAGTACACAAAACAAGCCATTAAAATCCATTTCAAATTATAAACACTTTTGATTGTAGGCTTTGCAATTAGGGGGCAGGATGAGATAGCAATGCATAACCCAGCAGCGGGGTCCGGGGGCCCCCGTGAAGACATTTTGTACATTTTAAAGTAAAATGAATCAATCTGGTGCATTTTGAGAGCTAAATGAAGAGGCTAGATCTATGAAGAACTATACACATTATACAAAGGCCTACTCATCATACCCATAGGCTACTACTCTTTACTATGCTGTCGCTCTACAGTGATGAAAAAAAATAATTCTCTCCATATTACGACATGATAAACTTTATTAATCCCCCAGGGGGGAAACTGAGTGCCACCACATGTATGACAAACAGGCAATAGAAATACACTATACAGTTACACATGTAGGCTACATATCCCAATACAAGCAAGCAGTACAGAATAAGGGTAGTGCACAGCCCCCATACAACATAAAATCATGGATGCTAACATTCACAACCAACCACGGTAAATCAACAATGTCAACATCAGGTCGACAGCAACAATCAGCGACAATGTTCATTAAAAAACTTCACTGCAGCAGGAACGAAGACTTCCTAAATCTGGAAATGACAAGCCTGTCACTGAAAAGAGCTCTTCAGGTCGCTAAAAACAGGGAACATTGGGTGACCCTCATTGTACAGGATGGTCTTGCTTCCTGCACATTCTTTGCTCTATAGATATAGATATATTCCAAAGAGTTAGGGGTCAGGCCAATAATGGATCCTGCCTTCCTGATCAGTTTATTGATCCTGTTTCTATCCTCGGATCCTAGGCCACTCCCCCAACAGACAACAGCATAAAATAACACACTAGCTAAAATACTTTGGTAAAAAAAATCATGAAGGAGTGACCTGCTATAACATTAAAAGACCGGAGCTTCCTGAGAAAAAACAGCCTGGACTGGGCCTTTTTAAAGATTGCACTGGAGTCTCTCCAGTCCAGCTTATTGTCCACAAGGACACCAAGGTACTTATGAGGCGACCACCTCGATGGCCTCACCTTTAATCAGGACAGGGCTTACTGCACTCTTTTTCTTTCTAAAGTCAACAATAAGTTCCCTCCTCTTCGGTCTCCCTCACAAGTCCCTCCATAAGCTTCAACTGGTCCAGAACTCAGCTGTTCGCATCATCTCCAGAACCCCCTCATTTCATCACATCACCTCTGTCCTTCAGCAACTCCATTGGCTCCCGGTCAGATTCAGAATTCAATTCAAGATCCTCCTGTATGCATTCAAGGCCATTCACAACCTCGCCTCTCCTTATCTGTCTGATCTCCTCCATACTCCTCCACTCGCTCCCTCAGATCTTCCTCCTCCATTCACCTTACTGTGCCCTCCGCCCATCTCAGCACCATGGGGAGCAGAGCTTTCAGCCGCTCTGCTCCTCAACTCCTCAACTCACTCCCACCTGACATCCGTAACATTGACTCTCTTCCTCTTTTCAAATCCACCCTCAAAACCCACCTGTTCAAGATAACCTACTCCCTGTGATTGCTTCCCCCATTTCATATTTTTTACTTTTATCTGTTATTGTATTTGTGCTGCGTTGTCTCTATTGTGGTTATTGCACTTGTTTTTACTTTGTAAAGTGACCTTGGGTGTTCAGAAAGGTGCTTATAAATACAATTTATTATTATTATTATTATTATTATTATTATTATTATTATTATTAATAATATTAATATTAATATTAATATTATTATTATTATTATAAGCTCCTTGGTCTTTCCTGTATTTAAAATTTGGGGATTTTCATCACACCAATTCACAAAACCATCAACCTCCTGTTGGTAAGCAAGGATGTTGTTATTACGGATGTAGCCAACAAGTGCAGAGTCATCCAAAATTTTCTGGAGGTGACAGCCAGAAGTTGAGCTCAGGCTCAGCCTGCAGTCTGAGGTATATAAAGCAAAGAAAAAAGGAGAAAAGACAGTGGCTTGGGAAACACCAGTATTGGTAATGATGGTGTTTGATACCTTGCCACCAAGTCTCATGTGGGGTCTAGATGTGAGATAATCTATGACCCATGCAATAGTGCCACGCCCACTCCCACTAAAATAGAGAACAGCAAGCTCCAGCATGAATAAAAAAACTTAATAAGAAGCAAAGATGAGCAGACCAGTATGGGAGGGGGTCAGTGAATACATTGAGTAGGCCAGTTTGAACAGGTGGGTTTTGAGGTGAGATTTGAATGTTGTTATGGTGTCATACTGGTGGATGTGTGGGGGTAGGGAATCCCAGAGCCTGGAGGCAGTGCAGCTGAAGGCCCTGGCACCCATGGTACTGAGGCGGGAGGTGGGGACGGTCAGGAGACCAGCTGAGGATGAGCACAGGGAGCGGGAGGTTGTGTGCTCCTGCAGGAGGTCGGAAAGATAGGTGGGGGCTAGATTGTGGAGGGTTTTGTAGGTGAGCAGGAGGTTTTTATAGTAAATTCTCTATCGAACGGGGGGCCAGTGAAGTTGGATGAGGATGGGGGTATGGTCGGATGATTTGGTGCAGGTAGTGATCCGGGCAACCGAGTTCTGAATAATCTGAAGTCTGTTGAGCAGTTTGGTGCGGAGGCCAGGGAGGCCAGAGAGAACAGCATTACAGTAGTCGATCCTGGATGTAACGAATGTGTGAACCACATAAAAAACATCACCCGGAAGGTGATGTTTTTTATGTGAGGTGCAAAGGAGAGGGTACTGTCCAGGATGACACAGAGGCTTTTGACTTGGGTGGAAAATGGAACAGTGAAACCATCGTTGGTGATGCTTGGGGCGGTGGTGTTATATTGGTAGAATTTTCATATGTGATTGTAAGCCTCTGGAGTGACATGATCCTTCTCTCTTTCTCATCTTTTCCCTCAAATTCTCCTGCCCCCCATTATGTATAACCATTTCTGACCGTGTGTGTGTGTGTGTGTGTGTGTGTGTGTGTGTGTGTGTGTGTGTGTGTGTGTGTGTGTGTGTGTGTGTGTGTGTGTGTGTGTGTGTGTGTGTGTGTGTGTGTGTGTGTGTGTGTGCGCGCGCGTGCGTGCGTGCATGTGTGTGTGTATGTGTCGTGGTCGGGGTGTCTTGAGTGTGGGTCTGTGTAATCTAGTCATTATAGTGATCTGGGTAGTTTAATCTGTTCTGATTAGGATTAGGGCTTAATTTGGTTTAATAGAAAAAGTCTGTCAGAGTGAAGCACAGCTGATAAACACCAAACATCCGCTGATATGTGGAAATAACATTCAAAGTGACATCAAATAACCCCATTTATCAGTAACTGTTGAAGCATCTGAGCCTGCAGAAGATCAATGGTTGCTTCACAGTTTAGAAAGACAATAATCTGGTTTGGTGTCACATTATAGCAAAAATAATATCTATTCAGACCTGCTCTGCTACAGTTCCTGTTTTAATTTCATGCCATTAGATGACAGATGATTATTGAAAATCTGTGGCCACCACGGTCATATAGCCACATTAAATGCTCTCTCAATAGCCACAGGCAGCGTGTGATTTACTACTCAGACTGTTATTGTATGTATGTACGGTATATGATAATTAATAACAGGCTTCCTCCTTCATTTTATTAGACTGACAAAGCTTTACTTGACCATAGTGTGTATGTTTGTGCACATGTGTGTGTGTTTTGCTCAGCTGCAGGCAATATAGCTTGCTGGCTGATTAAATTACTCCACTGTCTGTTGGGAATGAGGGGGTTGCAATAGCAACTAATTTGTTCAGAAGACGTGCTGTCATGCTGCCCATGTGGTGCTGGGTAGGTAGGGGGTGGTGTGTGACCTGTGTGTGTGTGTGTGTGTGTGTCGTTATTTGGGAAAGGGGGTCCCATGCGGGAGGGGAGAGGGAATCCAGGATGAAGTCATCGCTCTTGAGGGAATTTAATCAGATTAAACCCCCTCCTGAACATGCGTACAGACTCAGTGCAGTAGCAGGCATGTAGTGGGTATACACATACACACACGTACGCACGCACGCACGCATGCACGCAGGCACACACACACACACACACACACACACACACACACACACACACACACACACACAAATGTTTGTACAGTTATCCTAGTGACATTTATTGACATAATACATTCCCTATAGCCCCTAACCCTGACGGTAGGGTAAGGCTGGCCTTACCCTAACAGTTAGAATTTCGGTTAGGCCTAACCCAATTCTAACCTAATGGCCTATGTCCACCGGCTGCGTTACGGCTCTGTGCAACTGCCTGAACAGACCGACACATGTTTTTCAGGTTTGCTGGAGATGGACAGAGGGGAAAAGTTACCTATTAGCATTAATCTTGATTTTGTTTACACATTCCGACATCACAAGCACATGAAAACAAACGTCGGAAGAATGACTTACCCGTACGGAAAATAGGACCATCCGAGGAGCACATGAATGCAGCATCAGTGAAGATGTCACATCTATGACATCACTGATGATGTCACAATGTCTATGGCACAACCCTGCTGGTGGTATAGGACCAGTAGATGGTAGTAACCAGTGCTCTTCCCTCGTAATGGCTTCTCGATTAGAGAAGGATCTCTCCTGTCCTGTCTGCTATGACATCTTTAAAGATCCTGTGATGCTGTCATGTAGCCACAGCTTCTGTAAAACCTGTCTGCAGAGCTGGTGGACAGAGAGACTAAAACATCACTGTCCACTTTGTAGGGAAATATCTTTACACGGTAAACC
Source organism: Poromitra crassiceps (assembly GCF_964638095.1). NCBI lineage: Eukaryota > Metazoa > Chordata > Actinopteri > Beryciformes > Melamphaidae > Poromitra > Poromitra crassiceps. The sequence goes on along the minus strand of NC_139625.1, from coordinate 51,834,797 downwards.
ACCTTACGTTATTAACTTAGTGTTGAAGAACCTGTGTGAGGCTTTCTTACTGGAGAGAGATCAGAGAGCTTCAGCGGGATCTGAGATTCTCTGCAGTCTGCACTCTGAGAAACTCAAGCTCTTCTGTCTGGACCATCAGCAGCCAGTGTGTCTTGTCTGTCTGCATTCAGAAACACACACCGACCACAGATTCAGACCCATCAATGAAGCTGCACAGCCTCACAAGGAAGAACTTCAGAAATCACTGAATCTCTTACAGGTGAAACTCGAGCTCTTTCATGAAGTGAAAGGAAACTGTGATCAAACAGCAGAACACATTAAGGTCCAGGCCCGACGCACAAAGAGACAGATTAAGGAGGAGTTTAAGAAGCTTCACCAGTTTCTACAAGAGGAACAGGAGGCCAGGTTGGCTGCAGTGAGGGAAGAAGAGGAGCAGAAGAGTCAGACGATGAAGGAGAAGATTGAGGATCTGAGCAGAGAGATAGTAGCTCTTTCTGCCACAATCAGAGCCATACAGAAGGAGATGAGATCTGAAGATGTCTCTGTCCTGCAGAACTACAAGGCTACAATGGAAAGAGTCCAGCATGCCCTGCTGGAGGATCCACACCTGGTCTCAGGAGCTCTGATAGACCAAGTCAAACACCTGGGCAACCTGAGCTTCACAGTCTGGGACAAGATGAAGGAGATGGTCTCCTACACTCCTGTGATTCTGGATCCAAACACTGCCCATCCAAAACTCATCCTGTCTGAAGATCTGACCAGCGTGAGATGCAAGAGATGGGGAGAGGAACAGCAGCTTCCTGAAAACCCAGAAAGGCTTCAATACGATGTCTACAGTGTCCTGGGCTCTGAGGGCTTTAACTCAGGAACTCACAGCTGGGATACTGAGGTAGGAGACAGTACATACGGGTGGCTGGGTGTGGCAGCAGAGTCTGTAAAGAGGAAGAGAGGCATACGGTCTGCATTATGGGGAATAGAGTTCGGTTATGGTAAATACACAGCACTCTCCCCATCAGATCCAGTCACTGTTCTCCCAATGATGAAGAAGCACCAGAGGATCAGAGTGAGTCTGGACTGGAACAGAGGACAACTCTCATTCTCTGATCCTGACACTAACACACACATACACACCTTCACACACACCTTCACTGACAGGATGTTTCCCTACTTTCACACTGTGCATCCTCTGAAGATATTACCAGTGAAGGTCTCTGTAACTGTGGAACAGCAAAGTTAGGTGGCAACCAACATGTCTTGACCAATTGAAGCGCTGGTGCTGAGCTGAAATACTTTTACGGCATGGCCACTACGGGCTGAGGCGTCTATAATAAGAGGGTCTGTGTATGTATGTATGTCCCCATGAAAGAAAGAAAGAAAGAAAGAAAGAAAGAAAGAAAGAAAGAAAGAAAGAAAGAAAGAAAGAAAGAAAGAAAGAAAGAAAGAAAGAAAGAAAGCGACCACGTCACTTACAGTTCTAGACAGCTTGGCCTAGTTCGGCCTAGGGCAGTAGCAGGGCACAGCGCAGTGGTAGCGTTCTTGCCTCACAGCAAGAAGGTCCTGGGTTCAATTCCTGCCTGCGACACTGTTGGCACTCTGGGTATACCATGCCTTTGGTGCCTTTTGGTGGGCTATCTCAAAAGGGCCTTTCTGTGTGGAGTTTGCATGTTCTCCCCGTGCTCCCCTGGGGCTCTTCCATATAACATCAATATGGACCCCCACTAAAAACATGCAGAAGATCGTCGCCTGACCAGCGGCGGTTGAAAGAAGTTGGTCCCCGGGCGCTTCACTGTAGCTGCCCACCACTCCTGGCCTGACCATGGAGGACGAGCCGGGATGGGGCCAACACGGAGGACAAATGTAATGGCGCCTCCAATTGCATGTCATTGTCTACTGGCTGCCATGCATGTGTGTGCATGCATGTGTGGTGTGTTGTCTGTGACGAAATAAAGACAGCGTTTGTCCATCCGGTTTCCCTTTTTAGTGGCCAGGTCACTACCACTACCTATCTCCTACTGCTTCAAGGTATTACAGGTTGTACTTATACAACCTGTAAGCCTTGAAGCAGTAGAGAGGTAGAGGAGAGGAGGTTCAATTGCTAGTCATGTTGTGCTGAGTCTGACATATCGCTATATACTGAGCTAAGTTTGCTAAAATAGTCTACAGCTGTCTCTGGATAGCAGCAATAATACAACAGAGGGTATGCGGCTGATAGTAATTATAACCTGATCACGTCTATAAATCTCATCCCATTTACAGAAGCCTATACACATGTCATTATTTTCACGTCAGCCACAATTAAAGGTCATGCCAAATTGAAATGACCTCCTTCTGAGAAATCCTGTTCTTTGATTTCATTTTCAATCCAGACTGGTATTGCCAGTAGGCCTATTGTGTGTGCTGCATGAGTCACATAGATCAGGTGACATCATTATGTCATTCTCTGGGACTGTGTGTGTGTGTGTGTGTGTGTGTGTGTGTGTGTGTGTGTGTGTGTGTGTGTGTGTGTGTGTGTGTGTGTGTGCGTGTGCGTGTGCGTGTGCGTGTGTGTGTGTGTGTGTGTGTGTGTGTGTGTGTTTGTGAGCGTGCGTGCGTGCGTGCGTGCATGTCTGTGTGTGTGTGTGTGTGTGTGTGTGTGTGTGTGTGTGTGTGTGTGTGTGCGTGTAGCCATGCACATGCATTAGAAATGATGAATGCATGAATCATTGTATCATCCAGAGTGCTGGTCCTCAGGGAGTGAACTCTGACACCAGACTGCATAGGTTTTCCCTCAACAGACACTAGCCGGTCCCTATTACAGAAATAGTGGACTATAGTGTGTTGGCCATTTTGTACTCATCCAAAGGTAGAACGGAGACACGCACATCCCAGCCTAGTAGGGCAGGTGCAGAACTTACAATGATGAATGGAAATAAAATGGTAAAAAGTTCACACACTGCAAGCAGCTCCAATCAGGTTTTTTTTATTGCAACACCGTGGGTAACGTTTCGGGTAACGTCTGAAGAAGGGCAGGGTGCTGCCCGAAACGTTACCTACGGTGTTGCAATAAAAAAAAAACTAATTGGAGCCCTTGCAGTGTGCAAACTTTTTACCATTTTATTTCCATTTTGTACTCATGTCAGAATTCTCAACTGTTAATTTGATTCACCATATAGTCCACTATAAAATACCCACAATGCAGAGCAATTTCTAGTGAACAGAGAATGTACCCATACATTTTCTCCCATATACCACAATGCAATGCTGTCGTGTTTACCAAGGGAGAAGAATGAGTGAGGTAGTGTCCGAAACATGTTTGATCGTTCATCATATAGTTCACTATATGATGAACATGGGGAATAGTGAGTGAGTGAATGAGTAAACCATTCCCAACATGGCTAAAGTCTCTGTTTCTTTGTGTTCAATCTTTCCACTTTACCACCTTTCTCTTATGGAGAGGCAGGCAAACAAAAGAGAAAACTGTCACACTATTAATACATAGATAGGCTACCGGTATGACTGATCCTACACAATTTAACTTGTAATTGAGTGGGGAAAGTATTATTTGCTTATTATCCTATATTCTTTACAATTTGTAAACTATAATTCTGCAATTCTCATAGTTTGTCTTAACACAGCAGTTTTTGCTGTGTTGGCTACTTGGCTTTGTCTTTTACCATTCTATTCCTCCATTACTCTCCATATATCTCTGTTCAACACAATGTTGTGCATCCAGACATGCAAATGTCCTTCAGACTGGCTCTCCAGACAGAGGTCAGTGGTCAATATCAACATATTAGTAATCTATACATGGAAGAGGGGGTGGGGACAAGGTCATGTGAGGAGAGAGAGAGAGAGAGAGGGAGAGAGAGACACTGGGTGGAGGCATAGGAGATGCACAAAATAATATAATGGTAAATGGACTGCATTTACAGTGTATAGCACTTTTATCCAAAGCGCTTTACAATGTGCCTACATTCACCCATTCACACACCGAAGGCGGCCAGCTGCCACCCAGTGTTTTGCCCAAGGACACTTCAACACGCGGACTGGAGGAGCTGGGGATCGAACCACCGACCTTCTGATTAGTGGACGACCTGCTCTACCTCCTGAGCCACAGCCGCCCCCATATAAACACCTAATAATGAATATCAAGTGCCCAATAAGGAGTATGGCTTTCGTCTGCCTTCAGAACAGCTTCAATCTTCCTTGAAGTGTTGTCATACAAATCCGGAACTGTGAGTCGTGGGATATTGGACCAATAAAGTCAATAAAGTACCATTCTTCAAGAAGGAAAGCCTTCTTCTTTCTTTGAAGGATGAAGGAGTTGGAGCTGCTGTAAACTGTGCACTCCAGCACATCCCATAAAGTCATTATTTCTACGTTGAGGATGCACCTGGCCACGCCTCATTAGAGGTGGGAGCAGAACACTTTTGCAAATAGAAGGCACCCCTAATGATTCCAAGATGGCTGCTCATACCATTACAATCGTCCACAGCTAGCTACAGACACTTGGGCTTTCTCCAAACTTCTTCCACCAGTGCTCAGGTGTTCCGATTTTCTGCTCCTTGCACCAGGTTATAGGCTAATGAGTTGGTTTGGTTGAATCCAAAACTGTTTTGGATTAAAGCCCATTAGATTCAAGCAGTTTCCAAATGACATAGTATATTAGCTTTGTGCAGCACATAGCATATAGCTTCGGTTGATATCACAGAGGTGTTGATTTGTGGTACTTTTTTGAGATCATACTTTTTTGTCATTTTCCATGTGGTGTGTCAGTGGCGTTATTTTGTTTACCCATGTATGTGTGATTGAAATTAATTGTAACATGTTTGATTTTACATATTGTGCATGGCTGTATATCTGTGTATCTGGCTTATGTATGCTAGGCTGGGTTTACCCAGGCTATATGTATACAGTGACAGACATAATAGGATTCTCTACTACATTCAATCAAACTGTATTTCTAGTCCCTATGATTTGTTGTGTATGGTTATGAATGAGAGACAATATGTTGGACTAATGTTGGTATGTGTACAGGAGTTTGCCCTCCAGTGTTGCAGGGTTAATATTGGGGAGTAATTCAAAGTAAATCACATTTGAGATAGCACATCTGCTTGATATTCAATTTCCTGCAGTGTGTGTGTGTGTGTGTGTGTGTGTGTGTGTGTGTGTGTGTGTGTGTGTGTGTGTGTGTGTTTGTGTGTGACTCTATGCACTTATTAGAAAGTGCATATTTCATAATAAAGTTTTAACAATTCCCTTGCAATTAATAGCAGCTCCGTCATAATACCAGACATGTAGAAACTACCAGGTAGATGCTTGCTGTTTGTTTCCCTGCAGTCCAGCAGTTATTATCTTATTATTTTAGACATGTAGCCTAACAAGTAGGTATCTTTATACTCAGCTTGATGTTCGGCCAGGACAGTTCACACTGAATGTCTTCTTTGTGTCTCTGTGGCTTCTTCAATCAGACAGCCATAAACGGATGTGTCTGGAGTGAGAGAATAGGGTGACAGAAAAGGAGCGAGGGAAAGAGAAAGCGGGTAATAAATGGAGAGATTTATGGACGCATGGGGTCGTAAAACTGATTGGCTGTGACATTGTGAGTGATGCCGATTAGCACATACAACCTGTGACATGTAGAGGACGGACGGACATGCATGCAGACAAGCACACACACACACACACACACGCACACGCACACACACACACACACACACACACACACACACACACACACACACACACACACACACACACACACACACACACACACACACACACACACACAGAGAGAGAGAGTGTATTGTAAGAGCAGAAGGAGACATCAAGGAGAAAGGGACAGACAGAGAGCGGTGGTCAGATGAGTAAGCAGAGTGACTCACAGGACAACAAATTATATCACTTGAATTCACCATCACCACTGACAGTCGCTGGCTGCTGGGGTGAATTCACCACTGACAGTCAGTCGCTGCTGGTGTGAATTCACCACTGACAGTCAGCCGCTGCTGGCGTGAATTCACGACTGACAGTCAGTCGCTGCTGGGGTGAATTCACCACTGACAGTCAGTCGCTGCTGGTGTGAATTCACCACTGACAGTCAGTTGCTACTGGGGTGAATTCACCACTGACAGTCAGTCGCTGCTGGGGTGAATTCACCACTGACAGTCAGTTGCTACTGGGGTGAATTCACCACTGACAGTCGCTGCTGGCGTGAATTCACCACTGACAGTCAGTTGCTATTGGGGTGAATTCACCACTGACAGTCAGTCACTGCTGGGGTGAATTCACCACTGACAGTGAGTCGCTGCTGGGGTGAATTCACCACTGACAGTCAGTCGCTACTGGGGTGAATTCACCACTGACAGTCAGTCGCTGCTGGGGTGAATTCACCACTGACAGTCAGTTGCTACTGGGGTGAATTCACCACTGACAGTCAGTCGCTGCTGGGGTGAATTCACCACTGACAGCCAGTTGCTACTGGGGTGAATTAATCACTGACAGTCAGTCACTGCTGAGGTGAATTCACCACTGACAGTCAGTCGCTGCTCGGGTGAATTCACCACTGACAGTCAGTCGCTGCTGGGGTGAATTCACCACTGACAGTCAGTCGCTGCTGGGGTGAATGCTGCTGGGGTGAATTCAGCACTGACAGTCAGTCGCTAGCTGCTGGGTTTGTCATACATAGTGTGTATGTATGTGTGTGAGATTGCATGTGATGTCTGTGTGTACATACATGTTAGATGATTTGTTTTTGGGTCGATGGCTTTATCACACAGACAGCTGCAGCACTCCCCCTTTTTTCTGTGCAGGTTTGTGTTTGCTGCTTTTATTGATTTCCAAGCAGACCTAGATCAAACAGTAGGCTATTCTAGCCAATTTTTCATAGCATTTGCTTTATGCTGCATGGAGTACCAGATAGTACTTGCCTTTGTCCCTTTTTTAAGTTAATTTCATGGACTGTAGTGTCTGCTATTTGTATTTTCTACTGGTATTTGCACTTGTGTCTATGACCGTTTTTCAGCTATTTTAATTATTTCAGCACTTTATTCTTTTTACTGCTGTATGTTCTTGTTGTTTTTATTGTTATTGTCGTGTTTATATCTCTTTATGCTGCTGGCTTGGCTTGTAAAAGAGATCCTTGATCTCAATGGGACCAACCTGGTTAAACATGGGTTAAATAAATAATAAATAATAATAATGATAGGTGGGGCTTAGCACAGACAATGCAAAGAGTCATCGAAATTCTAGAAAATTTGGGGGAAATCAGTTAGCATAAGCATATTTTTTCTGTGATAGTTTGACTGAATTGTCCTAGTGTAGTAAAGCCTACTCATCTGTTGCTCTAGTGTAGTAAAGCCTACTCATCTGTTGCTCTAGTGTAGTAAAGCCCACTCATCTGTTGCTCAAAATAAATGCTAAAAAACATAGTATTGGAAAATGCTTATACGAGCGATCAGCCAAGCAGCATTTTGGTAAACAAACTGAGTTTCTGGGTGGAAATTAGCTGCTCTCTCTAGCCCCAGTAGTGCCGTGTAGCCTACATTTAAAAAAATGCGACAGTTCACACAACTTTAACACGACATGCATATATTACATCAAACGAGCTAATTCTGCTCTCATTCAGAATGTCAAAAATATAAGCAATGTCCTGTACAGTTTTTGAGATAATGAACGTTTGTTTGGCACAACTCATAGCCTACTAGTTGCTGCGGTTCCGGGTAATTCAGTTTTTCGAGTACAGGAAGATTTCAAGTTTCATATGTGAAAAGTCAAAGACAGAAGCAAAACAATGACCTAGTTCAGATTAAGGGTGGGCGATATGGCAAAAATATCACATCAGGATTTTTTCCAGGCAGGATCCCGATCCACGATCTTATCACGATTCTTTTTTATGTTGGTTAAATACTATTTTGCAAGTTACTGAACAGTACAATTAAGGCCGTTTGTTGTAAGTCAAAGCTACATTTGAGATGTCACAAGCACTATAATGACTCAATTGGTAAACGCAAATAATAAAACAAGCTAGAACATTCTGGTAAGGTCAGAAAATTACATCACTTCACTGTAATGCAGCCTTTAAGACAACACTTATACCATACCATGATATTATGATCTCCAAAGTCTAAGACGATATCTACATGTAGTCTCATATCACGATCTCAATATAATATCGCTATATTGCCCAGCCCTAGTTCAGATATGAAAACACATTTTATTTTATTTTAAAATATTTTATTTTACGTTTTCAGAACATAAAAAACAAGAACAGGAAAAAGAAGAAGAAGAAAACACATATATACATACATTCAAGATTACGATTTTACAAAGTGTGCTACCAGTCATGTAAAATGCTTGTGTGCTTACAAAAACATAAAATAAATACTGTGCTCCACTACAAGTGGTCCAAAAGAAGTCGGCCGGGTAAGTCAATTGTCGTTTTTAGCCTAATCAAAATAGATCAGGAACGGGTCCCAGATAACTAAACATTTCCTCAATGAATTGGTCCTCTGGAACCTGAGTCTCTCCATACATATAATTGAGACCATGTCTGTCAGCCACAGCTGAAAAGAAGGTGGAGAGGAGGACTTCCATTCCTTCAGAATTAGTTTCTTGGCAACAGTCATCCCCTGTGTCAGAGATTGCTGCATGGCCGTTGGGAGGACAAAGAGCACTCCGAGCAGCCGAAGATGGCGAGTTCCGCCTCCAGTTGAAGGATTATTTTGTAGGCCTTAGAGTATCAGTCAAATATTTTGGCCCAGAACCCGTATAGTGAAGGGCAAAACCAAAAAGCATGGGACAGTGTGCCCTCCGACACCCGACACCTATCACATAGTGGTGAGACAGAAGGATATATTTTGTGTAACATATGCTTGGAGTAATGAAGACGGTGAACAACTTTAAATTGGATCAGCTGATGTCTGCTATTAACTGAGCAGAGCTGGACCACAGACAGACTCCATATGATTTCAGATAGATCAACACCAAGTTCCTCCTGCCACGCCTCTCTGATCCTCTCAGTGGGGGCCTTAATGCAATCGTCGAATAAACACAAACCTAGAAATAAGATGCCTGGAAAAACCTCAAAAAAAGCATGTTCATCTGGGAGAACTTCAAAAACATGAATCTTGGATTGGACATAATGTCTAGCTTGTATATATCATCAACATAAATAAAGATGGACGCCACTTGAGGTCCAGTTTAATGAAGCCGCTGCATGTCAGATTGCCGCCCTGATGGCTGAATCCAGTATTAGGTCACAAGGCCCGCCTTATGTTAGTGGATGGGAAAATCACAACCGAAATATTCACAGTAAACGTCAGATAATTTTTTTCCAAAGGTGGTTTGTAGCATTTTACAGGCATTAGCATTATCATGCTAATGCCTGTGCAAGTGGTCATTTTTCTGATCAGTTTGTTTTTAAGTAGTTATTTGACATATAAAAAGGGATAAAAATGGATGATTGACAGTTGTGGCAGCCAGTCTCAAGCCGTCATTGGCTGGACAGGCTCTTCACATTATAGATCTATCGTCATAGACAAGACACACGGCTTCATCTGTTATCTAACACTGCCTGGAGGTCGGGGTGGCTCTGCTGGGTGTGTGGGGCCGGGACAGAGGCTCTTAGCATGGGTAGTGGCTCCCTGGAGGTCGGGGTGGCTCATGGGTTGGCTGTGCTGGCTACCAGACATATCAATGGACTGCAATAAAAAGAACATTGTTTTGAGAAAGGTGCACGAGGAATTAACGTTGGTTGGGGACTTAAGTAAGTTCAGAAAATATGTGTTTTAGTAGTTACTCCAGCTACGTTAGCAATAGCGTTAGCCGCTTTCGCTAGTCGGCTGTTTTTCATTATTTATCGGCTTAATATTACTATAACTTAACAACCGATAACGATAGCTGGAATAACACAATAATATACACATATTTTCAGAACTTAACAGGTTGTCCAACTGCCAGGAAATGTGTTTTATAACATGGGGCCTAGTACGCAAGAACCAGCCATGAGCTAATCGCTAACGGGTTAGCCGTTAGCGTCACATAAACAGAGGTTTTATTTTTGGTATTAATGCAACAAACGTTTTTATATGGATATCTCAGAGAAATGCTTTGACTGTGGGGATGTTCGTTCTTCACAAGCTCCTTTCTTAGCTGTTGTAAGGATATTAATCAAAATGCCACGGAAACATTAGGCTAGCTTAATCAACACAGCAGTGCATCGGATCATTTCCCATCCCTGCCTCCACTTCCGGTCCGGGCTGAGAGCGCTGAGAGCACAGCAGCCCGGAGGTCTAAATCTCCGACAACCAAAATCAGATTTTCGTACAGGCGTCATTTTGATAAACTGATCTCATAGTGGGAATCTTCCTGGTTAGTTTTGGCGAGACAAAACATATTACAACTTAAAGTGCCATATTTACAGAGCTAGACTGTATATAAATACACAACGCACTGTGCACATTCTAGAAACAGCAGCTCTACATAAGAAAGTTCAGAGGGGCGGGGAGCCCACAGAGGTTCTAAATCAACGGAGCTACTGCGCAGACTCTGGTTCACTGATTTTCACAGGATTTTGGCTTCAATAGACCATACAGGGAGGAGATAGGGACACTCTCTCCATTCATATTATATCTCAATGGTATATATCTATAAAGATGTGTTTGGGGCAACTCAAATTCTCTCTCCAGAAGATCAAAGGATGCAAATTGGCCATCAATATACAGGTCACTGATGGAGACCAGCCCCTTTTCACTCCAGGCATTGCAAATTCTATCCGACCATGAGGGCAAAAAATAATGTTTAAAACAGATTGGTGTGTGAACAGAAACATCCGGTATATTCAAAACTTTCTTAACCTGATTCAGAATTCTGATGGAGTTTTTCAGAACAAAACTCAACCCTTTCAAAGTCCCATGGCTCCTCTAGCTTAGAAAACAACATGGCTAGATGAAAACACATTTGATTGCCTTTAAACAAATGATTGCAGCATTAAATGGCCACTTCTCTCAGAAAGCGGTTAAGGTAGTCAGGCATAACTGCCTGGCTGAGAGTCAGTTGCCTTGCCAGCTGGATCTCATTTAATTTTAAGAGAAACACGCATTATGCCCATTCTGATTTGTAAGCACTGCTGCAGGACAGCTAATCAAACTGGCATATCTGTAAACTCTTTGTGTATACCAAAGTTCTTTGTTTATCAAACAAGTTCTCACAGGTATCTGAATGGACTGATATAACATTGTACCTAATTGAATAGGAGCGTTATGAAAGTTGTACAATTAACAGAGACTCATATAATCTACTAATAACATACCATGTAACATAATCATCATCATCCTTATCATCAACATCAGCAGGAGCAACATCATATATGCATAAATTGAATTGTTAGTTAACTTTTAGAGACATTGTCTTTCTATGCCTTTTATGAGCTGTTACTGGTTAATGTTCATATACCACCTCCAGTTCAGGGACAGACAGTCATTCTTCAGTGTTATGAACAATAGTGGGTGTGTGTGTGTGTGTGTGTGTGTGTGTGTGTGTGTGTGTGTGTGTGTGCGCGCGTGTGCGCACGTGTGTGTGAATGTAAGAACACTAGGCATCTCGTGCGCTACGCGCTCTCGATTCCCAGGCTGCGCGGGCTCACCCGTCCTGCAGCTCACATACACAGCTCGGCTGCTGTGTGGCCTTGTCTGCCCTATATTGGCATGTGTGCAATGTCTCCCTCTCCCTCAGTCTCTCTCTCCCTCTCTCTCTCTTGCTTCCTCAGTCTCTCCCCCTCTCTCTCCCTCAGTCTCTCTCCCTCTCCTCCTCTCCCTCAGTCTCTCCCTCTCCTCCCTCAGTCTCTCTCCCCCTCCCTCTCTCTCCCTCTCCTCTCTCTCCCTCTCCCTCAGTCTTTCTCATGAGCCTCAGACTGATGACATCACTGATGACGACATCACTGATGACATCATCACTGATGACATCACTGATGATGACATCATCACTGAACTATAGCCTCAGCCTTAGGGCAATCAGCCTTAGGGCAATTAATCTGCCCTAATTAAATAATCTGTCAGGTCACCTGCACAGGTGCTCTTTACAACCCTGAAAGTTTCAGCCCGATCGCATGTACATCGGCATAGCTGTGGCCGGACAAAATTCTTGAAACAGAGGCCGGACAAACAGAGTCCACATTGCCAAATGTATATAGATAGATGTATGAAGATGTATATTTGGTTCCCGGCCTTTTTCGGCTCATGGCCCACTTGAAAATCTCAAAAATGTTCGCGGCCCACATCCGAGCGTAAACAATATGATGGCCAAATAATGCGTTCTCAGAGCACTTTTTATATTAACGAGGAAAGGAGCTGTCTTATCAGCACCACACAGGAATCAGAAATAGGCTAATTAACAAATAATTGAATAATAATAATAATTAAATAACGGTATCATTCAACAGTGAAGAAATGCATTCTCATACATAATATTAATAATAATGTTTTCCCCAGGAAGAGCGTAATGTTTTGCAAATGATTTTGCTCCCCGCTTGCAATACCTTTGCGGTCCACCAGTGCGGCCATTGCCCCGGCCCACAGGTTGGGAATGGTTGCTTTAAATCATGTCATATTTAAGATGATGAAGACAAGGTCTCATTTCCTGAGTGTGTGTGTGTGTGTGTGTGTGTGTGTGTGTGTGTGTGTGTGTGTGTGTGTGTGTGTGTGTGTGTGTGTGTGTGTGTGTGTGTGTGTATGCATCTGCACATTTGCACCCCCTCACCACTTACAATAGGGGGCCCCAGTGTTGGGTATAGTTTTTGAACTGTCTCTGTGATGAAGATGGAGGGCAAAGCGTAATAATACTTAGACACACACACACACACACACACACACACACACACACACACACACACACACACACACACACACACACACACACACACACATGCACATACAAGAGGCCCCTATACCTCCAGGGCTCCGGGGGGAATGGGACAGGCTGAGCTTCACAATACCAAGCCCCAGAGAGGCCTCACCCTGCTGGGCTGCTGACGGCTGCACCTGGTCCGGGTGTATGAAGAGGGCAATATACACGCATACACACCCCACATCACATGGGGCAGCTGTCTACCATTTCTACCTCAGACTGGTGTCTTTGGGGACATTGTATGTTACTCTCCTTAACTTTGGGGTGTATTTTCCCTGCTGTTTGGTCCTGTGTGGGTGAATATGTGTTGAGGGTTGACTGGGGTGCTATGGTGCGGTGGGAGAGTTCTCCTGTATCATTTTTCAGCCCACAGGGGTTCTGACTCACCCTGTAACCAAGGCTCCTCATAATGCGACAAGGAAGGGGAGGGTCTTCTTTTTTTTAAGGAAAGATCATACAGAAATATTAGCTATCTCACTCTCTCCCTCCCTTGCATGCACTCTTTCTCTTTGTGCGTCTGATTTTTTAGAAGACACTTAATAGTAATGACAGCTCTTGCCTCTTGGCTAATGTAGATATCATTTGTGTGTGTGTGTGTGTGTGTGTGTGTGTGTGTGTGTGTGTGTGTGTGTGTGTGTGTGTGTGTGTGTGTGTGTGTGCGTGCATGCGTGTGAGTGTGTGTGTGAGAGAGAGAGAGAGAGAGAGAGAGAGAGAAAGGGGATTTTGTCCTCAGTGTTATCACATAATTCATATCAAGCCAACTTATCAAAGTTGTAAAAATGCAGACTTGTCTGGACACTGGGGCAGAGCCCTGGGCTTTGTGTTTGTGATTTTGGAGCAGTGGGGCAGCATAGTGAGTGAGGACCATCCTTCAAGCGCAGGACCCAAGTTCAAACTAAAATGTCAGCAAGCATCTGCCCTGCTGAAGTGCCTTTGAACAAGGCTCGGATGCTGCGCGGCCTTGCCTGCAGCCCAGCTGTTGCGTGGCCTCGCCTGCCCTATTGGCACACACGCAATGTTTCCCTCTCTCTCTCCCTCAGTTTCCCTCTCTCTCTCCCTCAGTCTCGCCCCCTCTCTCCTCTCTCCCCCTCGCCTCTCTCTCCCTCTCCATCAGCCTCTCTCCCCCTCTCTCTCTCCCTCTCCCTCAGTCGCTCTTGTCTCCCTCTTTCTCTCCCTCAGTGTCTCTCCCCCCTCTCTCTCCTCTCTCTCCCTCTCTCTCAGTCTCTCTGCCCCTCTCCCCCTCCCTGTCACAATTATGTCACAATGCCTATGTATGACATCATCACTGAAGACATCATTGATGACATCATCACTGATGTCATCAGTGACATCATCACTGAACTATAGCCTTGTGTGTGAGTAAATTTATGACATCACTGATGATGTCATCAGTGGGACAGACAGAGAAACAGAGAAACAGACAGAACCCGAGCTCCCTTTTATACTGATGATGATTTAATCGGCCATAATGACGTAATACAAAAAATCCGGCCCAGTCTGTCACCGTCTGCTTGGGACCTCTGCTAGTATACCGGTGCCAAATATGAATGCTGTCCGGCCGACGTGTCCAGGGATAATGCAACAGAGAGACAGAGGCTACATGTGGATTAGTCTCTCCCCAGACTCAAATATTATGTTGAATTGCTGCGTTCCGCATACTAAATGAGATCGGCAGCATGCAGTAACAGTGTAACAGCGTAAGAACTCTCATGGGTCTGGCGTTGAGACTACATATAGATAGATAGATAGACATGATATAGGTAGTTTTGCTCTTTTATGTGTTAGATGCCTTCGATAGGCTGGACAGTCTGGTTCATTTCAGAATCAATGCCTGTAATTGGGGCAAATGGGACACTCTTTCATCTGTTTTGGCAGTCAAAACCAAAGCAGCTTCTATTTTCCCCCTTTTTCTGAATGGGGTTAATTTGGGAGAAACAACATCCAGCTAATTACATAGTTTACTACTCCTACTCCTACTCCTACTCCTACTCCTACTCCTACTCCTACTCCTACTCCTACTCCTACTACTCTTACTCGTCCTACTCCTACTTCTACTCCTACTCCTACTCCCCTCCCCTCTCTCTCTCTCTCTCTCTCTCTCTCTCTCTTTCTCCCTCTCTCTCTAGGCTGTATGCGCCGCCCCGTCGGTGTGCGGTGGGCAGCGTCAAACTGATTCTGTCCCGGGGCTGGTCCTCTCTCTCAAGCACGCATCGCACACACACACACACACACACACACACACACACACACACACACACACACACACACACACACACACACACACACACACACACACACACACACACACACACACACACACACACACACACACACACACACACACACACACACACACACACACGCGCGTCACACACGCACGTACACATCCCTAGTACACGCACGCACGCACGCACGCACGCGCACACACACACACACACACACACACACACACACACACACACACACACACACACACACACACACACACACACACACACACACACACAACGAACCAGGCTTGGAATACCGGAACATCAATTGACGCTTACCGGCGTGGACTTTCATCGCAGCCTCCTTGGATCTTTCTCATGTGCTTTTGCGCATACACGCTGATGAGGTGCGCGTGTCGGTTGAGCAAACCGGGGGGATTGAGGAGATCCAGATCCGCTTGGTGAATGGAAAACACCGACACGGGAGCACTGCTACCGTTCCCCAATCTCGACGAGGACGCTCACCCGTTTACCGAGACCGGAGCGGGGACCCGCGCTCTGTGGGACCGGCCGCGCGTCTGGGAGGAGCAGGGAGGATGGAGGCGTTTTTTGTAGAGGTAAGCCACATTCATGACAGATGAAACGGTTTGGCGTGATAGCCTATTGCATTATCCATCGAATCACACAGGGGTTTGGATACGGCAGGTGTTGCCTTCAATGCCTTGCCTCAGTCGCAACAAAATTCACAAGGAATAGCCTATATAGGCCCATGTTATGCCCAGCAGCCCGATATGGATGCTTGTCATAATATAAAAATCGCATTTTATTTCATGACACCGCAGAGCAGAGGGGCCTGGCTGGCTGCCCTCTTGGATTCATATTCTCATTCAGAGAGGAGCGGATAAATTGGCTAAACGACAGCTCACTGGAGTCAGTAGCCTAAATGGGCTTTTGCATCCATAAGGCTGGCTCTCGGATTAAAGGCAATCTGTTGACTTCAGCTACAGCAACCCCAGCCCCCCTCCATGCTGTTGTTGGGGGACCCACAGTGCGCTGTGCTGGAGCAGGGATCCATGGGTGGAGATGGGCCGGTACGACTGCCTGCCTGCGGGAACTGAGGAGGGGGTGTAGGAGGGTGGCCATCTGTAAAGGAAGAGGAGGGGGGGGCCGTGTCTCAATGATGAGGGCTGTGTGTGTGTGTGTGTGTGTGTGTGTGTGTGTGTGTGTGTGTGTGTGTGTGTGTGTGTGTGTGCGTGCGTGCGTGCGTGCGTGCGTGCGTGCGTGCGTGCGTGTGTGTGTGTGTGTGTGTGTGTGTGTGTGTGTGTGTGCGTGCGTGTGCGTGTGTGTGTGTGTGTGTGTGTGTGTGAGAGAGAGAGAGAGAGAGGAGAGAGAGAGAATGGAATAGGTGAGATAGGTGAGCAGAATGATTGATAATAGGTATTGTCTTCATTGAATATTACAGAATAACACCACATTTTAAATTACACTGCTATTCAGGTTTAAGGTGAAAGGGGGGGGGGGTGTAATCCAGTGGTTCCCAACCTGGGGTCTGGGGACCACCAGGGGTCCTTAATTGGGTTCCCAAATTAATGAATTGAATACATTTACAAGAAACTAAGCTACAATTATTGAATGTAGAAGAAATACGCGCGCTCAATGCCTAGGTTCGGCAGCTCACTTGCTCTTATGACATCACTGATGACGACTGCGTATCGCGGCCTCACCTGCTCTATGACATCGCAATTAGGGCAATCACCTAATTAAAAAATTCGGTTCCATCAGGTCATCCTCACAGCCCACGGGGCGGAAGCCATCATCTCCGTCTGGTTCCTCCTGATTCTACCTACTTATACTCCCATCACTTATATAGCCTCACACTGATGACATCACTGATGACATCATCACTAAACTATAGCCTCAGCCTTAGGGCAATCAGCCTTAGGGCATTAATCTGCCCTAACTAAAAAATCCGGCTCTGTCAGGTCACCCACACCGGTGCCCTTTACACACCCTGAAGGTTTCAGCCCGATCTCACGTAAAACAGCATAGCTGAGGCCGAACACAGAACTTCAAACAAACAAACAAACAACAAACAAACATTGCCCACATACTCAATTTTATATATAGATGACTGTTTTGATAGTTTCACTGTTATTTATACGTATAGCCCGGGATTCTGGACCAAATCATATCTAACAATAAAAATATTTACAGATTTTGTTAGGTATGTATGTACCCTATCTTAACACGCTACTTCCTACACATTTACTAGTAGTGGCCAAAATTGGACCTCTAATGTGATGAGTGGTGCAAAAAATATGGATGGGTGGTATTCCCCCCCATCATTAGTAACCAACATTTCATTCCTATAATTTTAATCCTTCATTCCCCCATCCAATATGCCCGGAAACCATTTGACAAACCAAGCTCATAAACACTGTTTTACCACAGTCATTTGTTTTCACCAAGCTGGGTTTGGTCTGTCTGGGCCACCCTCAAGACTCTTGTGTTGTTTTCTCCATTCAGTTCTAGCAGTGTCCGGAGGCTGCTGCTGGGCCACCCTCAAGACTCTTGTGTTGTTTTCTCCATTCAGATCTAGCACGGTGTCCGGAGGCTGCTGCCATTTACCTCCATTTTTTCTTTCTTTCCTCTCCTTATTCCTTCCTCTCCTTTCATGTTATTGTAGGCTGTCACCCTCCTCAGGAGATGCCAGCCACTTACCTCTCTCCCTCCCTTCCCTTATTTTGTGTCATTTTATTTGTGTTTTGGTCCCCACACACACACGCACGCACGCACGCACGCACGCACACACACACACACACACACACACACACACACACACACACACACACACACACACACACACACACATGCATCCACCATTTAGTGGCGCAAACATGTGCACATGCACAGTCTAGTACAGTCAAGTTAATCTGATATGGGTTTTTAATGCCTCTCACATTGGCAGTAATGTTGTGTGTGTATGGGTGTGTTGTGTGAGGGTTCACACTAGGACCATGTGGACCACCACTGGCCAAGGCCTGCCTATTGCTGGCTGTTGCTGGGGGATACAGACAGAGGTGCGATGTGTTGAGTCATGGCATTAAGATAGGAGATCAGAAACTTGGGGGACCTGTGTGTGTGTGTGTGTGTGTGTGTGTGTGTGTGTGTGTGTGTGCGCGCGTGTGTGCGCGTGTGCGTGCGTGCGTGTGTGTGTGTGTGTGTTTATGCCATACTATAAAAATATGGACGTAGCCACCGTCATGTCACCCATTGGTTTGTGGACTCCTGTTTTGAAGCCTTGAGGGGGGTTTTTCCCACGGAGCTGTAGAGCCACTTGCTATTGGTCCGTGTCATGGGTGAGTTGTGCGATCACTGGACAGGTGACCTGTCAATCATGCCCAAAACAGTCTTTTTTGTCTATTTTACTCTAAATGGGTGAGGTATCTAAAAATTCACCTCCCGTACAGTTGTCATAAAAGGTGAAAGTAGCTATAGAGACCAAAACCGTTTTTTTGTACCAGGCTGTAAACATGTTTATTTCTGTTGTAAACTGTGGCATTTTTCATTTTGAAGATAAAAAGTAGCGTTTGAGTAGCACATCCACTCAAACGCGCAGGTGCTGGACAAAAGGGACACAAATGAATAAAAGGTAGAGTCCTCACGACCTTCTTCAGAAGGTTCTGAAGAAGGCATGGACCGAAACGTTAAAATAAATCTACTCTACTGGGAGATTCCAACAGCAGTGTGCGGACTCTACTTTTTATTCATTTTTCATTTTGAAGCCTCTCGTTTGGCATTTTGGCTGCTGCCATCTTGGTACTTGCGCAGCTCGCACAAGATGACCATGCGAGAACAGGGGTTTCCCGCCTGCGACTGGTCTGTGATCGGCAAGTTGTGCGATCATTGGACAGGCGACCTGTCAATCACACCCCAAACAGTCTTTTCTATCGTCTATTTTACTCTAGTTTGATATAAAAAAAAATCACACCCAGGTGTTGAAGTAAGCCTTGCAGTTTTGTGCATGACCGACCCATGCGTGCGTCCGTGCGCGCGCCCATCTGTGCACGCGTCCATCCATGCACGCGACCGTCCGTGTGTGTGTGTTGAGTGCGTTTCACAGATAAAAAGTAAAGCACCCACATCCACTTGATGAGCAGGTGCAGGACAACAATCAGTAATCAATAAAATTAGTAGAGTCCGCACACTGCTGTAGACTTTTACCAGTAGATTTATTTTTGACACTTCGGTCACACAAACGACTTTCTTCAATGAGTGCATTTCACACCAGCTTGGAGCTGTGGTACCTTCTGTCTCCACTCTCACTTCCTTGTACAATCTGGGTTCGAGCCGCTCCCTCTATAGAGACACTGCGGAACGCGTCATCATTCAGAAACCACGCCCAACACGGGGGAAAACACAAAGGACCAACTATCGTGCCAACAAACCGCAAAACAAACCGTGGCTAACCGGGCGAACAAAGGAACTCTCGTCAGATACCTAGCTATCTGGGGGTACGGTGGCGCAGTCGGTAGCGCTGTCGCCTCACAGTCAGAAGGTCCTGAGTTCGATTCTCGCCTGGGACACTGTGGGCGCTGTGGTTGTATTCCCCCCCATATCTTCAGTGCCTACTGCCCAGGTGGGGTATCTCGTCGTAAGGGCCTTTCTCTCTGTGTGGAATTGCATGTTCTCCCCGTGCTCCCCCAGGGGGTTCCTCCGTATATAACCCCCCCACTAAAAACATGCAGAAGATCAGATCGTCATCGTCATCCGACCACTGACGACAACATCCGAAGTTGGTCCCCGGGCGCTGTACGAGAAAGCGACCACTGCTCCTGGCCTGCCCCCCGGAGGAAAGGACATGCCTGGATGGGTTAAATGCAGAGGACACTTTTCACCGGCCACCGTCAGCATGAGTGTGTTGTGGCCGCATGCATGTATTGTGGTGTTCGTGTGACAATAAAAGACGGGCTTGTCCGTTACGAGAGTTTTTTTTTTATCTAGGAGGAATTGGTTAGTGTCAAATAATGAGACGTGCGTTTACTTCATTCATTTGAACTGCGAACGA
>NC_139625.1:51799637-51807137 GCF_964638095.1 Poromitra crassiceps | reverse complement strand
AGATGTTTGGTAGTGTATATTTCTTGTGGATGTTGTTTGGTGGTGTATATTTCTTGTAGATGTTGTTTGGTGGTGTATATTTCTTGTAGATGTTTGGTGGTGTATATTTCTTGTAGATGTTTGGTGGTGTATATTTCTTGTATATGTTGTTTGGTGGTGTATATTTCTTGTAGATGTTGTTTGGTGGTGTATATTTCTTGTAGATGTTTGGTGGTGTATATTTCTTGTAGATGTTTGGTGGTGTATATTTCTTGTAGATGTTTGGTGGTGTATATTTCTTGTATATGTTGTTTGGTGGTGTATATTTCGTGTAGATGTTTGGTGGTGTATATTTCTTGTATATGTTGTTTGGTGGTGTATATTTCTTGTATATGTTGTTTGGTGGATTATATTTCTTGTAGATGTTGTTTGGTGGTGTATATTTCTTGTAGATGTTTGGTGGTGTATATTTCTTGTAGATGTTTGGTGGTGTATATTTCTTGTAGATGTTGTTTGGTGGTGTATATTTCTTGTATATGTTGTTTGGTGGTGTATATTTCTTGTAGATGTTTGGTGGTTTATATTAGATGTTGTTTGGTGGTGTATATTTCTTGTATATGTTGTTTGGTGGTGTATATTTCTTGTAGATGTTTGGTGGTGTATTTTCCTTGTAGATGTTGTTTGGTGGTGTATATTTCTTGTAGATGTTTGGTGGTGTATATTTCTTGTAGATGTTTGGTGGTATATAGTTCTTGTAGTGTATATTTCTTGTAGATGTTGTTTGGTGGTATATATTTCTTGTAGATGTTTGGTGGTTTATATGTCTTGTAGATGTTTGGTGGTGTATATTTCTTGTAGATGTTTGGTGGTATATATTTCTTGTAGATGTTTGGTGGTGTATATTTCTTGTAGATGTTTGGTGGTTTATATTTCTTGTAGATGTTGTTTGGTGGTGTATATTTCTTGTAGATGTTGTTTGGTGGTGGCACGAAAAATTTACGTTTTTATGTACGTTTGGATGATTTTTAGCCATATTTAGAGGAATATCTAATTTTAAATTATCATTAGGATTATAGTGTAGTGATGTCATTATTCAATATTTTCTCTTTTCTCACTCAATTGGTGACCTGCTCTCCCTTTAGGTCATTTTACAATTACACTACAACAGACAGCAACAAAGGCAGAAACACTGAACTGATTATTATTATTATTATTATCACTTCGAAACACAGTGCAAAACTTGTCATCTCAACACAAAAATAAAATAACAATAACCGTATACGATTATAGCAGCAGCCAATGACAGTGAGTGCAGTACAGAGCCCGGGTCTGTCTGTCTCTCAGGTGTAATAATCCCACAATGATCACGGCGTTAACAAGTGTCACAGGCTGTGTAAACAGTGTAAAGTGGGCTCTCTGTAACTTGATCCCCGGGTCTGTCTGTCTCAGGTGTAATAATCCCACAACGATCATGGCTTTAACAAGCATCACAGGCTGTGTAAACAGTGTAAAGTGGGCTCTAAGCGTCAGGGGCAGTTGCCCCCTCGGATTAAAAAAAAAAATAATAATAATAATAAATTTAGGCGGACCAAATTTTAAGGGGGACAAAATGTCCCCATGTCCCCCTTGTTCCGGCGCCAGTGGAGCGAGGGCTTCCTTCTAGACCACCCATCGCTGATTTTTCAACAATCAAAAATGGAGACATCCATTGCAGTGATGTCATTTGTGCATGAATGACATCACTGGTCCTCCATTGCTTAACTCAAATCAACTCTCAAATAACTGTCAAACTAAGTGAATGCCTGCTAAACTGTTCACAGTTTTCGGATATGTGTGAGATCATGTCCAAAATAAATCACCATTGTTTTTAGGTGAAGTTCTTCTTTAACATGTGAGCCATCTCATTACAAAATAGTTTGAAATATTGAAAGGGCATTTTCAGAAATGGATACAGTATTAATTGATACAGTATTAATTGAATGAAAGCTTTCATGTGTCCCTTTATGTGTTCATAAGGTGTCTTTGATGTTTTATACTTACTGTGTTGAATTTTAACTGTAATCCCTTTCACTGACAGATGTGACTCATAGGACAGGTGACACACGCACGCGCACCCACCCACACACACACACACACACACACACACACACACACACACACACACACACACACACACACACACACACACACACACACACACACACACACACACACACACACACACACACACACATGTTGTGAGTTGCCTCTCCTGCCAACCAGCATAATCTGCTGAAAGCCTAATCTTCCTCATTGCATTATCACCTTTAATGGAATATTACTGACACAGTTTGCGTCCACAGGCCTGCCACATGGCTGGGCCAAATGGAACAGAGCGCTCCATCACAACAGAGTGAATTAAAGATGACGCTAAAGGCTATGGCCAAATATGGTTATAGGGAGCTAAAGTTGATCATTTCCATCAACCCTTTGGTTGACTTTACTCCATGTCAATATATTGGAGGTTACTTCATATAAGCAATCTCAAAAGCACATGACTTTGATTTTAAAATATGTTGTAGTAAGCATCAATATTTGGCTTAATTTCACAAAATAAGGTTCAGTTATTTGCATGAACGATGAGGTTTGTTATGGAACTACACTACTCAGGTCTCTTACTGTAGCTAGTTGGAATGTTCCTTCTACCAAATTGCATTTCAAGAGGTGAAAACCTACATGTGCGATACCGGCGTCTACTCCCTACTCAGGCAGATCAACCCGCAATCAACAGTTGGTACATTGATTAGATCCATCATTAGAAATTCAGGCCCCTATTCTCCCACAGGCCTTCGGCGCTAAAATGGGCCTTAAACGCAAAAAGACGTGCCTTGCGCCTGCCTCGGGAAGATATCAATAGGGCTTTAGGCTGCCAAATGCGCTTTAGGCGGAATGGGCGTGGCGCACTCCCTGAATGGGCGAGAATGGGCGTTTCGGCCTTAAATATTGGCCTAATGATATCTTCCGACCTGGCGTTAATTTAGCGCTTTGCGCTTTTGAAAACCAGGCCTA
Source organism: Poromitra crassiceps (assembly GCF_964638095.1). Taxonomy (NCBI): domain Eukaryota; kingdom Metazoa; phylum Chordata; class Actinopteri; order Beryciformes; family Melamphaidae; genus Poromitra; species Poromitra crassiceps. Next base: position 51,804,110 of record NC_139625.1, on the reverse strand, counting down.
TTCAGTGCGCTGGTTGCGCGGAGCGCTCCTCTGGCTCTCCTCTGTCACCCTTCTCTGTGTCACTCTCTCTCTCTTATCAGTCTGACAGGCACAATACGACTCTCTCTCTGACTCCCTCGCTCAGACAGACACAACACACGTCCCATAGAAAAAAGAAGTTGTAAGTTCACTGCCTGGCTTGTGAAATCTCCCACCATGCAATGGGCTAATCCATTTCGCTACTAAATAGCAACCAAATGAGCCGAAATAGATATAAAGGTAGATCTAAATAATGTGTAATGGTAACACAACCTGCAATTGTAGAACATTTCAATATTGGACCAAATAAAACATTGAAATGAAAACACCACCCTATGTGAAACATATATGTCATCCTGGGCCCATATATATCCCTCGTCGATTTAACGTGATTTAGATAAGTGACAGCGTAATGCGCTTCTACTGTCATGTGCTATACTGTGATGTCTGCTCCAATAACTTGGCCCTACTTCACATTTAGTTTTACAATAAAAACACATTTCTGCAATGACTTTACATAATGTAGGCTATATTTATGTGCATCATCCTACCTGCAGCAGGGGAGAGAAAACGATATCTTTCTGGACAAACTTTCACCAATCTAATTAATCTCATCATATAGGGATAGGCTATATTTTTCTAGCTGATGCGTTTAGAACATTCTTTTCACTTTGATCTTGCTATAGTGTAGCGTATTTACATGCTTGCAGTATTTAAACTGCAGTTAGATTGGTTTGAGAAGCATAATAATATGGAATAATAGCCTATATATGGAGACAGACAGACGGGATGAAGGGGGGGGGGGGGAGCAGAGCGCTTGGCTTTGTCTGGTTTTACTGGATTTCTCCTGGAATTGGAGTTTAAAAGGCAAGCGTGTGACTCTTTACTGCACTTCTCCAATGAGCAGATGGTGCATAATTTTACGCTTAAAAGGCGTGGTTATATTGCTTGAGGCCGCGTGTTGCGCCGACACCAAGATATCAAGTGCGCTGGTCCACACCCACTAATCTGGGCTGCGCCAGGCCCTAAACACAGTTTCTACGCCGATACAACGATAGGGCCCATAGTGTTTTCTGTATGTTTTTACAAAAATAACAGAAACGTGCAAATAGTCTAAAAGCTTATGCTGCATAGTGTGCCGAAACGTGAACCTCAAGACCATGCGTTGCTTTCTTTTGTTGCAGAAGACTTTCCGGTCAATGGAAAATTGCGTTAGCCACATAGCAATTTGGGAATACATCGGTTAAAAAATAAATACATCTTTTTTTTTAGCCTCTGGGCCTGGCAGGGTAAGCTCATTTCAATGGCTGCCTGAATACAGTGGAATCCGTTTATAGTGATCACGGTTATAGTGATCAACCGCTTATACTGATCAAAAAGCTTTGTCCCGAATCATTCCTATACACATGCTGTTTAAATAATTCGCTTATAGTGATCAATACTCTGCTTACAGTGATAACTTTGGGCTTGTCACACATGAGAACAATGGATTTTTTTTAAACTACAGTAATGAGCTAACGAGATAGAGCAGCGATACTTGGTGCATGTCTGTCTTTATACATGTATGGAGAGATCACAGCATCTCTGTCTGCCTGTCAGTCTGTGGAGACATGGTGGCATCTCTTTCTACGTGAGACCGCTGTGTTTGAAACAGCTGGAGGCCTAACTTACTGTATGGATTTTTAAAGTCAATAACAGTAGGCTAAATAGTAGGGATGGGCATTTCTAGCAAAAACACTATTCGAAATTCGCTGGCCAAAGTCGACTTTTAATCGAAATTCGAAAATAAAAAAATTATGTAAAAAAAAAAATATGTAAATTTCTTTTCTTTTTTTTTGTGAGTGAAATGTTGCATTGTCTCCCCTGATAGTATAGTCGAATCGCTTGGTTTGAGCAAGCGATTTTTATAGCCTGTCTTTCCAAGCAATTTTGTTATTTCGAATCCCACATAGGTTACGCCAAACCCCACAAAGGTTACGCTAAAACCACCACCGCAAAGCGTCCTACCATGTACTTGGCCAGTCGGCAGGAAAGTATCGCGGGACTTCACGAGACTTGGTGACCGAGATCACGTTTGAGGTAATTTGATCCCTGTGCGACTCCAGGAAACAGCCTTTGGCGAAATATCACTCTGGTGGTCCTTGAGGGATCGGATTATGACGATATTTGGCGAAAACGGGAATAAAAATAGCTATTTAGATGCAGGAAAGACAGGCTCACACTTGGCCCCAAATCAGCTCCATTTTACAACTGACTTGGCCGCTATTGATCGCAAAACAACGCTAGGACGGCCAGAAACGCCGCGGAGATCGCTGTGGGAGTGGCCAAATCATAATTAATGCCAGGAGATGGGTCCAGGTTAAAAAAAAAACGAAATTCTCCTTTAATGACCACACACAATGTCCTGTTATAGGTGCATCACCGCCTCATCACCTCTAACATTCATGTAACACTTAATGACCACACACAATGTCCTGTTAGAGGTGCATCACTGCTTCATCACCTCTAACATTCATGTAACACTTAATGACCACACACAATGTCCTGTTAGAGGTGCATCACCACCTCATCACCTTTAACATTCATGTAACACTTAATGACCACACACAATGTCCTGTTAGAGGTGCATCACCGCCTCATCACCTCTAACATTCATGTAACACTTAATGACCACACACAATGTCCTGTTAGAGGTGCATCACCGCTTCATCACCTCTAACATTCATGTAACACTTAATGACCACACACAATGTCCTGTTAGAGGTGCATCACCGCTTCATCACCTCTAACATTCATGTAACACTTAATGACCACACACAATGTCCTGTTAGAGGTGCATCACTGCCTAATCACCTCTAACATTCATGTAACACTTAATGACCACACACAATGTCCTGTTATAGGTGCATCACTGCCTCATCACCTCTAACATTCATGTAACACTTAATGACCACACACAATGTCCTGTTATAGGTGCATCACCGCTTCATCACCTCTAACATTCATGTAACACTTAAAGGCTGGCTTTACCGTGGGGAATATGAATATATATTAAATCTCACGCCCCTAAGGTTTTCGAATCCGTGAAATTTTTGAAATTGGTTGTTTCCCGCCAGAGATATCACCAGAAATCCACTCTGTGTGGAGGGGGGGGGGGTGGTGGAGGGGAGGGGCGGGTGCGGGGACCCGAAATACTACATTTCCCACAATGCACTGGGCTCGCGTGGCCTTCGTTTTCATGCCCCACCCCTCAGGCATTGGCTGATATCAAACTCCAGTAGGTGGCGGTAATGCACATATATGTTTGCCAACCGCCATAAAAACTCAAAGAAGAAGAAGAAGAAGAAGGCTTCGACAATAAAAGATACAAAGAAGAAGAAATAAATCGAAAATAAAATTGCCTCCAAATTGCACCAAATGTAAACGGTAGTATATATGTCGGGAGATGTCTTCATAAAAAAAATGTCATGCATTTTAAGGCATTTTCGTAGGAGTTACGCGCATCTGATGTTGTAACTATTTTCTGTAAAAATATGTAAAAATGGGTACATTGCTCAGCGTTGATTTCGTTACTTCAACTCACCTACTACTAGATGTAAAATTTGACGAGCTTTCCATTGCCGCCAGTCCCGTGTCTTTTGGTGCTTCCGTTCCAGAGATAATGGTCTCTTGGCAAGGAGCTATGGAAAGCTAACCTAGCTACAGTATTCTATGCGGGTGAACAAGATGGCTGCCTTTTGCTTTTCGTCGAGAGCTCTGAAGGGGCGTGGAGGACCTCTAGAGGCGGACCATGGCTCACAAGACTTGTAGTTCATAGGCGCTCGAGTTCCGCAAGCGGGGAGGGAAGCCGGGTGACGCGTAACGCGTCATCCGGCTTCCCTAAAAATGTGAGATGCCTGATAGGTCAGGCAGTGAAGCTCCAATTTCAAAAAATTTCTACGGATTCTAAAACCTTAGGGCGTGAGATTGATATATACTCATATTCCCCACGGTAAAGCCATCCTTTAATGACCACACACAATGTCCTGTTAGAGGTGCATCACTGGCCTCATCACCTCTAACATTCATGTAACACTTAATGACCACACACAATGTCCTGTTAGAGGTGCATCACCGCCTAATCACCTCTAACATTCATGTAACACTTAATGACCACACACAATGTCCTGTTAGAGGTGCATCACCGCTCACCGCCTCATCACCTCTAACATTCATGTAACACTTAATGACCACACACAATGTCTGTTAGAGGTGTGATAGAGAATAGAATTCTATACATCCGCTAAATGTATATGTAAATGTATATCACAGCTTATCTAATACCAAATAAATTGAAACCAATGAGTCCAGGAAGATTACCATAAAAGTATATTTAATAACAATAATTCTCTGCAATATGCATATTGACAGAGGCATGAATCTCAATGTACACATGTCTGATCGATGTACAGAGTC
>NC_139625.1:51774947-51799437 GCF_964638095.1 Poromitra crassiceps | reverse complement strand
TTACCTGTGCAGTGAAGGAACGAGATCATTCTGGGCAAACATTCACTGCGGCTTCCCTGCAACAGCCAGACATGTGAAATCTCCCAGCATGCATTGGGCTAATCCATTTCGATAATAAATCGCATCGAAATTACTCTAAATAGATAGAAAGGTACATCGAAATAGATCTAAATAATGTGTCAAGTTCCCACAACATGCTATTGTAGAACATTTCAATATTGGACAAAATAAAATGCGAAATCCAAACAATCAAAGGCACAATTTGTGGTTTCGGACCCTCAGCACCCCTTACATGCTGAGTTCCAGATGCTTCCATCTGGTCGGCGGTTTAGTCACCCAAAGACTAAGACCAACAGATTCAGGCTGTCCTTCGTTCCCTCTGCCATTAGGTTTTTAAACAACCGATAGTCGTAGATGTCATCGTGTCTCTTGCAGGTAGAGAGACTTTTCTTTCCATGATTTATGACGACAGTGCAGGTGATTTAGATCTATTCTGTGCTGTGTTACTGTATGTACGACGTATGTATGATGTATTAATTTGTTGCCTATGTGTCGTGTCTACTGTCTGCAAAGCGAATTGCCCCTCGGGGACATTAAAGTTTTTTGAACCTTGAACCTTGAACAACCCTATGTGAAACATATATGTCATCCTGGGCCTGCGCTGGTCCACGCCCACTGCGCCAGGCGCTGATCGGCCTAGAAACTACGCCGATGCAAAGATAGGGGCCTATAACTTTAATTTAGTAAACCGATGTAAGAGTCTTTTTATTTTTATTAAACCTTTATTTAACCAGGTAAAAGACTCATTGAGATTTCAAATCTCTTTTACAAGAGGAACCTGGCCAAGAGGGCAGCATAAAAAACAAACACATTTAGGTTCCATACAGACACACAAATAAACATTTGAAGAGGGAGACTTGAAATTACATAAGTAATGAGATTAAGTACAGCAGCGAGTTCCAATACTTCCACGTTCCAAGTCCTTTCAAATTGAACCAAAGGCGTCATATGAAATTAGTGCTGGCAATTTTAAATCTTTCTGGAAGGTGTTCCAGCCAAAAGGGGCAGCATATTTAAAAGCTGTTTTGCTCAGTGCGAACACGTGGAACAGTCAACTGTAGAACATCTTGTGAGCGCAGGCTATAATGGCCTTGGCTTCTGAGGAGGTGTGTACACAAATAAGTAGGGACCAATCCAAGAAGAGTTTTATAAATAAAACTCAACCAATGGGTACACCTGCGTACATAAAGAGACGGCCAGTCAGCTTTTGCATACAAGGTACAATGGTGTGTAAGATGTTTACAACCAATGACAAAACGTAAGGCACAATGATACACCGTGTCTAGCGACCGCAGACATTGGGCAGAAGCATTCATATATAACAAGTCACCATAATCTAGCAGAGGCAAGAAGGTTGCAGACACAAGTTATTTCCTAGCTCTGAAGGAGAAGCAGGACTTATTTCTAAAGTAGAAGACGTGCATGATACCCGCTGAATAAGTGTCCAAATGTTCATGTCATTCTGGCCAATACTCCACTTCTGTTATAGCATTTCAGTCTGGAATATGGAATATCTTTCAATAATCTATTATTTAGCTGCTAAATTGTAAAAAAATCCTTGCTACACAGGCACTTATGTATGTACTTAACCTAACTAACTATCCGGTGTGCACAACATTGTCAGACTAAACTCCGGCTCACACCCCAAAAACCTACAATCCGCTACAGAAAAATATTGATTGTTTATTAACTGGCCCTTGGCCTTCTATCATTTCACGAAAGTGGCCCCCGGGCAAAGCAAGTTGAGTATCCCTGCTGTATAGTATTGTTGGGCTAGTTCAATTGCCTTATTGCCTACCATTGTCTTCCATGGCGAAGGGGGGGCTGTGTCATCACTTGAATTGCGTTTCTCCACTTTACACGGCAACAGTAAGGCGCAGCGTTATCAAGAATTCCACTCTGGGACCTGTTTTCATTTTTGAAACCGTGTAAAACGAAGGCACTAACGCTACAAAAGTTTGCCGTTTTATGCGGGGAGCGTCGCCGTGTAAACAGGGCCTGAGTCACCAGGGTACCTCTTTTAAGTTTACATGGTAAACACTACACACTCAACTCACTGAGCCACCAGGGCACCTCTTTTAAGTTTACATGGTAAACATTACACACTCAACTCACTGAGCCACCAGGGGACCGCTTTTGCCTTTAATTTTAAAGAAATTATAATCATTCAACAGCCAATCAGAAACAATCCTTCAATAACCTGCTAGAGGTTTTATCTACATTACATTACATTACATTACGTCATTTGGCAGACGCTTTTATCCAAAGCGACTTACAATAACACATTTTTGTCAGCAATAGAGCAATCTACTATGGAGCACAGTCTATGATAACTACAACTTCTGAAGGAACAGTGGTACAAGTTTAGGTTAGTGGTACAAGTTTGGGTTAGTTTTTTTTTTTTTTTTTTTTTAGAAAGAGAGAGAACGAAGTTAGATCAAGAAGGGCCCAGATGGAGCCTGAAAAGGTGTGTCTTTAGTCTTTTCCGAAAGATCGGCAGTGATTCAGCTGTCCTGACCGAAGGTGCAAGCTCGTTCCACCATTGAGGTGCCAGGGACGAGAAGAGTCGAGATCGGGATGAGCGACTTTTGAGCCCCCGTAGCGAAGGAGGGGCGAGGCGACCTGCACTGGTGGAGGAGCGAAGGGAGCGCTGAGAGGTTTGGAACCTGACCATAGATTGCAGGTACAGGGGAGCTGACTGGTGTACAGCCCTGTCTAGGGGTGGAGCCGAATCCGATATTCAGAAAAGCACAAATAGTGGGTTTTTACTAATATTTTATTTACTTCATATGAAATATTTTTCAAAGGATTTGTTTCCTCTGCCTCTGTCTGTGTGTTATGGATGTGTAAATAGCCTGAGTTCTGTAGGGCTGTCTATGTGGCTGAGTGGTCAGTGAAGTGATCTATTCAGTCCTCTATTCTGTGTTCTGGTACACCAGGGGTCAGAACCCACTGTAGAAACCCTCCTTTGCAGTATAGTTTATTGAAGATCCTTTATTTTACCAATTTAATATCCTCCAATTAATTTGAAGTGTAATGAAAACTAAAACATCATTGTTATGCCACTTCTATTCAAATACAAATATTTGCTGCCTCAACAAACAGATCCAAGGCTCTGTGCACATCCCAGGGTTGACCTCACAGACCTTAGCTGTAAAGGCAGCTGACATACACAGTGAGCCACCAAGGCACTGCCACATCTCACTGTAGGACTTTTGAAGTGCTTTGCTATAGGTACAAATCTGGAAAAGGCTATATTTGAGCTTTTAGAAATAGTTGAATAGACTTAGTTAGGCAAGAGATTAATTTCTGGACATCCAAACATATTGAGTCTTGAAATATTGTTTTCCTTAAAAACAAGTGAAAAAAAGATACTTTATTTTGAAGTGGCAATACCTGGCATCAGTAGCATGGCGCTACTTGAAATGCCACTTGTTTCAAGAAACCTCTTTAAACAAGTTGCATTGGAAAGAGGTGAAATGATGTCACCTATTAGCAGATTATATATTTAGTTTAAAGACAAATTAGCATCTGAAATGATATGGGACAGGAGTTTGTCTGTGGTCCAACTCTGCTCGATTAACAGCAGACATCAGCTGATCCAATTTAAAGTCACTCACCATCTTCACTATTCCAAGTCAAGGTTGCACAAGATCTACCCTTCTGTCTCTCCATTATGTGATACTGTAGATGTCAGCTGTTAGAGGGTACACTCTCACATACTTTTTGGTTTTGCCCTTCACTATCTGGATTCTGGGCCAAGATATTTGACTGGTACTCTAAGGCCTATAAAATAACCCTCCAGCTGGAGGCAGAACTCGCCATCTTCGGCTGCTCGGAATCCTCTCTGCTCCTCCCCACGGCTGTGCAGCAGTCTCTGACGCAGGGGATGACTGTCGCCAAAAGACTCATTCTGAAAGATTGGAGGTCCCCCTCCCTGCCTTCTTTTCAATTGTGGCTGGCGGACATGGTTTCGGTTGTACGTATGGAAAGACTCAGGTTCTTGAGGACCAACTCACTCGGGAAGTTCTCAACTATAGAACCCATTTCTGGCCTACTTGGACGAGGTTAGAAGTGACGAGTAACTTTCCCAGTCGATTTCTTTTGTAAGCGCATAGGCTTTTTAGGTAGCTGGTAGCACCATGTCGCAATGTTGGTATGTTTTTTGTTTGTGTTTTTTTTCTTTCTCTGTGTTTGAGTTTGTTTTGCTTCTTTATGTTTTTTTGTTTATTGTTTTGTTTTTAATGTTCGAAAAATTGAAAAATAAAATAGTGAAAAATAAATAAAGACAAATTAGCTTTTACAACTCAATACTAGATTAAATGGCCGGTTTAGATTTTTTTGCGTTAAAATCTGATTTATTTAATTAAAAGAAAAGGAAGATCAAAGGAAAGTATTTGCTTTAAACAGACAGTGACAGTTACAGTAACAGGGACAGTGTCTTGAAATAATGTAGGCTACAGTACATCACCAAATCAAGAGGATAAATGAATTACAATTAAAAAGAAAGAAAGAAATACACTGATTTTCATCATCTCATCCTACATTTGAGAAAGCTGTTTTAATCATACTCAATATGTTTTGGTGTGAGGCTTGAGACACCTTGGAAATTGAGATTTTAAATGGAAACAGTCACAGAGGTGCAAAGCCGCCCCAGAGCTGAAGGGCTATTTGGGGATCAAGCTTCATAGAAACCTGACTGTTAGTTAGCGTAAGGAGGGATGAATGGAAGATGGAAGACAGACTGGTTATCAAGAGGACACCTCTCACAGACGATCCCAAGAAGAGTAAATGGGAAAGGTGTGTAACCCCCCTTTAGCACAAGAATAAACCTGTAACATTGCCCATTGATGAAATTCACGTCTGAAACACACCTTCCAGCACACAATACAGAACATGACAGACTCTTGACTTGTTTGCGGCTCAGCTTTCAGCTGAACACAATCCCTGAAGGCAGATTCAGGCTTTAGTTCTAAATATTTCTCATAGGCAGAAATAAGCTGATTGGTTGAGTTAAACCTCAATGGGCGGAGCCAAAGAACAACATTTCTTCAGTTGACAAACTTGGATGACAAAGAAGGAACCATCAGGTCCAAATAAAAATAAATCTGGATGGTAATGACTTAGAGCAGGGGTTTTCAAAGTCTGAGACTGTGGTCCTCCCCTCAGACAAAGCTTGGAGTTTAGAATACTGGCTTGTTAGGGGCACTTTACACGAGGACGGTTTCCTATGGAAACGGGGAATTATTTTATCGTTAGTGCCTCCCTTTTAGACGGCGACGGCGAATTCATTCACATTTTGAAACCACCCTCTAGAGTGGAATTGTTTGATACGCTTCCCGCTGAGGGCTCCATGTAATCGCTTTGGAACGGCACATTTCAGAAACTCTGACGTGCCTGCACACGCGACACACGCGATTACGCCATAGCCGTGCGCGAGTTGGCAACCAAATAAAACTTCAGTATGAATGAAGTTTGGCAACATTCAGAATTAAGCTACACTGCGGCTAACTTCAGTCACATGTTCAGAACGTTACTACTGCGAGGAGCCGATGGCTGTACCCGGTCGGCATTTAACGTTAGTTACAAAAGCACGTCGACAGTGTTTTCTCACTGCCAGTAGCCTACAGTAGGGTTTGACAGATAGCACACTCAGCGCTCCCGGTCCTCGCTGCTCGTTAAAGATTTCCAATAGGCGTTATTCTGATAAACTGGTCACATATATGTTACATTCTCACCTGACAAATATTAAAACTTTAAAACAGTTTGGGGTTTTTTTTAGCTTGAAAAAAGCTTTTTGGCAAGTCAAAATGACTGCGGAAAGCGTACTCTACTTCCGCATTTAAAACCGGAAAGACGATTACGAAATTACGTCATGCAGAAGCGTCCTTGTATGGGCAAAGAATAAGGTGATCACACTGCCACCTAGCGACCTGGCATGTACATTACGGCGTTTTAAAAATTCAACAGCGCTCATGTAAACAGGGAGAAGGTGTGAAGGAAAATGTGTGAAGGAAACGCTATTGTGTCGTTTCTTCCAGAAACTGTCCTCGTGTAAAGGGCGCCTGAGGTTTCACAAATTTCCTGGATGCCTATGGGATCATGATTATGTTATCTGATCCCATGGATACTCAACAATTGAGCCTGATATTGCGGTTTGACATACTTCAGAGACTACACCAAATAAGGTCTATCTGAAATTCAGATAGACCTTATTTGGAAGGCATTGATTTGTTTCTGACTCTGAGAAAGTGGGAAAAACTGTAAAATTCCCCAAAACTACTATATCTCTGAACTCTTCCCCTGAAACTGCCTGGACCCCCCTAGGGAGGCTCACCTCCCACTTTGAGAACCTCTCTGAAGCATGGCTTAGGGCTTGTTTCATTCATTTGTGACCATGACATTTCATGTGCTCTGAAAAACGACTTTCCTCCTTGATAATGTCAAATGAACACCCTCCAAAGTCGGTGATGAAGTCATTTTTAAGTCAACATTTTGCTATCTAAGTTTCTGATGCAATAGTGACCTTTAGCCTTATCAACAAGGTTATCCTGCTGTCAATCTAAATCCCACTATAAAATGAGGAAAACTAACGGCATTATTTCCCCAATGGGTTGGCCAATCAATCTGAAACCGAACATAGGAAGGGACTGACGGAGCTGTTTCCCCCCCCCCCCCTCCCATTTCCCCAAATTTAAGCTGTTAGCATTTGGGGCATTTTTCTTTGCAAATGTGCACAAAGTTGTTGCACACACATCCGGGGTATGGATGTCGATGGTATGGACTAGGCAACAATAAAATGTGTCAACAACAACAGTAAGAAAACACATGCACATTCACTTTGTTGTTAGCCATCAGACTAACCTAACTTGAATGAAATTAATCAAATCAGCCTGTCAAACTGCAGCAGGTCCATGTTTGTTTATTGTTTGTCTTCTTGGGTTGATTTTAGCACATGAATGGGACATCCCGGATGTCGGCTCATCCCACCAGCACGTGAACCCGGCACAATAATACTCCAATCTGCTCCTTGAACACTGGATCACAATCCCTCAACTTAACACTGTCTTTGCAAAGTACTTAACACTAATCTGCAGCCACCTTATGCCAATGGCACTAAGTCAGTCTCATTCCTAAAGGCTAATCGTATGCTGGCACAAACTGCAGGCAGGCACTGACTAATGGCAGAGCTACAACGATATTGAGAAGGTGACCTCTTATTATCACACCAGCTCATCCAAATGCCTCACTGGAAACCAGCAAAAAGGGTCACACACACACACACACACACACACACACACACACACACACACACACACACACACACACACACACACACACACACACACACACACACACACACACACACACACACACACACACACACTGTAAAACTAAGTCACTAAGCATAGGAATAGTAATATATAGATTCAGATACACATTATGATTATACACTCCCAATTAGGCCTAATACAGTGAGTTTAAGTCAGGGTTAAAAGTTACATAGAACTAATGATAATTTTCTAGTTTTAGAGATATGATCCAAAAATATCCAAAAGTCGATTTTTTTTTGGTCTAGAAATTTCTTTCACATTATTTACATGTAATCTGTAGTGTTTAATCTCATTCACCAAATCCAAGTTTGTCATATCACGGATTTGTTGCTCCACCACGTGGAGAAATTCGGTATTACACTCAATGATACACTCGATGGTAGTGGAGTTAAGTGGCGGACCACAATACACCATTATTAGTAACATTATGAAACAAATAGAAAATAAATCTGCTGTGCTTCAGATCATACAGCAAGACAAGTGACTTTGAAGAGAGATTTCTCTGTAGCTGCCATGCAAGTGTATGGGTTTTATTATGTATTAAATGAAATACATGTTCTGACACATTGCATGATTGGAAAAGCAATAGCATTATACTGTCCCTGAATTATAGTCATACACTGGTCCAATTTACATCCCAGATATGTCTGAGCTTCACTGTGCAGAATGTCTGCAGAGTTTGACACTAGAAAACCACTTTCACATTCACCTGGTTTCTCTCCAAGTTTCTCCGAGTTTAGGGAAAGGGTGGTTTTCTACCAGCATGATTCGTGACATCACGAATCCTAGAGCCAAACACTTTCCAGTATTCAGAAATTAAAACCCCAACACATTCTCACTCCCAACTATGACGAGTTGGGAGTGAGAATGTGTTGATCGTCATGCAGATCGGTCAGGAACCCTTGTTATTTCACGAGTTGGGACTGAGAATGTGTTGAAAGCCTGTGTTGTAGCCTATGCTGTGATTGGCTAGTTAGGTTCTAGATATGCCTGATTGGTTGGTTGCTTTGGATTTTAGGCAGAAGGGTCAAGGGGAAGTCATTTTAAGATGTTTACAAGATATAACATTTTCTTTGTGGGAAAAACCAGACAAATTATTCAAAGAGTTTTTTTATATACACATCTTAAAACATGACCTTAGAATTAAATTTCATTTATTTTCAATCATATAAGATGAAATTCAACAGGCTCCATCAGTTGAGCGGAGTCTTTATGGACGCTTGCCGATTTTATTTTGCACAGAATCTCACACCAAAAACTAAACAGCTTTGCTTTCATTGCTGTCATTTAGTGTGACAGTTATTTATTGGAGTTAAGCTGTGGACCAGTGATCTAATTTCTTCATGAATTATACTGGTCCACAAATCAACTGTCAAAACTAAATGAATGTTTTTGTGTGAGATTATGTGCAAAATAAATCAGCATTGAAAATCAGATTGCTCCTTTTAAAAGTCCACAAGCACGGTTCGGTCAGTTCATAAAAATAACCTAATCTCCGTTTCAGTCATTAAGATGGGTTGAAGTCGATGGCTGACTGTGACCTCAGCACCACACAAAAGCCGAGCCATGATGGAGGAAAGCCCAATGCTTCAACTCGGCCACAATGACAGCAGGAAGGTTCTTTCACGGGCAATACAGGTCATGGAATTCCATCATCACGGACAGCATAAGAAATGTTTCAGTCAATAAATATCAAAGGTGCTTCTGTTGCAGCACGTATTACATGCATTACACTGTTGCACCACAAAGTTCTGAAACTGCCATGAACTGATTCTGCCATGAGCACTCCACTGATTGTTATAACCATAGGCCACTTCTTGATCTGCGCCAAACCTGTGGAAAAAGCAATACAATTAGCCTAAGCTTTTCCAATACAAAAAGGGTTGTTGCACCAGTTCACAACAGCACTACTGTGCAAAGAGACATGTAGAAGGCATCACTCACCCATCTGAGTATAGTGGCCGACCACACCCTCCACCTGTGTGAAAGTAGGCATAGAGACTTGAGGCAGCTGGCCTGCTGAGGAACCTGCTGCTGAAGGCTCAGAGACAGGCCTGCTGAGGCACCTGCTGCTTAAGTCGAAGAGCATCAAATGATTGATGGAGGCCATGAGAACTGAGGTTGCCCTTTTCTGGGATAGCTCTGCTCCTGAGGCAACTGTGGCTGCTTGGACCTGTAGAGGAGTTGCTGAGCATCTGCAGTCTTCTCAGCAGAGGCCACAGATCTAATAGGGTACTGTAAATTGTTGACAAGTTGGAAGAGGTACTGAGGAAAGTAAACATTTGTATAATCTAGATTAGACTCAAATTTGCTTGATGTTTTCCAAGTAGTAAGAGAGACAACCCTCTCTAGAGAACAGAATAGACAAGTTTTATAAAAACTCTCACCTCAAGAGAAATCCCATGGCTACTGCCATAGCTGTGGTCAGATGAAGTGGCAAACTGTGGAACCTCTAGCTTATCAGCCCACACAACATGAGATGTCTCGCCACACCATCCCCTATTTAAATGGATTTGACATCCAATCACCTTCTCCTCTATCTGATTGGTTAGTTGGAAACAGCTGTAGATTTTAGAAGAAAGCTAATCATTTCCATAGATTGCTGCTGGTAGAGTTGAAGTGAAATGTCATGGATTTTAATCCAGCTCAGACATATCTACCATTTTATCACAGACTTTGGTCTGTATTGACAAGCCATATTCTTGATGTACAGTATGTGATTGTCTTCCTCACCTGTCCAGGCACAGCAGATGGAAAACTGTATTTTTCCAACCCTTAATACTAATATAATTCTCAGTGTCTCTTTTAGATAAACTCATACATCAGTAAATAAATTGTCCCAGCCACATTGATCTCTTTGGCAGTTTAACAAAAAAAGTTTGTTATGAAACACACAGATCAAAAGATTGTCACATTATCATACCAGTCCCTCGCAGACTCATCCATGATCCACAGACACAATACATTTTCAAATTATGCTATTCAGAGTCAGAATTTTATGCAATTATTCAAGTTAAACAACACAGATTCAAAACATGTGATTCAAATTAAGTTTCTAATGCATCAAGTTGAGCCATTCAAATATAAAGAATTCAAAATCAGTTTTGTGACACATACTGTATTTCTGCCCTTACAGTCAGTCATGTGAATTCTTGTCTGTCTGTCTGTCTGTCTCTCTCTCCCTCGAACCACATGGAAAAGATCACAGCTAATGTTCTCTGTTGTAAAGATGAACTCAGGACATGTCACGCTGAAGGCATTTTAAATCACACACTTTTTGACTTTTATTGCAGTCGATTTTCACACCATAACTCTGTCCCTCTCCAGAGTATTTGTAAGTCCCTGGAAACCCAACATAATGTGTTTTGAGTTTGTCACACCACAGAAACTTTTGTTATTGTCCATCCAGTCAAATTTGAACTGAATTGAATGTTGCCAAGTAGCCTACGTATATCAAAATGATGAAACAGCACTAATGCTGCAGCCAGTCTGCAACATGCTCGCCAATAGCCAACGAGAGTCGAGTATGCTTCTTGACACGCCCAAACCCGTATATGGAGCACAGTTAGCCGCTGAGACAGTGATTTCCGCATTGAGTCTGATCTTTCTCCGAGATGCATAAATGTCATAGAAATCATTGAAAATAGGCCACCAACAGATACAAAAAAACATGAGCATAATATGTGTTTAATGTGCATTCAAAGAACTGCTGCCATCAGACTTTTGTAACACTAATTAAAAAAATTGTGATTTGTCTCTCCCTGGAGCTCGAGCTTGCTCACCGACCCGCTTCCTCAACTGCAGCCCGAATGCGAACACTCGGCAATGGCTTAGTCACACTCGAAGGTCGGGGGGGAAGGGTCCTGGAGCTCAAGAGCGAGTCACATAGTCCCTGGACTGGCAAATGCTGATTGACAACTGAGAGCTTCTTTATGATTGATACATTTTTATGATGGGATAAAATGTCCCGTCCACTCCAACCCCAGCCACAGCAAAAACAGGGAAATGGCAAATTTTAGGATTTGGGTAAAACTAATGTCTACAACTTTTTAATCCTTACAATTAGGCACATAAGACCCTAAATTACATTCAAGGTTTTGGTGCATTTTGCTTGTCAGGGTCTTTAAGTTGCCACCCGCCACCAGAATTTTGACTAATCTTTCAAGACCCCCAATAATAATATCAATCAATCAATAACCTTTATTTAACCAGGTAAAGTCTCATTGAGATTAAAATCTCTTTTTCAAGAGCGACCTGGCCAAGAGGGCAGCATAAAAAACAATGTTACAACAAAAACACAAGCAATACAAACAGAGAAATACATTCATACATGGGAGAACAATTTAGGGGCAGTTACAATGATCAAGAGTATTTTCCTCTCGATCTTTCAAAATGGCCTTAAATTCCCCAAAAGTTACCAGCTCTGATAACTTCAGGTCCTTCTGTAGATTATTCCAGGACGAAGGGGCGGCATATTTGAAGGCCTTTTTGCCTAATTCGGTTCTAGCTCTGGGGACTAACATCTGAAGAGTATTGTGAGAGCGTAGACCGTATTGATTTTGTTTTCTACACATGTAAACAGACAAATAGGCAGGAACTAGCCTAAGAAGAGATTTATATATAAAAGCCAACCAATGTGTATGTCTGCGGGCATACAAGGAAGAACACTGGGCAGTAGTGTACAGAGTACAGTGGTGCATGAGATTGCCACAACCAGTGATAAAACGTAAAGCACAGTGGTAAACAGTGTCCAATTTCTTCAGGTACTGCTCAGGTGCATTCATAAAAAGTAGATCACCATAGTCCAATAAGGGTAAAAATGTTGCTGAGAGCAAGCGCTTCCTTGCCTGGAACGAGAAACAGGCTTTATTTCTAAAAAAGAAACCTAATTTAAGTTTCAATTTGGAAACAAGATTTTCAATGTGTGCTTTAAAAGACAAGTTTTGATCAACAATAATACCTAAATACTTATATGTTGTGACCATCTCAATTTCATAGAGGATTATAGAGGAATAGAGGATTATGTAAACAGTGAACATATTAAAAGAAAGAAAAGATCTTGTGTTTTTATACACAAATTATATTGGAGGATTAGGGAGAACATCAAAGTGAAAATTTACAAAGTGAAGAGCAGGAAGCCGCTGAAGAGTGGTTGCCTATATCGTTGTAGATCGTGTGCCCTGAGATGAGTTTCATGTAGACCCCGTCTCCCGGCTGCAGCTCCAGGACCAGACCGTTGGAGAGGTACGTGTTGGTGTCGTGGCTGTTGGTGGGGCTCTCCCAGGTATGCATCACCCACTTGTTGTTCACGTAGAGCTTCACTCCATTCCGGGTGCTGGGGGTGAGGTAGCCGAAGGCAATGAATCTGAAGTAGGCTAGTCTCCTCTCACCGGTACTGTGAAGACGCCTGCAGCAGAACGAATCCAAAATAAAAGTCTCTGTAACCCTTCATTTTACAGGTCTCAAACAACGTATGAACTACCGGTGATAGAGAAAATTTACATCACATTAGCCTTTATTTGGACAATCACTAGTTATTAATATATTCATATACATTTCCATTTTAGTTACATATAGTTATGACACAGACATATTTCATAGTTAGATGACCTGTGTACATACACAGATAGACATCATATTTGGATAACCTGTGTACATACACAGACAGATGTATTTAGATAACTTGTACCATACATTTGCAGCTCCTCTCGATCGCACACTGTGCCCTGTACTGTGTCCTGTCACCTTGCCACGGTGCTCTCTTTGCAGGGCCAGAATAACATATAGGTTGAGTCTACAGAATGGCCTTCCAGTGTGCGTCAAGACATGTAATCTGATGTGTGTCAAGACATGTAATCTGATGTGTGTCCTATAAGTATCTTTGAGTATCTGTTCAATGTATGTAAGCCTGTGTATCCATCCGTGAATATACAAGAGTGCATCTCTTGGCCAAGATCTATGTTCAATACATCATATCAGACGACTTCTTCTGACTCCTGGCTCCATCATTTCATTTCAACTGGTTTCCTTCAAGTGGTTCACTGTTTACCTTTTGGCTGTGGAATTTCATTCTCTATCAACCGGTATTTGTAATTAGACATGAACACCAAAGCTATTACACAGTAATTGCACTGATAGTTATACAATAACATTTCTGTGTTCACATGTAGTTACATGGTACCGGGTCTGTAAAATGAAGTGAGTCTATAGTTGAATAGACTGTAGTTCATATGTAGTTACATGCTAATACATAAGAACTACAGTTGAATAGACTCACTTCATTTTACAGGTCCGGTACCATGTAACTACATACAGTATGAACTACAGTTGAATAGATTCACTTCATTTTACAGGTCTGGTACCATGTAAGTACATATGAACTACAGTTGAATAGATTCACTTCATTTTACAGGTCCGGTACCATGTAACTACATATGAACTACAGTTGAATAGACACTCCATTTTACAGGTCCGGTACCATGTAACTACATATGAACTACAGTTGAATAGATTCACTTCATTTTACAGGTCTGGTACCATGTAAGTACATATGAACTACAGTTGAATAGATTCACTTCATTTTACAGGTCCGGTACCATGTAACTACATATGAACTACAGTTGAATAGACACTCCATTTTACAGGTCCGGTACCATGTAACTACATATGAACTACAGTTGAATAGACTCACTTCATTTTACAGGTCCGGTACCATGTAACTACATATGAACTACAGTTGAATAGACACTCCATTTTACAGGTCCGGTACCATGTAACTACAAATGAACTACAGTTGAATAGACACTCCATTTTACAGATCCGGTACCATGTAAGTACATATGAACTACAGTTGAATAGACTCACTCCATTTTACAGGTCTGGTATCATGTAAGTACATATGAACTACAGTTGAATAGACTCACTTCATTTTACAGGTCCGGTACCATGTAACTACATATGAACTACAGTTGAATAGATTCACTTCATTTTACAGGTCCGGTACCATGTAACTACATATGAACTACAGTTGAATAGACACTCCATTTTACAGGTCCGGTACCATGTAACTACATATGAACTACAGTTGAATAGACACTCCATTTTACAGGTCCGGTACCATGTAACTACATATGAACTACAGTTGAATAGACTCACTCCATTTTACAGGTCCGGTACCATGTAACTACATACAGTATGAACTACAGTTGAATAGATAATTTTACAGGTCCGGTACCATGTAACTACATACAGTATGAACTACAGTTGAATAGATTCACTTCATTTTACAGGTCCGGTACCATGTGACTACATTATGAACTACAGTTGAATAGACTCACTCCATTTTACAGGTCCAGTACCATGTAACTACATATGAACTACAGTTGAATAGACTCACTCCATTTTACAGGTCCAGTACCATGTAACTACATATGAACTACAGTTGAATAGACTCACTCCATTTTACAGGTCCAGTACCATGTAAGTACATATGAACTACAGTTGAATAGACTCACTTCATTTTACAGGTCCAGTACCATGTAACTACATATGAACTACAGTTGAATAGACTCACTTCATTTTCAGTGTTGGGAAGTAACGAGTTACTAGTTACTCGTTACTGTAATAATATTACTTTTTCCAAGTAACGAGTAGTGTAACGAATTACTATAGAATATAAGTAATAATATTACAGTTACTTCAAGATAAACGAGCTCGTTAATCGTTACATCTTTTGTTGAGTCCATTCTGTGATGCATTCACTGATCACAAGCAGCATGGCTTTTAACGCTCCCAAAACAAGGTGACGTCACCGCAGAGCACATTCAGAGCACCCTCTCTGCCTTGCTGAGCCAAGGAGGAAAATCCGTGGCTCCCATGACTTTGTTTTTGTCGGGAAGAAAGGTGACGTGACACGAACATCAAAGTCAAATGTAAACGGTGTCCAGACCAGGACAGGTAGGCTACTAACACTCTTTCCACTGTGAAAAACACGAGCTCAAACTTCCTAACGTTAACGTTACGAGACGAGAGGACAGCACAACAGAAACCGGAAAACTGTTCAAATACAGAGATAACGTAAAAACTCACAAGCTGGTGGACATCAAACATTGCTGTTATTATTGTCAGGTTAATGTTAATGTTGCAGAGCTAACGTTATTTGTGACACAAACTTGTTAAGCAAAGATGTAGCCTATACGTATTGAGTTTGCATTGGCAGTGCATACTGCATTCTATAAAACAGAAGCTATTTAAAAGATTGCATCTTGTCAGTCGTCACTTTGAGCCAGGTGTGCTCTTCATCAAGCATCTCTGTAGGAAGCTGTGCTCTGGCGAAGCGATTAGTTTAAATGGAACGGCACATAATAGACCTAGTTCACACATTCGCATGCAAAGTCTGCATTTTGATGAGAAAAACGCCATGGGCCTTTTTCACAACGGCCATTTGTGTCTAGAAGACAGAGTATACACAGGTGCAACCAACTAACTAATTAGGGCTCCAGCACTGGAACACCTAAATGGACTGGAAGTTGGAAGCCCTAATTAACATCTTGGTGCACCTGTGTTACCTCCTGCCTTTTAGACACAAAATCGCTGCAGTGAAAAAGGCCTATTGCCATTTGTGTGGAATGTAACGGAAAAGTAATATAACGAGTATCTAACGAATTACTTTTGGCATGGAGTAATAAGTAAAGTAATAATATTACTTTTGAAAATAGTAACGAGTAATATGTAATATATTACTTTTTTAGTAATCAGTGCCCAACACTGTTCATTTTACAGGTCCAGTACCATGTAAGTACATATGAACTACAGTTGAATAGACTCACTTCATTTTACGGGTCCAGTACCATGTAAGTACATATGAACTACAGTTGAATAGACTCACTCCATTTTACAGGTCCAGTACCATGTAAGTACATACTGTATGAACTACAGTTGAATAGACTCACTCCATTTTACAGGTCCAGTACCATGTAAGTACATATGAACTACAGTTGAATAGACTCACTTCATTTTACAGGTCCAGTACCATGTAAATACATATGAACTACAGTTGAATAGACTCACTTCATTTTACAGGTCCAGTACCATGTAAGTACATATGAACTACAGTCGAATAGACTCACTTCATTTTACAGGTCCAGTACCATGTAAGTACATATGAACTACATAGTTCATATGTACTTACATGGTACATGGTACATGTTTTTGACTCTGAAGAAGACGCAGTGCGCGTCGAAACGTCAGTTTTGTACCTTTATTAAATTTATTTAAGTGACTTTGTGTGCTCCAGCTCACTCATTGGGTTAGTCCTTTTGGCAACCCGATCTCCCAAAAAATTGTAAAATAGCAACGTTTGTGGACAAACGTTGGTATTTTACAATGTCGGCTAAGAAATTGTAAAATGGGAACGTATGCGTCTACAGCGGTGGGCGTGGTTTGGGCGTGTTTTACGGAGATTTTCTGTTTCTAACCCCTCCCCCTACTCTAATCCTAACCCTAAAATCTCAGAACGTTACTATTTTACAATTTTCAAGCCGAAATTGTAAAATAGCAACGTTGGTCCATATCGTTGGTATTATACAATTTTCTGTGAGACTGTGTTGCTTTTGGAAGTGGCCCATTGACCTGTTTACATTGTTTTGTCCTGTTCTGAGAGCACCGACCTCCCTCTGTGGAGGGGTTGAAGCGCAGGAGATTCCTTCTACACACATATGAACTACAGTTGAATAGACTCACTTCATTTTACAGGTCCAGTACCATGTAAGTACATATGAACTACAGTCGAATAGACTCACTTCATTTTACAGGTCCAGTACCATGTAAGTACATATGAACTACAGTCGAATAGACTCACTTCATTTTACAGGTCCAGTACCATGTAAGTACATATGAACTACAGTTGAATATACTCACTTAATTTTACAGGTCCAGTACCATGTAAGTACATATGAACTACAGTTGAATAGACTCACTTCATTTTACAGGTCCAGTACCATGTAAGTACATATGAACTACAGTCGAATAGACTCACTTCATTTTACAGGTCCAGTACCATGTAAGTACATATGAACTACAGTCGAATAGACTCACTTCATTTTACAGGTCCAGTACCATGTAAGTACATATGAACTACAGTTGAATATACTCACTTCATTTTACAGGTCCAGTACCATGTAAGTACATATGAACTACAGTTGAATAGACTCACTTCATTTTACAGGTCCAGTACCATGTAAGTACATATGAACTACAGTTGAATAGACTCACTTCATTTTACAGGTCCAGTACCATGTAACTACATATGAACTACAGTTGAACAGTACCATGCCCAGCAAACATTTCAACGTCTAATCAACGTGGGCCCGGCAGGTTACTACAACGTTGATTTGATAGGCTGATTTGAAAGTTTTTCTGATGTCGTAGAAAGATTTTTTTTAATCGCTAAAACCCTGAGGTGCGTTCCAACCACAGAACTTCTGATTGTGAAGCACGCAGCTTAACCACTCTGCCAGCAGGGCTGAGTTTCATAGTGGAGTTTGAGAGGATGCCATTACTTGTATACTACTTGTAATATCTGTGTTACAGCTTGCTGCTTTAAGGCAGATATTTGTTATTATACACAGACAGAGACCTTTCAGTCAATTGTCTCTAATAACAGCGTTAAGTGATCACCTCGCCCGGTGCTGTTGCTTTCTGACAGTTCTGCATCCAGGTCTGAGTCCAGTCAGCTAGCAGGGTTCTCTCATCTCCAGCCGTGTTGCCAAGTGGGAAATGTCAAATTATCATACCAGATGGTCAAAATTATCATTTTTTGAGGGGGAAAAAGGGGGGGGGGGGGGGTGAAGTCACACTGCAGATATGCCTTCCCATTAATCAATTTCAAGCTACAACAAAGTATGACTATTTTTTTCCAAGTCTCGTATGAACTAAAGTTGAATACTCACTTCATTTGTAAATACATGTGAACTACATTTGAATAGTTGGCCTCTCATATGGGGTACGGTACAAAAACATTACCCCTGAGGGTGTTTATTTCTTTGGTAATTTATCTAATGCAAAAATATGATTGGTTGAAAAACACTTGCAATTCACAGGGAACAGTGAAATTATGTGTTTTTCAACCAATCATCTGTAGCTGAAGCCTAAACCGCCCTTACCAATCAATACCAATCAATTAATTTATTCAACCAAATTGGTTGTTGATTGGATAAATCATGTGGAATCCAGCTCCATTGTCTACTAGGAAGTGTGACAATGACCTCCACTTTGCTGTGACCCCCTGACAGTAGGCTAATAGATAGATTTACAGACAGTAGCACCTATACTTTCCCCTTTCTCTTTTCCTATTTTTTTTTTATCATCAAGCAGTAAGTTAGCTCACAAGCCAGACAGTCGTTGCATTGTATTGCGCGAGCGGCCCATCACAATTTTCTACACGAGTTTAGAGAGAGGGCAGCGCGGTACACGGAGGCTGAAATCTCAACAAAGCAAACACTGGGATACTGCAACGTCATCGGCTGCACGCGCACCGGTTACAGACGGCATAGTCTCTTAGAACAGACGAGTTGGCTTCCGCAATTTTCAAATGCTTCCGCCATACCGTCTGTACCGGAATGGGAAGCAGAAAGGCGGGTCTTCCGCTCATTAGTCCAATCAGAATTTTTTTAAGGCGGGTCTTCCGCTCATTAGTCCAATCAGAATTTTTTTTCGTGGACACACGTGCCGTGATTGATCGGATTTTGTCGAACTTCCTTCCAGTCTGAAGGTTTTTTCCCAACTTCCTTGTGCATGTTATGCGGGTGTAACGTAGAGACTGTATAGCTGCATTCGCCGGATGTAGATGAGACAGTCTGTTTTAAGAGACTACAGACGGCATGGATGTGCAAGTAAATCATTTAAGTTCGAGTTATCCGGGTCTTCTAGTAAAGTCGGAGTGCAAATGGTCCACCAAGCAGTGCTACTTTTTCGTATTCTATTGTTTTATGCTGAATAGCCCGTTACCCCGCTAGCCGGGCGCTTCTCGCTCATAGGCTACTGAGCATTTCCCATCAAACAATCGTGCCGCTCTCACGTCTAGGTATAAAAACCAACCCTTACCTGAGCCAAACACGTGAAGTGAAGATGCTATCCGATGCCAAACACCATCTTCCTTTAAATACATATAGTGGCCTCTTCCAAATTGTTGCATAAAATCCACTTTTCTGTCTTTGAAAAACCGAAAATCATTCAACTGGCGCAACCCGGAACAACGACTCACTGTTTACTCACTAATGCCCCCTACACTTCCGGAATGGTATTGCACCTACATTTTCAGTTTTTCAAAGACAGAAAAGTGGATTTTATGCAACAATTTGGAAGAGTTTCCTCCCTTGCTTGCTAGCTCACCAGCCGCCACTAAACAATGCAGACATGGGAAAAAATCTTTTTTTATTCAACAAAAATACAAAACCTAAAGACTTTAACACGTTCACTGCCAATGACGTGTTTTTACGTCAAACAGAATCCAACGGTTGACTGCCAATGACGTGTTTTTACGTCAAAAAAATGAATTTTTTTTTTTGGACCGTGGGATGTGCATCTAACCCTTTTACATCTCTTATATCAATATTGAAGCCACCGAACATGTACAACCCATTCCACCGACCCACTAAGTGGCGACAGTGCTCTCCCAGACTAGAGGAAGGCAAGCAAAAAGCAGTGTGAGGAAGCCATTCTCTTGAAAATGGCTGGGCGAAAACGCTTTCGTTTTCGCGCTGATTGCTGGCGGTGCGGGATTGCAAATTTGCATAATAGATTACGGGTGGAACACACTTTGAAACACGCAGCATAAATAAGACCAGAATCGCAAAAGCTTCATCAAAGCTCTCAACACAAACCACAAGAAACGAGCGAGCCGATCCAGACTTGCACAGCGGCCGCCAGCAGACAGGCAGCAGCAGCAGAAGCAGTGAGCCTGGTGACGCAAGGTTACAGCAGCAGCAGCAACGAGCTTGTGACATGCCCGCTGCAGCCAAGAAGAACACACACGGAGGGAGGAGTTTGAAGTAGAGGGGTGTTTCCTGCTGTTATGGAGGAAATTACTGTTCAAAACTATTGTTTAGATGTCTGACGTCTTACTGATGCCAAAAATGAATGGTTAAAGTGACTGTTCTATCGAATTTCACAAAAAGCCGTTTATCTCAGAATAATTTTTCTGACGCTGAAACCATGCTGTATTCAACTGCTAATGCTTACATAACTAACTCTACAAACTAACTCTTTTAGACAGAGAAAGCACACATTCTATTAGTTCTTTTGAGATATTGTGTGTTCACAAAATCTTAGCAGAAAAGAATCCTCGGGTCTTGAAAGATGAGCCAGATTCCTCAAAAAAACCCTCTGGCAGAACCTACCTACAGTAAAAAAAAAACGGCTGGCAGTGAATGTGTTAAAAAAGCCACAGGAGTGAAAATGGGCAATACAGAATGGTTTTCTCTTCTTTCCCCCTCCTTTTCTCTCCCCCCCGTCTCCTTTCTTCCCCTCCCCTGGACAGACTATTGTTCCCCACCTTTGGCTCAGGAGGTAGAGCGGGTCGTCCACTAATCAGGTCGGTGGTTCGATCCCTAGCTCGCCCCAGTCCGCATGTCGAAGTGTCCTTGGGCAAGACACTGAACCCCGAATTGCTCCCAATGGCTGTGCCAGCACCCTGCGTGGCAGCTGGTCACCTTCGGTGTGTGAATGTAGACACATTGTAAAGTGCTTTTGATAAAAGCGCTATATAAATAGTCCATTTACCATTTTAACAGGACACTCCTGAAAAATATTGCTCTTGGAGACTCCCTGTATAAATAAGGTAAAAAGTTGTGAATGAAGGGCCGTTTCAGGAACATACCATGACCACCACAGGGTTATAGACAGTTTCATGTTCATTTGGTTGTTGCTTTGTATCCATGTATACAGGAACAGATGCACAGCACACCCTCCTGAGACTATGTGATGAAGTGCAGGCTATGTGCAACCCATCCTGAGCGAGGGATCCAAAGTGTGAGGGAGTTTGGCCTGCGACACTTCTTGATGGATTGATTCTCTTATGCATGAAGTATTTAACCAAGCACATTTAACCCAACCCCTCACATTGAAAAATAACTGCTTCTCCTCAGGCAAGCAGTAAGTACCAGTTTACTAGAAAACCCCTGTAGCTGGTTCTGGACAAGCTGACCTGGAAAGCCAGGTTAACACACCCCCATGGCACCATTTTAAAATCATTTTTCAGTTTGATAATCCCTTTTAGTCACACATCAGATACAACAGCCACACTGGCATAGTTGAGGAACACAATTTGTATGATCTGGCATACCATGTCTCAATGACACTGCACAATATTTTGTTACTGCATTTATTTTGAATGATGCATGTACAAGATGAAAACAGGCCCCATCAGTTGAGCAGAGTCTTTCAGTAAAGTCAAGTCCACACCGACTGGTCCAATCTCTGCTGCTGCCGATTGGGCTGGTACCTGGGCTGCTCTTGGATGTGCGAGCGCCGCTGGTACCAGGGTGCAGTGTGCGGTGGCCAGAGAGGCCGCTTTGCTGGCCTCCTGGGCTTCTCTAGCATGCGAGCCTGCTGGGCACAAGAGTTTATTTATAGAACACATTTCAAACAACCACAGTTGGGCAAAGCGACAACATGCTGTAAGCAAATATAAAATTGATACAATGAACATGTAATGGCACAAATTAAAGAAACTAAATAAACCGTTAAGATACAGACCTGGGACTGGTCCTTAGGACGCTGGGCCACCTGAGGCTCTTGGATAAGGATGCTGCCATAACAGCTGGTAGCAAAACTGCTGAGGCGTTTAACTAGGCCGCCGAGGCCGGTAGCCACATCGCTGCTAGACTGTTCAGGCAGCTGGGAACGGTCCCCCTGCTGGCAGCTGGTAGCTAGGTTGCTGAGCGTGGTACCTAGGCTGTTGATGCTGGTAACTAGGATGTTATGCTGCTGGGTCACGGATGGCTCTGGTTTGCGCCTGCAGCTGGTAGAGAAGTTGATGAGGCCAGTAATCAACCTGCTAAGGCTGTTAGGTATGTCAGTATCCTCAAATAAACCCGTTATCTGCTGGGCTGCCTGAGGATCCTGGCAGCCGGTAGCTAGGTTGTTGAGCGTGGTAGCTACGTTGTTAAGGCTAGTAAGTAGGATGTTAGACTGCTTGGTCTGTGAGTCAGGCGGCTGAGGCAGCTCAGACTGCTGGTAGGTATGATGCTGCTGGGGCACGTGGGACTGGTAGCTAGGCAAGCCTCCCAAACTCTGCAGTCCCTCCGAGCCTCCAGTCGACTTAACAGAGGATGGCTCTGGCTTGCGCCTGCAGCTGGTAGAGAAGTTGATGAGGCCAGTAATCAACCTGCTAAGGCTGTTAGGTATGTCGGTATCCTCAAATAAACCCGTTATCTGCTGGGCTGCCTGAGGATCCCGGCAGCCGGTAGCTAGGTTGTTGAGCGTGGTAGCTACGTTGTTAAGGCTAGTAAGTAGGATGTTAGACTGCTTGGTCTGTGAGTCAGGCTGCTGAGGCAGCTCAGACTGCTGGTAGGTATGATGCTGCTGGGGCACGTGGGACTGGTAGCTAGGCAAGCCTCCCAAACTCTGCAGTCCCTCCGAGCCTCCAGTCGTCTTAACAGAGGATGGCTCTGGCTTCCGCCTGCAGCTGGTAGAGAAGTTGATGAGGCCAGTAATCAACCTGCTAAGGCTGTTAGGTATGTCGGTATCCTCAAATAAACCCGTTATCTGCTGGGCTGCCTGAGGATCCCGGCAGCCGGTAGCTAGGTTGTTGAGCGTGGTAGCTACGTTGTTAAGGCTAGTAAGTAGGATGTTAGACTGCTTGGTCTGTGAGCCAGGCTGCTGAGGCAGCTCAGACTGCTGGTAGGTATGATGCTGCTGGGGCACGTGGGACTGGGAGCTAGGCAAGCCTCCCAAACTCTGCAGTCCCTCCGAGTCTCCAGTCGTCTTAACAGAGGGCAGAGATCCAGCACTACGACCCACAGCTGTTGACAAGTTTGAGTTAATACAGGTATTGAGGCATCAAAACATTTGTTTAAATCAAGACTAGACTCACCATTTGCTTGATGTTTTCCAAGTAGTAAGAGAGACAACACCCTAGAGAACAATAATTTAGATAACTTCAGTGACAGTTGGTTCACACTGTTGAAACATGACATAACACACGCTTGCGGCTTTATACAAACTCACCTCAAGAAAAATCCCATGGCCACTGCCATAGCTGTGCTCAGATGAAGTGCTGGTAAACCCTGGAAACTCTAGCTTCACAGTATGAACTGTCTCACCACACCAGTCTCTATTTAAATTGCTTTGACATCCAATCACCTTCTCCTCTATCTAGTTAGTTGGAAACAGCTGTAGATTTTAGAAGAGCGGTGTGGCTAATCATTTTACAGGAGTGTTCCATAGATTGCTGCTGGTAGCACTTAAGTGAAATGGCATGGATTTTAATCCAGCTGCGCTCAGAGATATCTACCAGTTTATCACAGACTTTGCTCTGTATTGACAAGCCATATTCTTGCTGTATATATGATTGTCTTATTCACCTGTCCGGCAGAACAGATCGAAAACTCTATTTTTCCAATTATAATTATCAGCATCTCTTTTAGATAAACTTGTACATCAGTAAATAAATTGTGCCAGCCACATTGACCTCTCTGGCAGTAAAATTGGTTGGGAAACACATTCAACATAATGAGGTATGAATGATGTCTGTCTGTCTGTCTGTCTGTCTGTCTGTCTGTCTGTCTGTCTGTCTGTCTGTAAATATGTACATACTCTCTCTCTGTGTGTGTGTGTGTGTGTGTGTGTGTGTGTGTGTGTGTGTGTGTGTGTGTGTGTGTGTGTGTGTGTGTGTGTTTGTTTGTTCACAGCCAGTAGAGGGAGATGTTGCTATGCATTCAGAAACACTAACTGTCTCTTCGAATTCCTTGATGTCCCTTGTTGAAATTCATATTGTGTCACCAATACATTTTAGATTAATATTTATAGCATTTAATTGATAGTTGGCTGTAAGTAAAGTGAAAAAAACAGACTAATAACAGTTGCACAAAACTGTC
>NC_139625.1:51760342-51774747 GCF_964638095.1 Poromitra crassiceps | reverse complement strand
TCATCATTTATTCATCTGTGTCTCCCTCTGTTCCTCTCTATCTCTACCTCAAACCTCCTCCTCTTTACATCTTGTGTGTACCCATTAAGGACTTTTTTGTACCAATCTCTCCCTCTTTCTCTCTCCTCCTCTCCTCTCCTCTCCTGTCCTGTCCTCTCCTCTCATCTCCTCCTCTTCTCTCCTCCTGTCCTGTCCTCTCCTCCTCTCCTGTCATCTTCTCTTTTGTCCTCTCCTGTCAGAGGATGGCAGCCAGGTTGTCACATATGACGCTGTTGCTCCTTTCCTTGCTTTCTGTCCCTGTCACTCATCTCTGCATGTCCTTTTGCTCTTTTTCTCTCCTCTGTGGGTCTGATAGACAGACAGACAGACAGACAGACAGACAGACAGACAGACAGACATACAGACAGACAGAGAGATAGACAGACAGACAGACAGACAGACAGACAGACAGACAGACAGACAGACAGACAGACAGACAGACAGACAGACAGATAGATAGATAGATAGATAGATAGATAGATAGATAGATAGATAGATAGATAGATAGATAGATAGATAGATAGATAGATACATAGATAGATAGATAGATAGATAGATAGATAGATAGATAGATAGATAGATAGATAGATAGATAGATAGATAGATAGATAGATAGATAGATAGATAGAGTACTTTTCTCTTCCCTGTCTTTAGTAACTCTCAATGTCTAATTTTATTCATCTTTTTCTTGCCACTTTGCAACTGGGACAAACACCTCTCCCATTTTCTGTGTCTATGAGCTTCATGTTATATATTGTATTAGTGACTGCAGTAGATCATGCCTTCATGACTGTGTGAGTGGCAGAATCTGTGTCATATTGTGTGTGTGTGTGTGTGTGTGTGTGTGTGTGTGTGTGTGTGTGTGTGTGTGCGTGCGTGCGTGCGTGCGTGCGTGCGTGTGTGTGTTCAAGATTCAAGATTCAAGATTTTTATTGTCACTCCGTAGTACAAGTATCACGTGTGAAATTCTTGCGCTGTAGACTCCGTTACAACATAGTGCAAAATAACAGGGCATATAGGTGCAGGAAAACAAGAGAAGCAACAAGCAATAAGGCAGTAAAGCAATAAGACAAGTCAAAGACAGTGACATATTCACTGCACATAGGTGCAAATGGCATGGACATAATTTAAACATAATTAAACATAATTAACATTCTGTTTGCACAGGTGCAAATAGCATAGACCTAATTAAACATACAATTAAACATTAAAGGTCCCAATTCGTGCAGCTGTAACCTCTTAAAAACGTGTGTCTCTGGTCCATTAAACATGATTCTGGATTAATTTGTCGAAAATATAGCAACCCCGTTCGTTCTGACGGAGTTCTCACTTCCTCATCTCGTCGCTTCCCAAGAATGGTCTGTTTCTAATATATTCAGAACTAACAGTTCAGTTCAGATTAGCGTCCGTGGACCAGCACGCTAGGTTGTGTCCACAACTAACGTTAGCAACGAGCTATTGCTAACTTAACGGTTGCTACGCTAAAGAGGACATCTCAAGATGCCTAGACTTACCGAATGCACCTCCGCAGTTGCTGGATCACGTACAGTTGGCGTCGCTCCAGCTAGAAGTGTTAATTTTGTGGCTAAACCTTGATTGTACTGCCCCAGATTGTTGAAACATTCTGGGCTGAAATGGTTAGCACAGACCAACAGGTCATGATGAATCTCGCGCTGAAACAGCTTACTATGGCAAACAATAGACAAAATGGTGCAGGTAGCTTGTGTGAGAGAGACCGCGCGCAGTATGCTTAAGGAGCCGCGTGACGTAACACGCAACCGTCTCGGAGAACAGAGTGTAAGGGGCGTGGCTTGAAGGAGACCGCAGGGGGGAGCTGGATAGGGAGAAATCCAACTCTGACAGTTCTGAGGTTGTGAGCACTCATTACAGGGAGAGATGACAGCAGCATATATGCATTTAGAAGTAAAAACAGCTTTTGCACGGAATGGGACCTTTAAATATACGTAATGGTAGCAGCTACAGTACAGCTACTACATGATTGTTGGGAGTCTATTTGTGTATGTTAAGGAGTCTCGTGGCTTGCGGGAAGAAACTGTCCCTCAAGCGATTTGTGCGTGCTTTTGGGACCCTGTATCTCCTCCCTGAGGGTAACAGGGAGAACAGGCTGTTGTGGGGGTGGTTTGTGTCCTTGATGATCTTCAGGGACCTCCTGAGGCACCGCTGGTTGTACAGTTCCTGCAGTTCTGGCAGCTCACATCCTGTTACGTGCTGGGCCGTGCGCCTCACTCTTCTTAGCGCCCTGCGGTCCATGGTGGTATAGTTCCTGTACCAGGTGGTGAAGCAGCCAGTCAGCAGGCTTTCAATGGTGCCTCTGTAGAAGTCCCTGAGGATTTTTGGCTTTAGCCCAAATTTCTTCAGGCGCCTGAGTCCGTGTAGTCGCTGTTGGGCCTTTTGGGCCTTTTTGACAACAGCGGCGGTGTGGCTGGCCCATGTCAGGTCCTGGTGGATGTTGACTCCCAGGTACTTGAAGCTGTCCACCCTTTCCACCACTGTGCCGTTGATGGTGATTGGGGGGTGTGCGCCCCCCCCTCCTGTAGTCTACAATGATCTCCTTGGTCTTGGAGACGTTCAGAGAGAGGTGGTTGTCCTGGCACCATTGTTCCAGGGCCCCCACCTCCTCTCTGTAGGCTGTCTCGTCGCTCCTGGAGATCAGCCCCACGACTGCTGTGTCGTCTGCAAACTTCACGATCGTGTTCGAAGTTTGAGTCGCCACGCAGTCGTGGGTGTAGAGGTCGTACCAGAAGGGGCTGGAGACGCACCCCTGTGGTGCTCCTATGCTGATGGTCAGTGGGGATGAGGTGAGGTTGCCCACTCTCACCACCTGGCGGCGGTCTGTCAGAAAGTCCAGGATCCAGTCACACATTGCTGTGTTTAGTCCCAGATCCTTGAGCTTGCTTACCAGTCTGGAGGGTACTATGGTGTTGAATGCTGAGCTGTAGTCCACGAACAGCATTCTCACATAGGTGTCATTCCTCTCCAGGTGGGAGAGGGCGGTGTGAAGCACGTGTGCTACTGCATCCACTGTGCTCCTGTTGGGGCGGTATGCAAATTGTAGCGGGTCGTGGTCCGGGGGGAGTGTGGGGCGGATCTGTGATATAACCAGCTTTTCGAAGCACTTGCTGGCTATGGGCGTGAGGGCTATTGGGCGCCAGTCATTGAGGCTGGTCACTTTCTGCTGTTTGGGAATGGGGATGATTGTTGCTGCTTTGAAGCAGGAGGGAACTTGCCGGAGGGAGAGGGACTGGTTAAAAATCTCTGTGAATACGCCTGCCAGCTGGTGGGCGCAGGCCTTGAGGACACGCCCAGGGATGTCGTCCGGGCCAGCCGCCTTGCGTGGATTGATACGCAAGAACGACCGGCGCACTTCATCCTCAGTGATGGTGAGAGTTATATACTGTATCTCTTGTGGGGGGGAGGGGCGGGGGGGTCCTCGGAAGCTGTCTGTAGGGCGATGCCTCAAATGGCACAGGCATCCATGTGATCGCCCGAATGGAAATAAGGCCTTTATCGGGCATCTCTCTCTCTCTCTCTCTCTCTCTCTCTGTCTCTCTCTCTCTCACACACACACACACACACACACACACACACACACACACACACACACACACACACACACACACACACACACACACACACACACACACACACACACACACACACAGGCACACGCACACACTGCCTGGGACAAATGCTCAGAGGAACGCCCTCCTTTGTGTGTTTGGAAACTAAAGTTGGACCTTATAGATGCTCAGGATTTTCTTCATGGTCCTTCCATTTTCCTTAGGTATATTACTGTAATCTACAAACTCCCTGCCACATCCCAAAGTTTAAAGGTTGCTATATGGAGAAAACAATACGAGGCAACAGAAAGGCAGTTTTGCACATTACTCAGACCAAATCCATATTATTCCCCTGCTTCCGTCCATACCGCGTACCGTCCATTGTCATGTTCTCAACATTTTATACAGTGTACAGTAGTATGTTAGGTAGGTGAGGTATTTTTTCTTCTTATGAATTTATGATATTTTTCTGGTGGCTGGCAAGGGTGGAAGTAACATATTTTTTACTTTTTGATTATTTTAACTCACGAATTTCATTTTTAATGGCGTATGTTTCATTAAAAAATGTACAGTATAATTTACATTTTAAATTGCATCCATTGAGAGTAGCCTACACACTATTGTAGTCCATTCATAAACATCACACCAGACATGTCGTAAACTGCATCTGCATCAAACCTGCACAAGAAGGGATTGTAACTACTATAACTTTAAGATTAAATGCTGAAATTAATTCATAGCACCGAAACACATCTAATCTGCTATTATTTTATTGCTTTGTGTTTACCTGGTTGTTGTTTAGCTAGTTTGCTAGCCTTGTTAGCTAGTTGGATAGCTAACAGTAAAAGAATATCAATGGAATTTGTTTGTTGTTTTGCTGAGTTTTTGCTGAGTTTTGACTTTTGCTGACTTTTACTTAATTTGATTTTAGCACCAGCTAATTAGTAACATTCAGTAAAGTAACTGTAACTGTGCCTACTTCTACCATATTTCCATTTGTCTTGGTGACTGCAGTGCAGAGCGGGCTCAGGGATTTGAGGTAAAGGGTCGTGGTTGAGTGTGAGGTGACGATTGAGGTTGGCTGAGGTTGAATGGAGCTTGAGGAACAGAAGATGGATGGGGCTGAATGGAGCTGGTTTGGATTTCATGGGGCGGACTAAGAGAGAGGAGAGAGGGAGAGAGATCAGTAGAACGATGAAAGGACATTAGCTGGGGGAAGTGGGGAAGCTAGCAGGGTGTCAATCACATCGCCTGCTTGAAGCAGAACCTGTGTTTTTCCACGTAGAAAGCACCAGATTTTGTTGTCATGCACAGCCATTCCTGTCTGTCAGTAATAGACAGGGGGAGGGGAGGAGGAGACAAAATAATGAGGAGGAGAATGGGGGTGTCGGTTGGTGTGTACACTGTAGGTTGTAATGCTGGCAGGTAATTTATAACCCTCGGTCTCCCCCTCCCCGTATTTGCCCCAGAGTTAGCAGATCACTCAGACATTGCGTATCGATCAGAGACTAGTAGACGTAGCTGCCAACTCTCACTTATTGAGAGTGAGACTCATTCAAATGACGCTCTTCACACTAACTCCACACCTATATTTCCCCCTCAAAATTTATCTTTTGGGCCCCAAGATGAAAAAGTTGGGTTGCTGTTTCTTGACTTAATTCAAGAGGTTAGGTGGTGTAGAAAATCAAGGAATTCGTTTTACATTGCATTGCGGGGGGGGGGGGGGGGGGGTGTTGGCAGTAGGAGCTTTCTGTAATAACAGAGACAGGGTCCTATTCAGGCCGTATCTGTCAGCGGCTTGAGAGGGCCTCAGCTTGCCAAGCTGATGGTTGTGTTATAACCCTGGTTGATCACAGATTTAGCCTATTAGCCTATTTCACATCCAACCCAAATCAGCCATTTTGTGTCTAAAGGCAGGAAGTAAAGCAGGTGCAAACAAGACATTGATTAGAGCCGCGGGACTGGAACTCACCCGTTCAGAGTAAAATAGACAAAAAAATAAACGTTTTTTGACTGTATTTTCGTGATTGACGGTTCGCCTGTTCAGTGATCGCGCAGCTCGCCGATCACGGACCAATAGCAGACAGAGCTGCGGCTCTGTGGGAAACCCTTGTTCTTGCGCTAGCTGTGCAAGAACAAAGATGGCAGCAGCCAAAACGGCAAACTAGATGCTTCAAAACATGAGTCCACAAATCAATAGGACATCACACGCACTCCGTCCATCTCTTTATAGTTTTTTTTATATACAGTATATATATATATATATTTTTTTTTCTATTTTTAAACGTAAAAAAATAAAAAGGAAAACCACAAACCTCTACAAAGAAACGATACATACACATATACAGACAAATTCACTCAGAAAATAACCCCCCTCCCCGCAGGACCCCCCACCAACAAACACACTAAGATATATTATTAACCCATTTTGAACAGATCATATTGTGACGTTCAGGTATTCGTCCAGGAACCGGGAGACTTATAGTTGGTAGCCTACAGGCTTTTATTCATGGCTCACACTCATAGCTTCACAGCTCTTAGCCACACTCGGCTACGCTCCTAGCTCACACACGTCTACTCCAGTTCCTCCCCTAGTTTGACTGCCATCACCCACGAGACAGGAAGTGCCACTTACACCCCGTTCCCCCCAGGAACAACCCCCCACAACAGTTCCTAGCTAAACACCGAATCACCACATTACATGTAAAACCCCGGATCGCTACAATATCAACATAGGCAGAATCTACAAGTGAACAGTCAAACACAAACAAACACAACCTAGCGACGTCCATAGCCCCCACGCACGGCTTCAACAAATGCATTCCACGCCGTAATATTCTCCACTTTAGCGCCATGCCACTGACATCGTCATGACAGCCAGGTCCACAACTGAATATGCCCATTGTTCCAAAGGCAGAGTATGAGGAGCCTTCCATCTCTGAGCCACCATTTTCTTTGCGGCAGTAAGGCCCAACAACAGCCAATGCCTCTGTCCCAAGGATAAATTAAACCAAGTAAAACCATTCAACAACAAAACAGGAGAACCAGAAACAGCGACTTCCAACAGTACGGACATCTTCCTGACAACTTCTCTCCAAAATTAAGAAATGACTGAGCATTCCCAGACCATGTGTATAAAAGTACCAGTCTATGTGGTGGGGGACATCAGAGCGAAATATGCATCCCGAGGGTTCTGGGGTCTAGGCCTGACTTTCCATGATTCAGAGGGCCCAGTTGTTCTTCTCCCCGCCCCGCACCTCTTCTCTGGTTGCTTGGTTGCTTCTAGCTAGAAGTAGACCTACAGTAGGGCAGAAAGCAGTGTTTTGACCACTCTCCTAAGGAAGACTGGCGTCACTCCACATGACTCCTCCCTGGACTATCAGGTCCCGGTCTTCCTCTGGTTCATAGCAGAGGTGTCCTCCCTATCCCTGGCAAGAACAGAGACCTAGGCTGATTCTCTACCGGCTCACCGGCCCCTACTGACGTCAGCACCGCCACAGGGCTGCTGGCTTTGAGTAAGCATTGACCATTGTGTTAACCACTCAGCTCTGCCGTTCGGCAGATTTGGATCACAGTTTTCTTACCACAGCTACATAGTAGAACACCCGTCCTCTGACAGATTACCGCCATCAGTGGCGACTTCAGTGTACGCTGGCTCCTTGGGTGAGCACGACAGCGTGACTGGTACATACACACAGTACGCTGCCACCCGTGCCCTCTTCCTAAACAACCCTAGACCATTTGCATGCATGCTTACTGACAAGCATCTGCTGATATGGGTCAGATCGGGTGACTGGTTCACTAGGGTGGACTGGGAGTCACCTGCTTCATGTACTGTCTGCAGTTCGCCTTCTAGGGTTAGCTTTTGGGTACTGTGTACTTCCGTTGGCTAAGCCCTGGCCCTGGCTTGGCCTCGCACCTCCCAGGTGTGTGAACACGGTGCTTGAATCCAGCGCCGCTGGAGTAGGCGCGTCTTCTTTTAAATAGACACCTGATGTGACACCTGACCACATTGGGTTGGCATCAACTGCAGAGGGACACGCAGGATTGGCGAGGTGCACGCAACAGCTATTGTGTGCTGTGTTTGGGGTGGCTTCGGGCTCGGTGTTCACTATGCATGTTTACAATACCTTGTCTATCTGCCCTGGGTCAGTTGGGCATCTGCCTTACAGACTGGGCCCTTCAGTTGGCTGGCATTGGGTTGAAGCAACTCAAGCAGACTCCATCTTCTCCTATTTCTTATTTCTTTCCTTCTCCTTCCTCTTATTTGAGTTAGAGAGCTGAGATAATCTGCTGAACACGGAAGGCTTCTTGGTCTTTTTGTGGACTTCTTCCTCTCCAGAGTCTCTCACCTCTCCCTCACTGTTGTTGGATTTGCATGCCTCCTTTTCCACCTTCAGCTGGGTGGCCTGTTCATCTGTCTTTTCCACCATTTCCACATTCAGCTGGGTGGCCCGTTCCTCTGTCTTTTCCATATTTTCCACGTTCAGCTGGGTGGCCTGTTCATCTGTCTTTTCCACCTTTTCCACGTTCAGCTGGGTGGCCTGTTCCTCCATCTTTTCCATCTTTTCCACGTTCAGCTGGGTGGCCTGTTCCTCCATCTTTTCCACATTCAGCTGGGTGGCCTGTTCCTCCGTCTTTTCCATCTGTTCCACATTCAGCTGGGTGGCCTTTTCCTCCATCTTTTCCACATTCAGCTGGGTGGCCTGTTCCTCCATCTTTTCCACATTCAGCTGGGTGGCCTGTTCCTCCATCTTTTCCACGTTCAGCTGGGTGGCCTGTTCCTCCATCTTTTCCACGTTCAGCTGGGTGGCCTGTTCCTCCATCTTTTCCAT
This sequence comes from Poromitra crassiceps, assembly GCF_964638095.1. NCBI lineage: Eukaryota > Metazoa > Chordata > Actinopteri > Beryciformes > Melamphaidae > Poromitra > Poromitra crassiceps. Next base: position 51,766,292 of record NC_139625.1, on the reverse strand, counting down.
CTTTTCCACGTTCAGCTGGGTGGCCTGTTCCTCCATCTTTTCCATCTTTTCCACATTCAGCTGGGTGGCCTGTTCCTCCATCTTTTCCATCTTTTCCACATTCAGCTGGGTGGCCTGTTCCTCCATCTTTTCCATCTTTTCCACATTCAGCTGGGTGGCCTGTTCCTCCGTCTTTTCCATCTGTTCCACATTCCGCTGGGTGGCCTGTTCCTCCATCTTTTCCATCTTTAACACGTTCAGCTTGGTGGCCTTTTCCTCCATCTTTTCCATCTTTAACACGTTCAGCTGGGTGGCCTGTTCCTCTGTCTTTTCTGTCTTTTCCACGTTCCGCTGGGTGGCCTGTTCCTCCATCTTTTCCATCTTTTCCACGTTCAGCTGGGTGTCATGTTCCTCCATCTTTTCTGTCTTTTCCACGTTCAGCTGGGTGGCCTGTTCCTCCGTCTTTTCCATCTTTAACACGTTCAGCTGGGTGGCCTGTTCCTCCATCTTTTCCATCTTTAACACGTTCAGCTGGGTGGCCTGTTCCTCCGTCTTTTCCATCTTTAACACGTTCTGCTGGGTGTCATGTTCCTCCGTCTTTTCCATCTTTTCCACATTCCGCTGGGTGGCCTGTTCCTCCATCTTTTCCATCTTTAACACGTTCAGCTGGGTGTCATGTTCCTCCATCTTTTCCATATTTTCCACGTTCAGCTCTATCTTCTCCTTTTTCTTATTTTTTTCCTTCTCCTTCCTCTTATTTGAGGTAGAGAGCTGAGATAATCTGTTGAAGATGGAAGGCTTCTTGGTCTTTTTGTGGACTTCTTCTCCAGAGTCTCTCACTTCTGCCTCGCTGTTGTTGGATTTGCACGCCTCCTTTTCCACCTTCAGCTGGGTGTCCTGTTGTTCTTCTATCTTTTCCACCTTTTCCACGTTCAGCTGGGTGTCCTGTTCCTCTGTCTTTTCCACCTTTTCCATGTTCAGCTGAATGTCCTGTTCCTCCGTCTTTTCCACCTTTTCCATGTTCAGCTGGGTCTCCTGTTCCTCCGTCTTTTCCACCTTTTCCACGTTCAGCTGGGTGTCCTGTTCCTCTGTCTTTTCCATGTTCAGCTGGGTCTCCTGTTCCTCTGTCTTTTCCACCTTTTCCACATTCAGCTGGGTGTCCTGTTCCTCTGTCTTTTCCATGTTCAGCTGGGTGTCCTGTTCCTCTGTCTTTTCCACCTTTTCCACGTTCAGCTGGGTGTCCTGTTCCTCTGTCTTTTCCACCTTTTCCACATTCAGCTGGGTGGCCTGTTCCTCTGTCTTTTCCATCTTTTCCACATTCAGGGTGTCCTGTTCCTCTGTCTTTTCCACCTTTTCCACATTCAGGGTGGCCTGTTCCTCCGTCTTTTCCATCTTTTCCACATTCAGGGTGTCCTGTTCCTCCGTCTTTTCCATCTTTTCCACATTCAGGGTGTCCTGTTCCTCCATCTTTTCCACATTCAGCTGGGTGTCCTGTTCCTCTGTCTTTTCCGTATTTTCCATCTTTTCCACATTCAGCTGGGTGGCCTGTTCCTCTGTCTTTTCCACCTTTTCCACGTTCAGCTGGGTGGCCTGTTCCTCTGTCTTTTCCACCTTTTCCACGTTCAGCTGGGTGGCCTGTTCCTCTGTCTTTTGGTGCTCCTCCTTCTCTGCCTTGAACCTTTCAAACACTGTCTTGAGCTTTTCGAAAGCTTCATGGCACTCTTTCTTGAGGCGCGTGTTCTCACGACGCAGCAAATTGGCCTTATTTTCTGCCTGAAGGTCAGTGAGCTGCTCACCCCTCTGGAGAATTCTGATCTTCTGTGGTTCTTGCTGGGCGGTCTTAGTTTCAGTCTTGCAGGCCATGAGTTTCATGGCCTGCTCCTCCTGCAGTTTGTGGAGTTCCTCATTCTGTTTACGCAGGACCCGTCTCTGGTGCTCTGCCTTAAGCTGAGCGGCAAACTCCTGGTCCATGTTGTTGATGCAGTTTCAGGCTTGAGTCAGGTGAGGGTGCAGGTTTCTCACAGTCAAGTAGTGTAGTACCGGTTTGAGGGTGTACTCACGAATCCCTGCAGGTTGGCTCTTAGGTTGTACTGAAGACTTTGCTAAGAGGCAAGTTTGAGGGTATACTCCCAAGAATACGTGGCTTTGGCTCTTAGGTCGTAGTGACGACTTGGCTAAGAGCAAGATACTGTATATGTTGGGGAATGCGCCTTAACAGTGCTTCTGGTTCTGTTTTTCCTGAGGGGAGAGCTCTGGTTCCTTGGTTCGTACTTTGGGGTCTGGTTCTACCAAGGGAAGAGCTCTGGTTCTTGGTTTGACTAATCCCACCATCTACTGGTCCTATTTATACCACCTAATGATGCCACAATGGGTAAGTAGAGGAGTTATGACATCACTGATGATGTCACTATTCCTAAGTAGAGGGGGATTTATGACATCACGGATGATGTCCCAATGGAAGAAGATACCATTCTTATAGTATCCATGTAGTATATTACGGTACTAATATAAGCGGTCCCACAATCCATTAAAGGAGAATTCCTGTTTTTTACACCCCAGACCTTATTTCCAGCTTAAAATATGATGTTTTACTCACCCAAATAACTTTGGTGTCATTCTGATCCACCTAGAAGATATTCAGATCCGAGAAGAGTCCTGGACTGGCCAAAACGGGCGTAAACGGGGCATACATCGTCCACACTGTAAATAACGTATTTTCTGTTACATCGTGGTTCACTGTGGTTGTTATATAATTATGAGAACATGAATTAGCTATCTAACTAACCTCCCGTGTTGCCGACAGCCTGCTCTGTTTGCTGTCCGAGTGTCCGTCACATAGATAACACCTCCCGCTTTATCTCCCGCTGCTGTTTGTAATCGATATATGGCCTTATTCCATACGAGCGGCAATTTAATTGAATCGTCCATAATCTTGAAATCAGATCATATCTATTTGCTAAGCTAGGCTGCTGCTAACACAAGACAACAGAGCGAGTCAACCCTGACCTGCCCCGGATGTTCTTACAGTGCTTATGTTCTTCTTCTGTGGTTTTATCTTCTTCTTCTGTTACCAAACAGAAGTGCTTCTCACTGCTTCTTCTGAAGCACAAATGAGAAGTTGACAAATGAGCATGCAGCCTTAGTGATGTCATCAGTGAGTAATGTGCTCGCATTGCTGACATCAAGGATGATGTCACAGACAACTGATGATGTCAACTGAGCATGCTTAGCCTGATGACACACACACACACACAATTGATTGAAAAGTTTATTTCTATAAGGACAGATACATAAAGGAACACACAGATACACACGCAAAGCGCGTTCAATAAAGTAGCATGCGAAGCCAATTCAACCAAAGGGGATTTGATACTGATTTATGGAGAGAAGAAGAAGAGACTGTTTAGTGTGTAGAGGAGCAACACTGTTGTGATGTGTATGTTTTATGTGTGTGTCTGTGCCCTGAGTGTGCTTCAGGTCTGGTGTTAAAGGACCAGTAGTTAGATATAAGTGGGGTCAGGGGTTGTATTGCCAATTAAAACAGGACGTAGTAAAGTACTGATGAACTGAGGGCGAATCTGTCGGTGAAGTGATGAAGGTCATTGGGTCAAGTCGGGGTATTATCATGATAATAGCTGTGTGTTCTGGAATCTGCCAGGGAGATAAGCTGGAATGAGAAATGAGACAGGATGACTGAAAGTCATCTGGTTTTAAAACAACATTTCTTAATGTGATTGACAGATTAGCACCCAGGAAGGTGGTCAGGATAAAGCAGAGGACACAGCCCTGGATCAATGATGACATATTAAAAACTATTAAAAGAAGGAACAATTATTTTAAACAATTTAAGAAGTCTACGACAGACCAGGCATTTTTAGATTTCAAGAAACACAAAAACGAGGTAAATAGATTGATTAAAGGGGCAAAGAAGGGCTTTTTCAATGAAAAAATATCAGAGTATAGGAACAACTCGAGGAAACTTTGGAGGACCCTTAAAGAGGTAGGATACAGTAAGAAATTAAAAACTAAATCGGGCAATATCAGTTTAGCAATTGGAGACAAGATTTCAGCAGACAAATCAGAGGTGGCAGACCGTCTGAATAGCTATTTTACATCTATTGCAAAAACTCTATCTGAAAAGTTACCAGTCAAGCCCAGCATTAACATAGAGAGTGAAGTCCAGCAATTCTACCTAGAACAGGGGGTTAAAGCAGATGCTTTTTCCTTTAGGAAAGTGACTGGGATGGAGGTCCAGGAAAAGCTTAAAAAACTTGACACTTCAAGGGCTACTGGATTAGATAATATCCCTGGTAGATTTTTGCAGGATGCTGCAGGAATCATTGCCCAATGTGTAGCTCACATTGCTAGCCTAGCCATAGAAACAGGAACATTTCCAAGCGAAATGAAATCGGCGAGAGTTATTCCTCTCCACAAAAAGGGAAACAAACTGGAACCGGGAAACTACAGACCCATTTCCATCCTGACTGTCCTTTCTAAAGTCATTGAGAGGCTTGTCTATGAGCAAATCGACAAGTATATCTCCACTAATAACCTTATGTACAAGTTCCAGTCTGGTTTCAGGAGGTCCCACTCCACAGACACCTGCCTGCTGTTCTTCACAGATTACATCCGGAAAGAGGTAGACGAGGGAAAGTTCTGTGGAATGGTAATGTTAGACCTCCAGAAGGCATTTGATTCAGTGGATCATGGCATCCTGTTAATGAAGCTTAGGGCTCTAGGCTTCAGTGAGGCAGCTCTGAAATTCATTGGTTCCTACCTAAAAGGGAGACAACAGGTGGTAGATATACTGTAAATGGAGTACTCTCCAGTCCTCGGACAGTAGAGTGCGGGGTCCCTCAAGGGAGTGTATTGGGTCCGCTCCTCTTCCTCCTGTATATCAATGACCTGAAAGCAGCTTGCTCATGTGACCTTTTTTTATACGCGGATGACTCCGCCTTACTAATGTCTCATAAAGATAAACAAGTGGTTGAGCAGACATTGAGTGCAGAACTAGAGAAGGTTAGTGACTGGCTAGGGTACAACAAGCTGTCCCTCCATGTGGGGAAGACTGAGTCCATCTTATTTGGGTCAAAGGTCAGGCTCAGAAAAAAGGTGTACTTCAATGACTACTTCAACCGTGTCAGGGACACCCATGCTTATTCAACTAGACGTAGCTCAACTGACTTTGTGCCAGTCAGGTTCAGGAGTTGTATGGGGAAGGAGTCATTTTTATATTCTGCAGCTGTCTTTTGGAACAGTCTGCCCAGTGACCTGAAAATAGTGAACAGTGCTGATAGATTCAAGTCCAGCCTAAAGACATGGCTCAAAAGGGACTATAATTAGCCTAGATATTCAGTTAAAGGCACTTTTACAGGTTTTTATGTGTCTATGTTATGTCTATGTGATGTATGTGATGTGTTGTGATCTCATGTGTCTTTACGATGTCTGTACGATGCATGTCTGAACACTTCGTTCCCCCACCCCCCTACAAGGACCACAATGGAAATAAGCTCTGAGCTTTTTTGTGTCTATCCTTGGCAGTATCCCAGACAGTGCTTCTGTCACATGTTATTTATATATTGTCAAATAAAGTCATTCATTCATTCATTCAGAGAGAGAGAGAATTTAGAGGAGAGATGAAGCAGCTATATTACTGAGGAGAGAATAAAAGAGAGAGAGACAGTGCTACAGTAGATGCGTGATTCTTGTATGTCAAAGTGTCTTTGGACAAGATACTGAACCCCAAATTGCTACCGGTGGTTGTGCCAGCACCCTGCATGGTAGCTTGCCGCCATCCATGTGTGTATGGGTGAATGTAGGCATTGTAAAGCGCTTTGAATAAAAGCTATACGACGGATCAGCCGAGCAGCATTTTGGTAAACAAACCGCGTCACTGGGTGGCAACGGCAATGGAACCCTATGGAGCCCAAGTGGCGCGAGGCGTGAGTGTCTGCTCTAGCCGGCTTGACTC
>NC_139625.1:51752842-51755342 GCF_964638095.1 Poromitra crassiceps | reverse complement strand
AGTTTACACGTGTCGTGATTGCTCGAATACCATCGTACTTCTTTAAGATGACAACTTCCATTGGCCAAATTTTAACGGGCTGAAGTACAGACTGTCTCGGTACCATTTGAAGATTGTGGAAGAGACAGACTGGCTTGAGAGACTACTCGCTCTCGTAGAAAATAAATGTTTGATACCACCGGCCCCAGAATTCACATGCTTCTTCCACTGTTGCACCAGGCAGCCAGCAGATGAAAACAATGCAAAACAAATAATGTCTGGTTACCTGCCAACGTGGCAAACTTTCCAGCCAGAGGCAGTTATTGATGTTAATTTCTTCCCCTCTCCCCCTTTCGTTCTTGTTGCTCCGTCTCTGGTTCTGTAATCTGGAGTGCCTGACCCAGTTCACTACATTACGCTCGGCTCGGCCATCATAGCTGGGTCATCGTTCTGTCAGTGCAACTGCAAGCCTTCTTGTCAATTCAGCACAACTCAAAATGTCTGGGGCATACCCTTTACATCAGTCATAAATATGTTTTTTGCCCCACCAGTCAGTTTTCATGGGGATAGCATAATATTCTAGCCTGCTGCTTACCTTTGTTCCACCATCTAGGAAGGTTGATGTTTTCAGTGGCAGGCATTTTATTCGCCAGAAATGTTTAAAAAGATTTTATACACATTTAAGAACCCTAAACCTAACCCCCCAAAATTACTTTTAGTTTTATTACCCCGCTATCTGACAAAGACCATGTTTTATTAGAGCGTTATTGCCAGTTTTATTTCAATAAATTTAACTTTATTGAACAGACATTTTATTCCCATTATGTCATTCCAAAGTAATTTGTGTAACATGTGATTTTACGTAAAACAAAAAGAGAGGAAACAAATCCCCCTGGGGGATTCCCCTCATATAAATCAGTTAGACTGGAGGCTATATCAGACACTAGAAGATGTACACAGCATATATGCAATATGCTGTGTCATGAGATCAGGCTACTGGCTACAGTTACATTTTATGCTTTTATACATTTTATTGATCATTAGAACCACAGAACCCAGAAGTGCCACAGTGATATTATGGACTTTTTTTCTTTATTTTTTATACCCTCAGATTCATTCACCCCATGGTACACAATCACCCATGGTCCAGCCCTTCCCCTTCCCCACTTCACTGCAACAGCTGTATTAAAGATGGCTGTCTGCCCTGTAGGGGCACATGGGAGAAGTTAGTCTTGAAGGCTTTCTGCCAGAAAGGGATGACGGAGAAGAGAAGAATCGCCATACAACTCTTCAAACATGTTTCATTGCATATTTACTTTTGTTTTAAGGATGTTGGTTGTTATGGTTAGGGTCAGGCAAGAACAACTTGGTTAAGGTTCGGGTCAGGGTTTTCTTCTTTAACCATGACCAAACCCAAACCCTAACCTTAACCAAAATTGGTTGTACTTGCCTAACCCTAATAACAAAACTTTGAAACGTAATTGAACTTTTTCCAAAAAAGAAAAATGCTTGTTAAAAATGTATGTGGCTTGACCGGGAATCAAAACCTAGTCCTCAGATTGTAAGGCAACCACCTTACCCATTAAGCCACAAGAGCAAACCACAAACTCAACGGAACATCTTCAACCCCTACCTTTAAACAAATTGTTTTACTTGCCTAAGCCTAACCATAACAACCAACATCTGTAAACAAAAATAATAATGCATTGAAACATGTTTGAAGTATGGCGATTCCTCTTTTCCCCGTCATCCCTTTCTGGCAGAAAGCCTTCATGGCTAACTTCTCCTATGTGTGCCCCTAGCACTAATGTTATTACCTGTCCTACAGTACAAAGCCAACAAAGCCTCAAATAGAGAGGCAAAGTGACCGCCTACTTCCTGCTTCAGCACTGTACCAGAGATTTTCATCCGCCATTTATTTTCCCATAGACATTGCATAAAATGCTTATAAAAATAGTTTTACTTGTTCAAACCAAACAGTACAGATATATTCAGAAACAGGAGAGATCGCATAACATTTCACTCGGACCAAAACGTAAAAACATTCGGGTTTAAAGAAAATATTTTTCCGATGTTGTTTTTTTTTAGTTTTGGTCTGAGTGAAATGTTCTATGGCCTCTCCTGTCTACTATTTTTATAAGCATTTTATGAAATGTCTATGGGAAAATAAATCGTGGAAGAAAATCTCTGGTACAGTGCTGAAGCAGGAAGTGGCGTTCACTTTGCCTCTCAATTGTCAGATCTGCTGTTGTCAGTTCAGTAATGCTATGTGCATTGCATACAGGTATGAGATGGGATGGCATGACTGATGACATTAATCCAGGTAGCAGCTGACTTTATGTCTCTTTAATGAGTGTATCCTGATTTTCTTTGCAAACACACTGCACTACCTCACTTTCCCCCACAGTTTTCTATTTTTGTAGACAAAGTGGGTGTTTGCTCAGCTCTGACAAGCCAACCTCTTCTATCTTTGTGCATGATCCAATATTTTATCTTTTCTTTTGAAGTATGAACGTATAGA
>NC_139625.1:51702842-51742842 GCF_964638095.1 Poromitra crassiceps | reverse complement strand
ATAGCTAGCAGGCAACAAACATTTTTAGGGTTAGGTATGTATGTGAGTGTTTTGGTAATATAGTATGTAAACGATTTAGTTCATCTAATTAATTTGATGTAAAACTAAAACATAACAATCAAATACACACTTCTTTTGTAATGGGTGAACACTGGACACAAATAATTATTGTTTCCTCACACATACACCCCCACTCTGTCTCACACAGGACACATACACACACAGCCCTGTCCCTGTCTCTCTCTCTCTCACACACACAGCCCTGTCCCTGTTTGTGCATACATTTCCACTGCCAGATTGGAGGAGTCTTTTGTCATTTTCTAATGTTACTTCTCTTCAGTGCAATACGTTTTGATAACGACCTGCTGTACAGCGCCGTTCGCTCAGTCAACTAACGTGTCGTTAACGTGAGTTAGAGGAGAAAGATATAGCTGCTGTTAGCTAGCTAATTAGCCATGTTAGCTGCCTCAGTGGGTAACGTTAGCCTATAGAGAGTATTTATCTGACGTTTATGTTAGCTTCTCCTCAAACCTGCGGGTGGAAATGGTTTATGCGATGCGATGTATGTTGAAGCAAGACAACGTTTTAATGTACCTTGAATTGGACAAATTACGACGGGTCGTGCTCACGCAGATCTAAGCCCTGGCCATCCTAGGCTCAACGCGAGACTCATCAGTCATTCGGTTGAGTCTCGCAAAGTTACACACAAAGTTTGTGCATACATTTCCACTGCCAGATTGGAGGAGTCTTTCGTCATTATCTAATGTTACTTCTCTTCAGTGCAATACGTTTTGATAATGACCTGCTGTACAGCGCCGTTCGCTCAGTCAACTAACGTGTCGTTAACGTGAGTTAGAGGAGAAAGATAGCTGGTGTTAGCTAGCTAATTAGCCATGTTAGCTGCCTCAGTGGGTAACGTTAGCCTATAGAGTATTTATCTGACGTTTATGTTAGCTACTCCTCAAACCTGCGGGTGGAAATGGTTTATGCGATGCGATGTATGTTGAAGCAAGACAACGTTTTGGCCCTGGCCATCCTAGGCTCAACGCGGCCTCTGTGTGCTGCTTCTGCTGCTGCTGCATGCTGGATAGAAATCCTGGAGCGGAGTCATGGAATGGAGTGCTTGTTATATCGGAGCCTTGGATCTGTCATTTTCGCTGGAATCCGATCCGATCCGATCCATGTTTTTTGGCTGATATCGCGCCGATATCCGATCACATGATCGGATCGCAGCATCTCTACACCCAGTGAGGAGCATTGCATTAGCACCCAGTGAGAGGACTACAGGACGGAACAGCACCTGGCACCTGAGGCGGTCCCAGGGAAAATATGACGTGTGCTCTGCTGCTGATACTCTCACCCACAAGCAGTTTTTGCCCAAAACGCCCAAATCTCATTTGAAATTAGCATTAGGATTAGACTGTTGTGATGTCATTATTCAGTTTTAACCATCAATAATTGTTCCTTTTCTCATTATTTCATTTCTCAGAGTAAATACTGTATATTTATTTCGAGATTTTTGTCAATTATTTGTGCTGTTATGGTTATAATTAGCCTAGTTACTCACTTCTACACTATCTTAGATTGTGTTACTTATGGATGGCATGGAATTATAGTGAAAATAGATTATCCCCCCTTTTTGCTGGGGACCCCACTTTGAAAACCACTGGCTTAGGCTAGAACTGTTGCGAGAAGGTTTCAGGATTTATCTCTATGCATTAGGCTGTGATTACTATTTATATAAATCTATTTATTCACATAGATTCATGATATATTATGGTATACAGCCTACCTGTGACATCAATGTTTTGATTCATCCTATGATGTCTCACACTCAGGTGTGCTTTCACAAGACAGGTGTTGTCCATTCAATCAGCTAACCTGTCTTTATAATGGCTGTCTTGCACTGTTTGTATGATACTTGACAAAGTCTATGGCCGAAACTGTTGTCAAATAGCGTTAAATTACACTTAATTGCATCTGGAACGAGAGTGTGTCCTCCTGTGCACAGTGCTGCACTACTCATTTAGTTATCAACTTTGGAGCGTTATTTACCCCCCCTTCCCGACATCCTAGGTTGACATGCTTCATCCCAATCAATTCCTTATTTCTTCTACTTTCATATGATATAAAGATCACCACTCAAGCTTTAAAATTGAGCCCGCTGTCAGCTATCGATTTACAGGCCAAATTCAGTTAAAAAATGTGTGAATTTAAGCTTCGCGGGTTTTAGTATAAGAAATTACAGGATGAAACTTCAATACGACAAAAATAGCGCTGCTCGGTGAACCATTTCCACACCGAATTTAATAGAAGGTTCGGATAACTTGAAATCAATTGACTTACTTGAATATCCATGCTGTCTGTAGGGGAAACGCTGCAGTCGAGACGTTGCAAATATTCCAGTTTTCTGACATTGCAAAAAGCCCGTATCGCGCAGCTCAAGTCTCCCCGCAACTCGAAACTCGTTTTGGTGGTAATCCAATATCAACGACTGTCTGGCTTGTGAACACTTACTGATTGATAAAAAAGTAAATAAAAATAAGAGGGAAATATGATATGCTGCTACTGAATCAGTAAATCCTTCCTGTCAGGTCAAGCAGTGGATTTCACCTCCTTGATTCAGCGTGAAAGACCACAGACAGGCTGGGGGGAGACACAGGCAGTGGAACAACGTTGCCGATTTTCAGACGTATTCAGCATTGGACAATACAGAATGTCAATCAATGTCAAGCAATCTATCTATCAAACAACAACCAATTAGGGTTTCACCTGGTTTCACGGGCTAAGGGAGAGCTCCCTCCTACAGTAACTGTAGCTCAATCTGATTCGTTGGAAAACACATCACTCTCACTGTTTTCTGTGAATTGCAAGTCTTTTTCAACCAATCTTATTTTTTCATTAGATAAATTACCAAATAAATCAAGCCCACAGGGCGGGTGTTTTTTAATCCCCTCCCCCATGCTGGGACCAGGGCCAGAGTGACTCGTCTGCATGGAGCTATATAATGAATGAAAAAATGAGCGTCTGCACATAAGAAAAAACACATTTGATTGATATTTTATTATAAAAAAAAATATGAAAAATGAAAAATATAAAAATAAAAATAATTTTTTTTTTTTTTTTATATATATTTTTTTATATAAAATCCCCAATCTAATAGAGGAGGACCATCCTCCTATGCCTCACTGGAAAAACCTCCTCTGGAATCAGTGTTACACATATAGCTGTGAGCAATGGTAGTGTCTCGACTACAGATAGGAACGTATATGTGGGAGTGTTATGCAGAGGAACACTATGCTTGTGGGACCACTTCCGGGGGGAGACTGAGCATGCGGGTCAGTCTCCGGTTACCGCCTAAGGGAATAGCTGCTAGCTTTGAGCGTGACAGCCGCCTAGAGTTGTTGTATAACTAACTGTGAATAAAGATCCTTGTACCAGCAAGAAGCCTCCAGCTCTTCAATACCAGGAACGCTACAATATTGATATCCACCTGAGAATTGATTAGTATTCTGCGCGCTGGTGAAAGTAGAGCGGAACGGGGCGTTAAAAGATTCGGTGCCTGAACGCAGTACCGGGAAGAGGGGACGGGGTGACATGCAGCTGCCTGTCAATCAAAACCCACATAAGCCGTCACGATCGCATTTCCAACAAGGAAACACATCTGCTGATGTTATGTCGTTAGGTCAACAGTAGTCTCATAAATTGCTTCTAAATTGTTCCAATGCAGTGTTTTAGACCTGTGTGTTTTTAATCCGTGCTGTAACGCTATGCGACGCATTAAGGGTGCTTTCTCACTGGCGCCCTAGTACCGTTCCCGAGCACACTTGTCCCCAAATTGACCCCAGTTTCGGAACATCTGACGAGTGTGAACGTTGCGTACCGTTCCGTTATATGCCCGGGCGCGCAACGGGGAACCGTGACAGGATCCACTTGAAAAGGTGGTCTGGGGAGCGCTTTGGCGTGCCCGGGCACGGAACACTTGCGAGTGTGAAAGCCAACTGTTCCGAACCACATAGACAACAAACGGGCGACGATAAACTCCAGGCATAGTTGATGATGCAAGTGCACTCTGTTCTGTTTCCGAGCGCGGAAGAAATGCTGTAATGTGAAAGCTGACCAGCCGGCGAGAGGGGTGGGGGGGCAAACGTTCCCGAGCCATCGACATAAATAAAGATGGACGCCATTTGAGGTCCCGTTTAGTGAACCCGCCTCCCCATGTTAGTGGATGGGAAAATCACAACCGAAATATTCACAGTAAACGTCAGATTTTTTTTTCCAAAGGTGGTTTGTATCATTTTAGATAGTCATTATCATGCTAATGCCTGTGCAAGTGGTCATTTTTCTGATCAGCTTGTTTTTAAGTAGTTATTTGACATATAAAAAGGGATAAAAATGGATGATTGACAGCTGTGGCAGCCAGTCTCAAGCCGTCATTGGCTGGACAGGCTCTTCACATTATAGAACTAGCGTTAGTTTGACATAGACAGGACACAGTGCTGCTTTGTGCTTTCATGTAACGCTGCCTGGAGGTCTGGGTGGCTCTGCTAGGTGTGTGGGCCGGGACAGAGGCTCTTAGCACGGGTACGGGGTGGCTGTGCTGGCTACCAGACATATCAATGGAGCGCAATAAAAAGAACATTGTTTTGAGAAAGGTGCGCAAGGAATTTTCGGTTGTTTTTCATTATTTATCGGCTTAATATTACTAACTTAACAACCGATAACGATAGCTGGAATAACACAATAATATACACATATTTTCAGAACTTACCAGGTTGTCCAACTGCCAGGAAATGTGTTTTATAATGTTAACTCCCGTCCCGGGTCAGATGGGGCCTAGTACGCAAGCACCAGCCATGAGCTAATCGCTAACCGGTTAGCCGTTAGCGTCACATAAACAGAGGTTTTATTTTTGGTATTAAAGCAAAACAAACGTTTTTATATGGATATCTCAGAGAAATGCTTTGACTGGGGATGTTCGTTCTTCACAAGCTCCTTTCATGGAGTTAGTGTGCTAACTGAAGTTCAGGAACACAAAGACCACACCATGTAATTATCTGCGCCGCACTAAGCTATTTCACCTGCGCTCCAATCACTTCACTGATGAATACACCTGTGTTCTATCAACTCAATCACTCGTAGCATATATAAACATGACCATATTCTCTCTCTCCCCCCCCGTTCGCCTCAGTCGTCACGACCCTCCCCCCCAACCCCAAGTTTCTTCCTCCGTTACGGGCAGCACGGGCAGAGTCTGCATGTTCTCCCCGTGCCTGCGTGGGTTTTCCCCGGGTACTCCGGTTTCCTCCCACAAACGGCAAAAGACATGCTAATTACGGGCAGCACGCGCAGAGTTTGCATGTTCTCCCCGTGCCTGCGTGGGTTTTCTCCGGGTACTCCGGTTTCCTCCCACAAACAGCTAAAGACATGCTAGTCAGGGCCGCATAATCCTGCATCTCTATCCCCTGCTCACAGGAACCACGGGGGGCTGATGGAGCCGGGACTCCATCCCGTGAAGCTGAGCTGCGCTCTAGAACCGAGCTTCACCCAAAGACGCTACCCCCACCCTGAGTCTCAACCCCTGGGTTCCTGTCACTGACGTACCACTCTCCTGAAGAGACGCTGTCGCACCGCGACCCCATTCACGTTCTCGCACCCAAACACCCACTTACAATAAATTATCTTTTTGTTTAAACATGGTGTGGTCTGTGTTAGTGAATTAGCTGTTGTAAGGATATAGTTAACAGAGACGAGACTAGGCAGCTACGCTAACGTTACCACTGAGCTATATTAAATGGAACGTTACAGGCTGCGCTACCCACACTATACCAGTAAACAAGTGTCAAGTTAGATTTGTAAAACCAACATTTGCTCCAAAAGGAATTAAATCATAAAGTTAATCAAAATGCCACGGAAACATTAGGCTAGCGTAATCAACACAGCAGTGCATCGGATAATCCCCCCAGTGAGGCTGAGGGTGAGTGAGTGAGGCCTGCCTCCACTGAAATCTCCGACAACCAAAATCAGATTTTCGTACAGGTGTCATTTTGATAAACTGATCTCATAGTGGGAATCTTCCTGGTTACTTTTGGCGAGACAAAAAATATTACAACTTAAAGTGCCATATTTACAGAGCTAGACTGTATATAAATACACAACGCACTGTGCGCATTCTAGAAACAGCAGCTCTACATAAGAAAGTTCAGAGGGGCGGGGAGCTCTCAGAGGTTCTAACTCAACGGAGCTACTGCGCAGACTCTGGTTCACTGATTTTCACAGGATTTTGGCTTCAATACACATACAGGGAGGAGATAGGGACACTGGGCCCTATTCTCCCACAGGCCTTCGGCGCAAAAACTGGCCTTACATGCAAAAAAACGTGCCTTGCGCCTGCCTCGGGAAGATATCAACATGGCTTTAGGCCCCCAAATGCGCTTTAGGCGAAATGGGCGTGGCGCAGTCCCAGAATGGGCGAGAATGGGCGTTTCGGCCTTAAATACCGGCCTAATGATATCTTCCCACCTGGCGTTAATTTAGCGCTTTGCGCTTTTGAAAACCAGGCCTATTCAGTGTGCTGGTTGCGCGGAGCGCTCCTCTGCCCTTTCCTCTGTCCCTTCTCTCTGTGTCACTCCCTCTCTCTTGCTCATCAGTCTGACACAATATGACTGCTTGAAAAAAGTTCGCCGGTTCTCTCTCTCAGAAAAAATAAGTTGTTATACCATACATACTGTAGTATAACAACATGACAGTTTTTTCTAACATGACAGTTTTTTCTAACATGACAGTTTCGAGCCCGTGACATTCAGAGGCTATTGCATCATCCTACCTGTGCAGTGAAGGCGAGAGAAAATGAGATCATTCTGGGCAAACTCACTGCCTGGCTTCCCTGCAACAGCCAGACATGTGAAATCTCCCAGCATGCATTGGGCTAATACATTTTGATAATAAATGGCATCAAAATTAGCCTAAATAGATAGAAAGGTACATCGAAATAGATCTAAATAATGTGTAATGTTCCCACAACATGCTATTGTAGAACATGTCAATATTGGACAAAATAAAAACGCGAAATCCAAACACAACCCTATGTGAAACATATATGTCATCCTGGGCCTATATATATCCCTCGTCGATTTAACGTGATTTAGATAAGTGACAGCATAACGTGCTTCTACTGTCATGTGCTATACTGTGATGTCTGCTCCAATAAATTGGCCCTACTTCACATTTAGTTTTACAATAAAAACACATTTCTGCAATGACTTTACATAATGTAGGCTATATTTATGTGCATCATCCTACCTGTGCAGCAGGGGAGAGAAAACGATATCATTCTGGACAAACTTTCACCAATCTAATTAATCTCATAGGGATAGGCTATATTTTTCTAGCTGATGCGTTTAGAACATTCTTTTCACTTTGATCTTGCTATAGTGTAGCGTATTTACATGCTTGCAGTATTTAAACTGCAGTTAGATTGGTTTGAGAATAATATGGAATAATAGCCTATATATGGAGACAGACAGAGGGGATAAAAGGGGGGGGGGATCAGAGCCCTCGGCTTTTCTGAAGCCGGACTGGATCGCTCCGTGGAATTGGAGCTGAAAAGTGAAGCATGTGATTCGTTTACTGCACTTACCCAATGAGCAGATAGTGCATAATTTTAATGCTGCGTGTAGCGCCGATACCAAAATATCAAGTACGCTGGTCCACGCCCACTGATCTGCGCTGCGTCTGGCGTTGAGCGCAGTTCATAGGCCGATGCAACGATAGAGCCCACTCTCTCCATTCATATATCTCAGTGTCCCGAGCATGGAACAGAACGGAACGAAAGCAATCGTTCCCAGTGAGAAAGCAGCCTCAGAGAGCAGCCAAAGATCTCACAGGAGAGCAGACAAACCTCTCACTCTGCCGCAGATTCCAAAACCAAAGATTGCGCAGCAGAGTTTCCCAAACCTACAAATCACTCACTTTTTTAACTCAATAAACTAAAAACTTACTTTCTTACAGTAACTAATTTTGCATTGTGACATCACTGATGATGCCATAGGCATTGTGACATCATCAGTGATGTCATAAGAGCAATTGTGATGTCATCAGTGATGCGAAGTTGTGACATCATCAGTGATGTCATAAGAGCATGTGAGGCTTCAAGGTTCAAGGTTCAAGGTTCAAGGTTTTTATTAGTCACATGCAGCATCACAGACATGTCAAGAGCAGTGAAAATTAAGGCCGCGGCCGCTCCCATATTGTGCAGACAGGATAAAAAGACAAACACGAAAAACATAGCTAAAAAGTCTGATAAGCGCTACGAGCACATAATAAAAGTACGGTAACCGCAACAAGATCCCCTGATAAATGCTACGAGCACATAGTAAGGTATAATAACCACAGCGAGTTCCCCACTGAAAAAAAAACTCAGGAGGAAAGGCAGTAGAAAACCAAGAAAGTGTACCAGAATGTACCGTAAGAATGTACATTATTGCACCTGGTGCGCTGTATATAGGCAATAGGCAATAGAGACTGTGGCAAGATACACAGCAGTGAACATGGTGCACTGCATAAGGCAAAGAGAAAAAAGAAAAGAAAACAGTAAGCAAGATAAAAACGCCAGTGAACACAGTGCACTGGGTACCAACTATTATGAATCAAGGGCCCTGATGGCCTGAGGGAAGAAGCTATTCTTCAATCTCTCGGTCCTCGCCGCTAGGTGTTTCATTCTCCTCCCAGAGCGCAACCTCTGAAACAAGTGGTGGCCTGGGTGAGAGCTGTCCTTCATTATTTTCGTCGCCTTGGATCTGCAGCGTTTGCTATAGATGTCCTCCAGGCGGGGCAAGGTGGAGCGGGTGACGCGTTCCGCGGCCTTTATGACCCGCGTCAGTCTCTTCCTGTCCTTGCCGTTGCAGTTTCCATACCAGGCAGAGATGCTGCTCGTCAGCACAGACTCAATCGTGGCAGAATAGAAGGCCTTCAATAAGGCTGGGGATTTGGTGTGCTTCCTCAGCCTCCTGAGGTAGTACAGCTTACCCGCTGTCTTCTTCACCAAGGCGGTGACATGGGCACTCCATGTCAGGTCCCCACTGATGTTTACTCCCAGGTATTTGTAGGTATCTACCACCTCCACTGGGGTCCCGTCGATGTTGATCGGCAGATCAACATCGGGGTCCTCTTACTCCGCCTGAAATCCATTACCATCTCCTTCGTCTTGGTGACATTCAGGAGAAGATTGTTCTCCTTACACCAGTACGCCAGGAGTTCCACCTCCTCTCGATAGGCTGTCTCGTCGTTGTTTGAGATCAGCCCCACCACCATCGTGTCGTCCGCGAACTTGCCTATGATGGTCGAGGGGTGTGTCGCCACACAGTCGTGGGTGTAGAGGGGGTAATACAGTGGGCTCAGCCCACAGCCCTGGGGGGCGCCGATGTTCAGGATCCGGGGGCCTGTGGTGGTATTGTTGCCCCACCTAACCCTCTGAGGCCTGTCAGTCAGGAAGTTGAGATGCCATGGGAGAAGAGATGGAGTAATCTCCAGGTCACTCATCTTCTTGATAAGCCTCTGAGGGACGATAGTGTTGAAGGCGGAACTGAAGTCCACACACAGCCATCGTACGTAGTTCCCTTTTCCTGCATCCAGATGAGAGTAGGTGGCATCACAGCGGTCGAGCTGCAGGGCGGGTGAGCGAGCAAGCCCGCACAACGGTTGAGCTGCAGGGCGGGGGGCTGCAGTGCCAGCAGGGCAGGCGAGGTCGTGAGGCGGGAGAGCTAGCGAGCCTAGGAATCGAGTGCCTAGTATATATATATATATATATATATATATAATTGCTCATCTTGTTTGGACATTGCTTGCGGTGTCCCCCAGGGGTCAGTATTGGGGCCCAAACTGTTTATTTTGTATATCAACGATATTTGCCAGGTATCCCAGTTGTTGAAGCTGGTACTTTTCGCTGACGACACTAATATTTTCTGTTCTGGTAATGATTTGTATCAATTAATAAAAGACATAAACGAAGAATTGGACAAATTGAATATATGGTTTAACTACAATAAATTATCATTAAATGTGAGCAAAACAAAATTTATGTTATTTACCAATCACAAAGTAATCACACAGGTGAATATAGAAATAGATGGGGTTATAATTGAAAGGGTGCATGAAAATAAGTTCCTAGGGGTTATAATGGATGATAAACATAGTTGGAAGGCCCTTGTGGACTTCAGTATGTGGGGAAAACAAATCGACAGCTCAGAACCAGAATCAATGAACACAGAAGCTCCATCCGCAGAGTTGATCTCAAGTCACCTGTAGCTCGACACTTCCTGGAAGCTAAACATCCAGCCACTGCTCTGAGATTCTGTGGCATTGATAAGGTCGACCCCAGTCGTAGACACACAGATCTAGAAACAAAACTTCTCCAATGTGAGAGCAAATGGATTTTTAAACTTAAAACTGAACAACCTCTAGGGCTGAATGAAACTTTGTCTCTAGCCTGTTTCCTTTAGGCCTCTGGACAGTGTCTACATGTACCAGCGTGTCCCTATGTCCTCCATGGCTCCTTCCATTACTCTGCCTCCCTTTGTTTTTCTCCATTGATGAGTGTATTGTGGCAACCTTTGCATATTTGTGGAACATTCTTGTGATTTACAGCCATTATCTATTGTTTTTGGTGAAGAACCTTATTTTCAGCTAATTGACAGTGACCTGACTTTGTCTGGCCCACATGCAATCAGATTGATGGCACCTGAGCAACATGATGTACCTGCCTGTCTATTTAACCTGTCCTTGTCAGACCTGTATGTTAGTAGCACTGATGATAGTCCTCGACTGAAACGTTTGCTGCCTTTTAATCCACTTTTTCTTTTGTTGCACTGTTTTGTCCTGCACTATGTAAAATAAAGTAAGTCTTTTTTGCTTGATCTCAGCCTCTGGACCTCCTCTGTGGCTTTTTTAGCCCTGTTACATCTGGTGTGCGGATATTCTCTTTGACCTCTAAACATAGTTGGAAACCACATATTAAACACATACAGTCCAAAATTTCAAGAAGCATTGCAGTCATAAATAAAGCAAAACAGGTTCTGGATCATAAGTCACTCCACACTCTCTACTGTTCTTTAGTCTTGCCATACATACATTATTGTGCTGAGGTTTGGGGAAATAACTATAAAAATTCATTGCAGTCACTAATCACTCTCCAAAAGAGAGCAATAAGGACCATACACAAGGTTGGCTATCTGGATCACACTAACACACTATTTTTACAGTCAAAATTATTAAAATTCACTGACATTGTATCATATCAAACAGCAATAATAATGTACAAGGCAAGAAACAATCAACTACCAGAAAACATACAGAATTTGTTTCGGGATCGTGTGGGGGGTTATAAGGGGACCATATAATTTCAAAACTCTCAGTATACGTACAACTATGAAAGGTTTTTGTGTTTCAACTTCTGGTGTGAAACTATGGAACCGTTTGAGTGAGGAACTAAACCAATGTCCAAACAAAAACCGGTTTAAAATATTGTACAAAAATATGATTTTCACAAGGTACAAGGAGGAGAGGAATGCAGGAGTGTTACACTGATTTTCACATGGTGGTGGTGGTGTTAGATTACATGTTTTATGTATGTAAGTATGTATGTATGTATGTCTGTCTGACTGTATGTAGATGTATGTATATATATATATATATATATATATATATATATATATATATATATATATATATATATATATATATATATATATATATATATATACTACCCTCCACTACACCACTGACTTCCACCCCTGGTTCTGCAAGTTGTTAAGTCTCAGTCAATGTTGGACACATTTCATGCTTTTATCCAAAATGAAGAATGGCACTATTTTAATACACCAGCATAGGAACAACAGTAGCCTATGCATGACTTGTCAGGAGGTCACTGGTGGACAGGTATTTTACATACATTTCACCAAAGCCACTTTTGAACTGTTTTGCAAAAACAAAAACAAAAACAAAAAAAAGTTGCTCATACCAAGACTACATCATCACTATTTATTTGACATTCCGTTTCCATCCATAATTTTTTTATTGACAAAAAACAAACAGACAACAACAATAATACTGTGCTTTAGAGAGCATTACAACTTTTTTGAGATCGACTTTTTCCACTTAACTTTCCTAATTTAATCAATATGTTACATAATTTATAGTACAGTATAATACTTGGATGGAAACCTACTGACAAGAATATCTGATGTCTCATTTTGTGTGTGTGTGTGTGTCTGAATGTGAGTGTATACATTATATACTGCATGTGTGTGTGTGTGTGTGTGTGTGTGTGTGTGTGTGTGTGTGTGTGTGTGTGTGTGTGTGTGTGTGTGTGTGTAAATGTGTGTGTATGAATGCATACTGTTTATGTGCCTGTGTGTGTGACCATATATTGATGTCTACCATTGTTGCGCGCTCCCTCTCCTCTGCGCTTCCAGTAATCTCGCCATGCTTGAGGCTTTTAGTGGGAAACACAAATCATTTCATCAGACCAATCTACTATGAGGCTGTGTTATTACAAGAGGTAGAGTGGGTGATGAAAGAGGGGGGGGCGGGAGATAGAGAGAGAGAGAGAGAGTGAGAGAGGGAAAGAGTGTCTTGTATGTACCAGGTACTGTTGTACAATATTCTGACTTTAAAAGTCAGAATATTGTAGTCATGCAATAAATCACCTGTTCAAACAGGACAAAACAAATGTCACTCCTTTTGGCATGTTCCCTAAACTGACTGACTGCTCCACACAGACTCATAAAAACACAATGTGGCAGAAAGAAGTAGCAACGACGTGAGAGATAGAGAAAAGCACAACATATTAGTATATCTCATATGGCATCAAATCCTCCTGCTGTCTTTCTCACACACACACACACACACAGACACATACATGCCTTAAGTGTATGATCATCATCACAAGTTAGCTGAATGGCTGTTATCTGTTTGTATCTGTGTGTAATGACCACCGCCATACGGCTCCATTAGCTTGAGGGTTACCGCCATGCCCATGCTGACTCTACAAGAAGGCAATCTCTATCTGCTGTTACATAATGGCTATTCAAAAATCAGATCGCATCAGTTGGGAATTTTCCGAAATGGCCAGTGAGCTCCAAAACTAGCGCTAAAGAATTCAAATTGGGCCTGTGACAGAATTAATCTCCATGTCCCATAGCAGTGCTGATTTACAGTATATCTCAATGGGCGAGACACCGGCTGCGCTCTCGAGCAGATATCAAAACGTGGTGAAAACGGTCGGGTCCGGTAGTGTTGAAGAGAGCGTCAGAAGAGTCAGATGGTTGGAAAAGCCTGGTAACCTGAAAGCTTACCGGATAACAGACACAGGTGGCCGCTGGGTGTGACCTCATCTAGATGATGAAATATAGTCCATACAAAGATTTCCCTTAAGCTGATCATACAAATTTACCCTGTGTGGGGCAGCTTTCTGTGTGTGTGTGTGTGTGTGTGTGTGTGTGTGTGTGTGTGTGTGTGTGTGTGTGTGTGTGTGTGTGTGTGTGTGTGTGTGTGTGTGTGTGTGTGTGCGTGCGTGCGTGTCTGTGTGTGTGTGTGTGTGTGTGTGTGTGTGTGCGCGCGTGTGTGCGTGTGTCACTGTGTGTGTGTGTGTGTGTGTGTGTGTGTGCGTGTGTGTGCGTACATGCGTGCGTGCGTGTGTGCTCATACATTGATGTGTATATGCATTCCTTCACACACTCCTATGTGTGTGTAGGATGCAAAATGCACAGAGAGCGTAATATGATATGATGGATGGCATGCTGACCTGATCTATTTTTTCATTTCTAGAGCAGGAGGGTGGAGAGCAAGGTCACTGTTACAGCACGAATAGTTCAAAATGGAAATCCTGCCTCTCTCCTCCATCTCCGCATTGATTCGACCGCAGATTTCTAGTTTAAAAAATCTGACTTCTCACTCTTCACTCTTTCCTGTTGTCATGTCTCTCCCCTCCTGTTTTCCCTCCGTCTGAAATCTTGCTCTGCTGTTTTCAGACTAACATCGGCAGCATCCTCGCAGCCGTCAACCCCTATAAGCAGATCCCAGGTCTGTATGACCTGGAGAGGGTGGACCTGTACTCCAAGCACCATCTAGGCGAGCTCCCACCACACATCTTTGCTGTGGCCAACGAATGCTACCGCTGCATCTGGAAACGCCATGACAGCCAATGTGTCCTCATCAGGTGACTTTCACCCTGGCCTGCTCATGTTAATACAGTGGTTCTCAACTGGTTTTGTTTAGGATACAAATTTGTCTTTGTCCATAAAGCACACTTCCCAATTTTTCGCATTTGAGAAATTCAAGATTCAGAATTCAAGTTTCTCTTTAATAGTCATAGTAATTAGGTTTACAATTATTATTATTATTTTACAATGTGGAATTTGACTTAGTGCAAGTATGCAGTGCAGCGGTCACATCAATAGTAGAAGACAGAACAATACAGAAAAACAGGCTCAAATTATAAAGTGCAAAGTAAATAGTCCTTTAAAATGACATATAATACATAATATAACAAGCCCATTATCCTGCTTCTCCTGGTGCCCAAGTGTGTGCAGGAACACTGATAAAGTCACAGCCCATTATATATAATACATTGTTCCCTTATCTGAGTTTCATAAATACTATTCATATATAGTATTATACTAGTTCTGATCAGTGTTGGGGGTAACTCATAAGTAACATATTACATGTAATATATTACTTTTAGCAGTAACTCAGTAATATAACTTATTACTTATAGGATTTCAGTAATATTATACCAGTTACTTTGTCAAGTAACTCAAGTTACAAATTGAGTTACTGTACATTTTATTAAATCAAAGCACATATTTAAAAATGATACAATCATTTCCTAATCAAACTGTGTGTTTTTATGCAAATAACCACTATAGATGACAATACCAAAGGAAAATACTAACATTTAGTATTTTGGATTGTTTACACTGACTTCAAGACAGTTGAAATTATTTTTCGGGATGTTCCGGGGCGGCGATGTCATTCTGCTACTGTTGTTATTTTGGTGAAAGTAATGCAAAAGTAGCGTAATAAGTAACCAGTTACTCTACACAGACAGTAATATTGTAAAGTAACTTATTACTTTCAAATGAAAGTAACTAGTAATATGTAGTATATTACATTTTGAAAGTAACTTGCCCAACACTGGTTCTGATACATCAGATCGCAATTAGGCCCGGCCCCCTTTTAGGCGGCAAACACAAGCCTCTCCCCGTTGACTTCAATGTAAAATAGCACTACCCCCAAAAATTATAGAAAAATAACAGTATCAATCTCGTTTATTAATTACCCCAAAACACCATGACATGACATTATTACAACTCGTCTGGCCATAGAATGCGCAAGATACACCGGAAATATTACTTTGACCCATCTAAAATCATGTGACTCTTGTCACATATTTACATTACAGCCCCGAGCCAAGTAGCCTACAACGACGCTGGGCTCCACTACAACAGCATTTAATGTCGGAAGACTAAATTAGCAACAGGCGGACACCGGAACTAGGTCAGAGACGGGTCATCATGAGTTACATGATTTTAGATGGGCCAAAGTATTTCCGATGTATCTTGCGCATTGTGTGGCCGGCCGAGTTGTAATATATTGTCATGTCATAGTGTTTTGTGGTCATTAATAAATGAGATTGATTATATATTTTTTATATATATATATATATATTTCTATATATTTTTTTGGTAGTGCTATTTTACATTGAGGTCAACGGGGAGAGGCTTGTGTTTCCCCCCTAAAAGGGGGCGGGAACATGTGCCGCCAGCAGCCGCCTACAAAATGACGTATTGCCGATCTGGTGTATACCCCGTTGAATCACACAATCACTGGCCATTTAGTCAGGCCTCGCTCACAGAGTTGGCATGCAGCCTTTCCTCTCTCTCCCCAGAGGGCTTTTATACTAGTCCACCTCCCTGGCTGATTCCAACTCCACTCAGGTGTGCTCCATCTAACGAACGGAGCTCTCCGTGGT
Organism: Poromitra crassiceps; assembly: GCF_964638095.1. NCBI lineage: Eukaryota > Metazoa > Chordata > Actinopteri > Beryciformes > Melamphaidae > Poromitra > Poromitra crassiceps. Next base: position 51,726,812 of record NC_139625.1, on the reverse strand, counting down.
TCTGAACCTGTATTAACTCATTTTGGCCACTAATGAACCATTTTTGCCCTAATGACATAATTCAAAAATCCGGCCCTGTCACTGTCTGCTCGGGCCCCCTGCCGGTATCCGTGCCAATATAAATGCTGTCAGGCCAAAATTGAAACAGAGACACATAGATACAAGCAGAGATACATACGTAGGTTTTCTAATTGATGTCTAAGATAAATTAATATCAGACCACTATGTCTGAGTATGCAAATAGCCTTTCTCTTTCCTCTTACTACTTCCTTCTACTCCTATGCAATCAATCAATAGAAAGGACGGAGTGAAGTTGAACGTGATAGTCTTCTTCTGTTTATTGCTTTCACTGGAACCAAGCTAAATGCTCATTAGGAAGAGACACAACATGAGTGCTGACAATGCCTGCAGATGAGCGCTACCCATGAAATCCAATAAAAAGCAAAGGTTAAGATTAAATAGAGGAGAATATGCCGGGTTTCACACCTATTGATTTCAGTGAATGATTGGGGAATGAATGAGCCTTGAGGAAGACTGAGGAAAGGTCAAAGCTCAAAGAAACAGCCCTGAATGGTCAATTTGATGGGATGAAGAAGGGGTAGAGGGTGGAAGCGGGTGGCATTTATTTCCCACTTTACACACTGGGGTAAACTGATCCTAGACTTGGAGCCAACTGGCTTGGCCTGGTAATAGAGTCAGTCACCCCATCATGCTTTCAATTACATTCAAGCTTGTAACCTTATTAGGAGAGACGCACTCTGCAGCTATCAAACACTATCTATTAAACAACCACACTAATTTGAGATAGGCGAATGTCAGAGAAGGTCACAATGTTTTTAATTAAATTGAATTGTGTGTGTGTGTGTGTGTGTGTGTGTGTGTGTGTGTGTGTGTGTGTGTGTGTGTGTGTGTGTGTGTGCATGTGTGTGTGTATGTGTGTGTGTGTGTGTGCGTGTGTGCGTGTGTGCGTGCATGTGTGTGTGTGTGTGTGTGTGTGTGTGTGTGTGTGTGTGTGTGTGTGTGTGCGTGTGTGCGTGTGTGCGTGTGTGTGTGTGTGTGTGTGTGTGTGTGTGTGTGTGTAGTGGAGAGTCAGGTGCAGGGAAGACAGAAAGCACTAAGTTGTTGCTCCAGTTCCTGTCTGTGATGAGCCAGAACTCAGCAGGGACTCCTCCCTCGGAGAAGAGCACGCGTGTGGAGCAGGCCATCGTACAGAGCAGGTACAGACCATAACGTACAGAGCGGTACAGACCATACAGAGCAAACAGACCATAACGTACAGATCAGGTACAGACCATAAACTCTATGAAAATATAACACACACTCTCACACATTTGACTCAGTACTGCCCACTAGTGGATGTATTGCTTAACATGATACCAACGTGAAAGACGCATGGAAGTATATGGGCAACGACGGTTACAGCATTTGATACGGACACCTTTATTTTCGTATGAAAATGGAGCATAATTGGGCCTTAAATGTGGCCATAATTTACAAAATGAACACCATACGGCATTGAAGAAGACTTGAAACTAGCCATTGACACCATAACCACAAAGCAAAGTTTACTAGGTAACTAAATCAATGAGAAGTAGGGTAATTTTTCCATTGACTTCTATACAATCAAACTTCTGTTTGCAGCCATAGACAAAACAGGTGACTTATATACAAATTCACCCCTGTACGTTATGAACAGTGAAATTAGCTATATAATAGAGACCAAAACCCTTTTTTGTACTAGGCTGTAAACATGTTTATTTCTGCTGTAAAATCTGTCATTTTAACATGGGGGTGAATGGGGAATGACCAGAATGACTCCCTTTTGGAGCCAGCCTCAAGTGGCCATTCGGGGAACTACAGCTTCTTTTTTTTGTACTTCCGCATTGGCCTAATTTTTTCGGAATCGAAGGTTGGGGCTTGGTACAGACACACACACAAAGACTGGTGATATACTGGGCAGCTGTCAGTTATGGATGTGTGTAGCTGTGTGAATGAAGCAGGGGATTTCTGCAAAAGAGCATGCTTCCTCTGCCAACTTTCCCCAGATAAAGAAAGGTCAATAGGCCTACACAATGTTGCTATATGAGGAACAGGCCCACGAACGGCCCCTGCAGCACAACCTGATCTCTATGCACCATTCTGCACTGCATGTACACACATCAACACACACAAACAGGATTTCACTAACTGAAAGCTTTTCACTCATTCTTTGCAGTCCGATCATGGAGGCATTTGGTAATGCCAAGACTGTTTACAACAACAACTCCAGTCGCTTCGGGAAGTTCATCCAGCTTCACTTCTCGGAGAGCGGCAACATCCAGGGAGGCTGCGTCATTGACTGTATCCTTGTTCTTTATATGGAAAATAGATGTATTTGTATCAGGAATGTGCCGAAATAGATCAGTGGTTCTCAACATGGGCTTCAGAGACCACCAGGGGTCCTTGAGGGGGTTCCAGGGGGTCCAGAGTAAGTTGATGAATAGAGAGCCAAAGTGGAACGTCACTTCCTGCTTCAGCACTCTACCAGAGATTTTCATCCACCATTTATTTTCCCATAGACATTTTGTAAAATGCTTATAAAAATAGTTTTAAACCAAACGGTACAGATTTAGAAACAGGAGAGACCGGGTAACATTTCACTCTGACCAAAACGTAAAAAAATGCAGGTTTAAAGAAAATATTTTTTAAGTTTTGGTCTGACTGAAATGTTCTATGGTCTCTCTCGATTCTAAATATAGCTGAACCATTTGGTTTGACCAAGTAAAACAATTTTTATAAGCATTTTACGAAATGTCTATAGAAAAATAAATTGCGGAAGAAAATCTCTGGCACAGTGCTGAAGCAGGAAGTGACGTTCACTTTGCCTCTCTCTCTATTGTCAAACTTCAAAACATCTTTACTTATGTTTTTTCTTGTCTAGTATTGTATTGTATTATTGTGTATTGTAGTGTCATTCCTTTTTCTGTTTGCTAAGACCTCAGGACCACAATAGAAATATGTTTAACGACTTTATTGTGATATCCTAGATGAGTTATTTTATACTGTATGCCTGTTGCTGTATTTTTTGTCGAAAAAATTCATTAATTTATCCATTCATTCATTCATTCAAAATTACTTCATTTACACAAAGATAACAAATCGAGAATGTTGAAGAATGACTGTTTTGATCATAGTTTTACTGTTATCTCTCTACCTACTGTATAATACAGATAGACAGAATCATATATAAAATCAAAATCATATATAACACTAAAAGTATTCTCAGATTTGGGTCAGAGAGACACTTTCTCATCAACTGGCATTCTGTGGCCGTAATCTGTAGTAAATTAGTGGTCCTTGATATGAAAAAGTTTGAGAATCACTGCAATAGATCATACAACATTTAAATTTAAACAATCACCAAAAAGTATTTGAAAGTAAAGTTACTCTACAATTATGTGTGAAATTACCTTATGAAATGCCATGATAACACGCTTAGGATTATTTAGGATGACTATTTGACTCAGCCCTTGATTTGTATGAATGTGAAGAGCAATAACAGTGGAATGCAGAGATTGGATTATTTCCTTGACTCTGTCTCGTTCAGATTTACTGGAAAAGGTAATCATGTCTGGGGCTGCACTGCCTGCTCACATCAAATTTAAATGTATTAAGAGTGATTTCCCCCCTGTTTTGTATTGTGAAGCACATTGATATGTTAATGGAGATTTTGCTGCATGGATTTTTGCTGTTAGAACCGCGTCGTGCGTCAAAACCCGGGAGAGCGGAACTATCACATCTTCTACGCTCTGCTGGCGGGAGCAAAAAAGGAGCAAAAAGGTACGGAAAGCTCTGTGAACATCTTCCTAACATTTTGGTAATGATTGTCATTTGTTCAGCAACACCAGAATCATCTAGAACCCCTATTTTATATTTTATATACCTTGCAGACAGCAAAAAAAAATCCCAACACCATTTTGCCACAGTCAACATCTCAGAAATTGAGGGGAAACGGCTTGATTTTCTCACTGATGCCTATGAATTTTGTGGTGTTATATGATCCATTTGCAATGTTTTGGTGTGGATAAAAAGTCATGAAATATGAAACACTATGTACAATGTCAGTCCCAGCAAAAAAGGCAAAATTGTAGATGCCAGACGATCTCCAAGTGGAAAGGGTTTATCTCCCATCACACTAACATAATGTGTTTCCTGGATCAGAGCTGTACTACCTAGAGGACCCTCCTGAATCCTTCCACTACCTCAGCCAATCAGGATGTCTGAAGGACAAGAGCCTGAATGACAAAGAACTCTTCAACAGTGTCATGGTCAGTGTGGCTGAATTATCTCTGTTTGGCGGTATTTTCTATAATTGACCATCTCCAGTGTTCATCAGATTGAAGTTTCTAGAAGTAAAAATTAAGTCATAGGTATGATGTCTTTGGCTGTAATAGCAGCTTGGAGAATTGTTCATCAAGGTTTGCACTCTCCAATTGCCTTCTAGTTGCCATACTTATATTTTGACCAGACTTCTTTCTTTGGATTTCCTACTTTTTCCATTCAGATTTGCCAATTAGCTAACCTGTAGCTTACTCTGAAAAGCTGTGGTTCTTTGCCTCTACAAAGTGAGGTTTAACTCAACCAATAAAATTATGATCTGCCTCTAGAGCATCTCCACCTCAGAGTAATGTTTGTTAACTAAAACTCCAATCAGCATTTATCAAACTTCTTTTGAGTTGGAGTGCTGATACAGGATCAGTGACCATATTCCTTGGACTATATTACCATCCTCGTCATTGAAATATCAAGGTTAAAACTCAATCTTAGTCAGCAGAACATTTCGGCACCTTGGTAATATGAGCGTTTCATTTGGGGAAATGTGGAGTGCTGCCGGTATGGCCTAATCTCTTTCCACTGTGCCTTTCTCTGTGCAGGAGGCACTGAAGGTGTTAGAGTTTACAGAGGAGGAGATCAAATACATGTTTCTTTCTCTGTGCAGGAGGCACTGAAGGTGTTAGAGTTTACAGAGGAGGAGATCAGAGACATGTTTAAGCTGCTGTCTGGAGTCCTACAGCTCGGCAACGTCGAGTTCATGACTGCAGGTGGTGCACAGATCACCACCAAGCAAGGTCAGTGTATAGATAGATAGATAGATAGATAGATAGATAGATAATTTAGATAAATATATGTGTGTAACTTGTCTCTCTCTCTCTCTCTCTCTCTCTCTCTCTCTCTCTCTCTCTCTCTTTCCAGTGGTCACTAATGCCAGTGAGCTGTTGGGCCTGGACTCCTTCCAGCTGTCTGAAGTCCTGATTCAGCGCTCCATAATCCTCAGAGGAGAGGAGATCTGTTCCCCACTCAGCATAGAGCAGGTAAGAAGCACACACACACACACACACACACACACACACACACACACACACACACACACACACACACACACACACACACACACACACACACACACACACACACACACACACACACACACACACACACACACACACACACACTTAGGCAAATACTCATGCACACATTTATACATTTATACACATGCTCTTTCTCCCATTATCTCTCTCTTATTTAAGTCTGGATCAACCTCTGTCTCTTCCCCCACGCAAACATCTATCATAACCGATCCTTCTCCGTTTCCTTCTCATTGTCACAGGCCGTGGATTCCCGGGATTCCGTTGCCATGGCGTTGTATTCCCAGTGTTTCTCCTGGATCATCCTCAAGATCAATCAGAAGATCAAAGGGAAGGAAAACTTCAAATCCATCGGCATCCTTGACATCTTTGGCTTTGAGAACTTTGAGGTCAGAGCTCTGAGCTGTTATGCTTAATTGTTTTTTCACAATTAACTGGTGAATTTGCCCTTCAGCCACACAACCAACCAACCCCCATGCCCAGATACAGACCCGTACATCAGCTCTCTCTCACACCATATGTGCGTCTCCCCCTGCAGGTGAATCGGTTTGAGCAATTTAACATCAACTACGCCAATGAGAAACTCCAGGAGTACTTCAATAAGCATATCTTCTCCCTGGAGCAACTAGAGTACAACAGGTACCCTCCTATAGCACATGTGTCTGCATAAACCATGCACTGTAAACAAAGCCAGAGATATAGTACAGGTTGAATGTTTGCTGATCCCTTTCTCACCAAAGCTTCGTTGGGAGTGTACAGATGCTGCTGTGATATAGAAACAGATTTTGATTTTCCGTGTGTAATGTTTTGTGTTTACCCTCCACAGGGAAGGTGTCCAGTGGGATGCCATAGACTGGATGGACAATGCAGAGTGTCTTGACCTTATAGAGAAGGTAAGATATTCCAGTATCACAACATAAGAGAGGTAACTCGGCAAACGTTTCCATGTCTATCGTCTGGAGGTCTGGAAGGGATTTTGAAATGTTGGCCCAGGATTTGCTCATGCCAAAAACAGATATATTCAGTTTAGCATGTTCGATTTAACTGCAGCACCAAGCTTAACTGTTTCTGAGTAAATCTTTTCTGAGTCAGTTTCAGCTTGGTTTAAATTGAAGGCTTATTCCTGGCCAGCGATGAGTTGGCTGATATGCCTGTCTTAGAAGCTTTCATGGGAATTGATCAATTTGATTGTGGGTTGTTTATATTACAATCAGTTACATTGATTTGATTTAGCTGATGCTATAATGTGATGATTCTTCTCTGTTAGAAACTGGGTATGTTGGCACTAGTCAATGAGGAAAGCCGTTTCCCCAAAGGAACAGACTTTACTCTGTTGGAGAAGCTGCACAGTAGACACTCGGTAAGTTTATTTACACATTTATATACACACCCGCAGAAGACATGGTTCACACGATGTGGAGCTGCTGTGCTGTTATTAAATCTATCATGTATTCTGTCTCCCCTTTGCTGCAGACAAACCCTTACTATGTAAAGCCCAGACTTGCTGACCATCAGTTTGGTATCAAACACTATGCCGGGGAGGTGAGTTGTGCATATTTGGTTTTCTTCATATCAGCATATCTATTAGGCTGTAGTGTAGAGCAAGCAGATTTGTTTTGTGAAGCCTGGGGAATTCATGATGAGTCTGGTTCTGTCTGTCTGTCAGGTCCTGTATGATGTAAAAGGGGTCCTGGAGAAGAACAGAGACACCTTTAGAGACGACATCCTAAACATGCTCAAGGACAGCAGGTCGGACACAGTCTCTCACACCCAATAACTGATAGATTGGTTGAATGAATAATTAATTGGGGTTTCAGCTATTCAATATTGTGTTCATTTACAGTGTACATTCAATATAAATGTATTAAATTCAGTCATATGCAGTGTTGGGCAAGTTACTTTCAAAATGTAATATACTACATATTACTAGTTACTTTCATTCGAAAGTAATATGTTACTTTACAACATTACTGTCTGTGTAGAATAACTCATAGGATCAGGATCTTTTAAGGGGGGGAGGGGTCAGTGTTTTTTCTTTTTTTTTTCCTTTCTGATTTCCCCCCATTTTCTCCCCAGTTGTACTTAGCCAATTTCCCCCTGTTGCCCTGGTCGCTGCTCCACCCTCTGCCGATCTGGGGAGAGCCATAGACTAGCACCATGCTTCCTCCGACACATGCACAGTTAGGATCATGCTATTCCCACCAGTTCCTTTCCGCCCCGAACAGGCGCCCCGACCCTGGTCGCCGCAACCGCTTCTTCCTGAAAACGTGCGGCAAATTTTTTGTTGTTGTTAAGATTAGGGTTAGGGGGTGAAAAAAGTTCAGCTCAGGTTGCGTAAGGTGCTTGCCTTCCAATCTGACTTCTGGGGTTTGACTTCTGGTCAAACCACACACATTTTTAACAATCAGTTTTCTTATTGTAAAACATTAGGGTTAGACAAGTACAACAGTTTGGTTAGGGTTAGCGTTTGGTTATGGTCGTGGTCGCGGTTAAATAAGAAAACCCTAACCACATCTTTTTTACTTGCTGCACGTTTTCAGGAAGAAGCCGTTGCAGGCGACCAATCAAATGAGTTCGGGGCATGGTTTCATCTAAACCAGGTTGGGGAAAGTATACAAGCGACCAGGACACATACCCTCAATCCAGCTTCCCACCCGCAGACACAGCCAATCGTGTCTGTATGGATGCCTTACCAAGCCAGAGGTAACACAGGGGCGCGAACCTGCGACGCTCGTGTTGGTAGGCAGGGAATCTACCGCTACACTAGCCGGACGCCCAGGATCAGTACTTTTCTGAAAACACAATTGATTTTTGCTCATTTTGGCTTGGCTGTGCCTTGTGTTAATCATCAGCCCAGGTTAACTGTGTTTTTTGTACCATTCATCATATGTATAATCTATCATGCTTCTGTTGCCTCCCAGACTGGACTTCATCTATGACTTGTTTGAGAAGGTGGGCAGCAGAAATAACGAGGAGACTCAGAAGATGGGAACAGCCAGACGAAAACCAACTGTCAGCTCCCAGTTCAGGGTAAGGCACACACACACACACACACACACACACACACACACACACACACACACACACACACACACACACACACACACACACACACACACACACACACACACACACACACACACACACACACACACACACACTAGTTCAAATGTCAGAGTCATAGGGAGATGACAACAGATGATTTGTGATTGTCTGTATTGCTTCGTCTTCTATACTGCATACTTATACGAAGTCAAATTCCTTGTTTGTAATCTGATTACTTAATGTGGCTATTACTCTAAAGTGAATCTTGAATCTTGAATTTAACATAAAATTTATATTGCTGTTTCCCTTGAATGATGATATATGATTGAAAGCGCTTGCTTAAGGTAAGAGCGAAGGAGAAAGGTTTTCAATTTAACTATTTTCCCAGGACTCCCTCCACGCTCTTATGGCCAGTCTGAGTGTATCAAATCCCTTCTTCATTCGCTGCATCAAGCCCAACATGGAGAAGGTTGGTCTGATTGAAATTCATATTAATATTGCCTCAAAACATGATTGCGTATCTTCCCATAAAATACTAGTTTAATAATAACAACATTCCTTCTTATCTTTCCTGTAGAATCCCAATGTATTTGACCCGGATGTGGTTCTGAACCAGCTGAGGTACTCTGGGATGTTGGAGACAGTCAAGATCCGTCGGGCTGGGTTTCCTGTTCGCAGGACTTTTAAAGACTTCTTTTCTCGGTAAGCATCTCTAACTCCACATATTTCTCAGTCTTTTTCGTTATTTATGTGTGTTTGTGTGCATGTGTGTCTCTTTGTATGTTTATTTTTTGAGATATTGCAACTTTTTTTTATTACATTACATTTTACCCCAGACCTCTCTCTTTTTCTCTTACACTCTGTCCCTCTTCTTCTGCCCCTCCCAGGTATAAGATCATTCTGAAGGAAAAAGCACCAGCAGCAGGCGATGATAAGAAGAGGAGTACAGACCTTCTGACCAAATATGACAAGACCAAGAAAATGTGGCAGTTAGGCAAGACCAAGGTAAGGTTGTAGCAGCTTTTCAAGTCCATGTGACTCTTCTACACCTTTTCGAATGGTAGAAGACTTTTATCAATCGCCTTTGTGAACATACGTAATAGCAGTTTTGTACATCACCTGTACACGCCAGGAGAGATTCAATCATATGACGGACAGCATTCAAAGTAGTTCATGGTTTTTTCTACATGTTACACCTCTTCCTGTTAACTCTTCACTCTTGACCTCTGTCCTTTGCCCTGTAGGTGTTTATGAAGGAGTCTCTGGAACATTGTTTGGAGAAAGAAAGGGATGAAGTCCGTCGGCAAGCGGCCATGATAATCAGAGCCCACCTAATCACTTTCTCTGCCAAGTAAGAGCCTTCAGAAACGGGATTCTCAGTCTGGTGAAGTGTCTGCTTTTGACTTTTCATAATTGATGTCTTTATTTCACCTATTCTGTCCACAGGAAGCACTTCAAGCGCGTACGTACGAGCATCGTCACCCTCCAGAAGCATTTCCGCAAACACATCCAGCGCAGGCGGTTTGTCAAGCAGCGCAAGGCAGCGCTGGTGCTGCAGAAACACAGGCGAGGTCAGGTGGCGCGCGTCCGCGTTCGAAAGCTCAGAGCCGAGAAGAAGAAGAGGGAGGAAGACGAGAAGAAGAGGAAAGAGGAGGAAGAGAAGAAAAAGCAGGGCGAAGGGGAGCAGGAGGGACCGAGAGAAGAAGGAGCAGCTCAGGCAGACGAATCCACAGAGGCAAGTGCTGCATCTTCAGTGTGGTTTCAAGTTACACAAAGAACAAAAAAATTCTAAAGACCAAAAAGTAATCAATATGAAATGAAAATTGATGATATTTTTTTCTTTTTCCTTTGTCAATATCCATACATCACCAGTGACTTTGAAGCTCATTCTGCTCTCTCTGATTTACAGAATAAAGCAAATATATGTAGAATAAAAGCAGTGCTACTTTTTTCAATAATATTTTACGCTCAATGCTAGGGCTGCAACTAACGATTATTTTCAGTATCAATTAATCTGTTGATTATTTTCTTGACTAATTGATTACCGTAGTCGTTTGGCCCTTAAAAAGACGAATGGTTAAAAAACACCTTTTCCCCAAATTCCAACATGAGTCATGACATCCAATGTCTTCTTTTGTCCTGAACAACAGTCCACCACCCACCGCCCACCCACCACTGAAAGATAATCAGTTCACTGCCCGTGAAGAAACCAGAAGATATTCACATTTAAGAAGCTGGAATGAGAGAATTTTAGTTTTTTATTTGATTATAAAAATAGTTTAATTAGATTAGATTAATTTTCTGTCGATCAGCTAATTCATTAATCAATTAATCATTGCAGCTCTACTCCATACGTCTCTTTTCCCCTCTGCCCTTCCAGGAGACCCGTCAGATGGAGGAGATCCTGCAGTTGGAGAGAGAGATCGAGCGTCTGCAGAAGAAGAGAGAGGACGGCGTCTCCCAGCTGTGCGAGTCTTCCAAACAGGAGCTGCAGCTGCGCCGGGACGCCGAGGTAAAACGGATGAAGAAGGAGGCGTCCCGCAAGGCCACGGAACTCATCGACCTGCTGAACTTCGAAGGCCTGGATCCTGCACTGGAAGCAATGGAGGCTAAGCCTTCTGCAGAGGTGATTCAAGTCATAGCCTTTGCAAAATATGAAGAAATAGGCCATGCAATACTACCTTAAATCAAAAGTAAAACGTAGGCAACCCTTTCTTTTGCATACAATTCATATTTGGATGAATTCATATTTGGACAAAACTTCCCTGACTAACCCATTTGCTGCTGTTAATGTTCTAATACTATGTATATTTTTGCTTTTTTTTGTTGTTGCTATTTTTGCACTTATTTGTGACTCTTTTTAACATTTAATATTAGATAACTTTTCTTATGCCTACTATATAGTTGTCTCTTGCCTTCTCCTAAGAATTTCATTGTTCAGAATGCCCTTGTGTTATACTAGAAACTAGCAACGATTTGCCCTTGCACTAAGACTTGGGCGTAAGATATGGCCTTTCAACTTTGACATTTCATCTATTCTAGGTGAGACCTCAGGCTGGGGCAGCTGCTGCCACAGCCATACCCAAAGAAGAGGAGGTGGATGAGGGCTTCCATGCTGAGGAGGAGTGCATCCCCCTCCCGGACTTCCCCCCTCCTGCCGAGTCGGACGCTCCTCTGGACCAGGACATGTTCGTTCACCTCCCACCTCCCCCGCCTGCCTTTGCCGAGGGAATGGTGCCTTCCGGACCTCCTCTTCCGCATCCCCTCCCCATCGATGGTGCCGCTGCTCCCGGCCTTCCTCCCCCTCCTCCTCATCTCCCTCCACCTGGAGACGGCTCTGCTATCCCTCCCCCACCTCCACCTCTCCCAGGAGATGGGACAGAGAAGAAAGATGGAGCGAAGGCGGAGACAGGCAGGAAGGTGAGCATGGTGGAGAGCCTGGGAGATGGGGAGGAGCCTATCTACAGCATGCCGGCCGACACCGAATCCGACTACGACCAGGAGGACGAGGACGGGTCTGTCACCGCCGGAGACGACAGCTCCGTGTCTGGGAGCAACCGCGGGAGCGCCGCCGCGGCAGACGAGGAGCACCCGAGGAAGTCGACCTGCACCAACGCCAGCATCGAGTCCTACAGAGGCAGCTCCGACTCTGTGAGGACACACACTCGCACGCATCCTCACACGCGTTCGCGCAGATATGTATGCACATAGACAATCATATAATTACTTTCATTATCGATTCTTATGACATGGTATTTTATGACCTGATGATGCAATAAAATGATTACAGTTTCATTTGTTTTAGTTCTGTTATGGCAAGGTATTGATGGTATGAAATGCCGGTGACAATATCTTTCCAACTATTTTATTGCATGATTAGTATAATTAAATAATAATGACAATTCTGCTGTCTGTAATATTCCAGTATGCAGACAGTGATGACGATCATGACGGCTTGGTGGACACTGATGAAGAGGTGACTAACGGCAGAGTGAGCATACTCAATGGAAACGGACCACCATACTTCCACAGCTACCTCTACATGAAGGGTGAGTCTATACGACATCATCAACACTTTTTAGTTGTTGTCTATGAAGAAAGAAATCCCTACCTGAAGTTTATCATTTATCAGTAGCTGTCATTTCACTTTTTTCAAAATACAGCTATATAACTTTTGCCTATAGGGCTTACTTGTAGTGCATTTTTATCAGTGTAATTTTTCTCCTCTTCTCCTCCAGCTGGTCTGATGATCCCATGGAGGAGGCGGTGGTGTGTGTTGAAGGACGAGACCTTCATGTGGTTCAGGTCCAAACAGGAGTCTCTCAAGTCTGGCTGGCTCTATAAGAAAGGAGGAGGCCTTTCCACTCTTTCACGGAGGTTGTTGTTGTTGTTACTGAGCGTAACCTGCATGCTAATTGATCATGATAATGAGTAATAATCATGAAATGCTATTCCATATCTCTGTTGGAAATGCTGTTCCATATTGCTGTCATGTGAAAACCTCCTAATTTCAATTTAGGTGATTTCAACTGAAAGATTAGTTGTGAGAAAATCATATGCACCTTGGGCTTTTAAATCCTTTCAAAACTAATTGAATAAACTCAGAAATGCTCAGAAGTTTCCATTTAGGAGGTTTTCATCTGAGAGTGATGATATGGAATAGTGACTGTTTGGGACACCTGTAATTAATTACCAGTTGAACTGGTGGAAACATGGTTTTGTTGTGAGGAAGACCTTCCTATAGCTGGAAGGGTGCGTGTTCGATCCCTGCAACAGTCTATAATGTCTTCATCACTCTTGAAGTATTCTTGAGCAAGACATGAGCCCGATTATATATCTCAGAGGTAGGCCTATATAAAGAAGGTAATTCTGTAATACAGTTTCTAATGTGAGAATAAAGTGCTCTAAATTCCTAAAGTGTGTCATTTATAGTAAAAAAACATCCTTTATAATGCTACATTGGATTATCTTGACCTTTGTTTTCATAATGTCTCACCCCCGATGCCCCAGAAACTGGAAGATGCGCTGGTTCGTACTGAGGGACAGCAAGCTGATGTACTTTGAGAACGACAGCGAGGAGAAACTGAAAGGAACCATTGATATCCGGGCCGCCAAGTAAGATCCACCGCTCCAGGCCCAGAACACACACACACCTTAGTCACTGTATCTCTGCTTTCTAGTCAATAGCTGCATTTTTCAGACACATACACTGTTTGTGTATTTACAGAGAGATAGTGGATAATCATGAAAAGGAGAACGCTCTGAACATTGTGACCGATGAGAGGACCTATCAGGTGTTTGCAGAGTCGCCAGAGGATGCAAGGTGTGGAGAAAACCGATAATAAAAACTATTTTCCTATTTGAGCCTGAGTGGAACATATATACAAACTTGTGCTTATTCTCTCTGTCTCTCTCTGTCTCTCTCTGTCTCTCTCTCTCTCTCTCTCTCTCTCTCTCTGTCTCTCTCTCTCTCTCTCCCTCTATGTCTAGTGGCTGGTTCAACGTGCTCAGTAAGGTTCGTGTGTGTACTCCTGAGCAGCTGCTGGATATGTCCCATGAACAGGCCAACCCAAAGAACGCCGTGGTTAGTCTCTCAACACATGCTAAAAAATAGCTTATTATGAGTTCTACTTATTTCTCTGTTATTATACCGTAATTACATTTATTTAGACATGCCTTGTACTCTTTAATTTCTGCATGGCATAGTAAGAAGACATATTTATGTATTAACTTACTATATTAGCTTATGATATAGTTATGTTTTGATTGTTTCTTTCTGCTCCCCTCCTCCTTTAGGGTACACTTGATGTGGGCTTGATTGACTCTGTATGTGCATCAGACAACCCTGATCGGTAAGTTTGATCACTCATCAAAGAGAGGGTTAGAGGACGATCTGCAATATCTAGCCATCACAAAAAGGAAAAATAACCCCAAAACACTTTAGGAAAAATAACCTCAAAGCAGTTTAACACTGCTAAAAACAGCTATTGGTGATGTACCTTCTATTTCTGGGCACATTTTGTTGTTTGGTGGTGTATTTTATTACCCAATATGATAGCAGAAAGTTTGATAAAATATTATATCACAGAATATGATAGCAAAAATATGATAAACATATACCACAGAATATGATAGCAGAAACTTTTTCAACAACATCGGCGGTGAATGTCAAGTTTTGGTGTCAGTGTCGCTCAGGATCAAACAGAAAAGGTTCTCTCTAGACTCACCATGCTGAACCGATAATCATACAGGGAGAAATCCATCATAGAAGAGGAAGAGATACCAATTTATCCACCGACAGTATCCGCAATAGACCAGAATGATGATATCTAACAGTGTGGGAGTATGCAGGGGTGGATTTTTGCTTTAAATGCCTGTCACTTTCCATCTGTAGGCCCAACTCTTTTGTGATCATTACGGCCAACCGTGTGATCCACTGCAACACCGACACGCCAGAGGAGATGCATCACTGGATCAGCCTGCTGCAGAAACCTAAAGGAGACGCCAAGATAGACGGACAGGAGTTCCTGGTCAGAGGTGAGAACTGGGTTTCCTTCACACGCACCTTTATTTACATTGACTTTTTTGGGGGGGGGGGGATTTTTTATTATCCCTCCGCCGGCGATAGCCAGGCCAGAGGCATTATGTATCCGGGTTGTCCGTCCGTCCGTCCGTTTGTCCGTCCGTCCAATGTTCGTTAATGCGATATCTGAGGAACGCCTTGACGGAATTTCATTAAATTTGCTTCAAACATCCACTTCGACTCAAGGATGATCTGATTAGATTTTGGTGGTCAAAGGTCAAAGGTCAAGGTCACTGTGACCTCTCGAACGACATTTTCAAGCTTGTTAACACAATATCTCAGGAATGCCTTGACGGAATTTCATAAAATTTGCCTCAAACATCAACTTAGATGCAAGGATGATCTGATTAGATTTTGGTGGTCAAAGGTCAAGGTCACTGTGACCTCTCGAATGCCATTCTCAAGCTTAACGCGATATCTCAGGAATGCGTTGACGGAATTTCATCAAATTTGCCTCACACATCGACTTAGACTCAAGGATGATCTGATTAGATTTTGGTGGTCAAATTTCAAGGTCACTGTGAGCTCAAGAACGCCATTCCCAAGTTTGTTAACGCGATATCTCAAGAACGGCTTGATGGAATTTCTTCTGATTTTGCTCAAACATCGACTTGGACACAAGGATGAACTGATTCCATTTTGGTTATCAAAGGTCAAAGGTCAAGGTCACTGTGACCTCTCGATTGCCATTTTCAAGCTTGTTAATGATTGATTGATTTATTTTTATTCAATGTGTCTGCACTTGACAGTGCCATGGGCTTACAAGGCCCTTTGGGCTTGGACCTTTGGGGCTTGGACCTTTGACCACCAAGCCCATGGCCCATGCCATGGGCCATGGGCTTACACTTGACAGTGCCATGGGCTTACAAGACAGTCACACAAAGTATACATTATACAGTACAACATACGCCAATGCCGCAGTAATAAAGCTAAATCACAGCATAACATACACCACCAGAGCAGCAAAGAAAAAAAATTATTACATCATTTTCTGAACAGAACATTCTGCCTTAGCTCCCATGCCTGGGAAATAAAGTTTCCAATAAAGAAAGTGCCTTTCTTAAAACACAACTCAAGTTTTTCATAATCGTCCATCTCAAAAAAATAAATAGAGGACATTTACTGAACAGTATCTCCCTTACCTCATCATAGACAGTACAATAGAATAGAAAATGAATCTCATTCTCAATTTCACCCAGGTCACAGAGCGAACAAAGTCTGTCTTCTTCAGGGGTAGCATTAACGCGATATCTCAGGAATGTCTTGATGGAATTTCTTCGAATTTGCCTCAAATGGCGATTTGGACTCAAGAATGAACCAATGGCGGAGGCGTAAATCCGTGGTGCGGTCGTTGTAGTTTTTATAGGGATTATATGGAAATTAGGCAACATAGGCTCAGGTATAGATGGTGAATTCATCTCAATAAAGTTGGGAATGTAAAAGACATTGACAGTCTGTTCTACAGCATACTGTATATAGGGGTACGGTGGCGCAGTCGGTAGCGCTGTCGCCTCACAGCTAGAAGGTCCTGAGTTCGATTCTCGCCTGGGACGCTGTGGGCGCTGGAGTTGTGACCCCCCCATATCTTCAGTGCCTACTGCCCAGGTGGGCTATCTCGTCGAAAGGGCCTTTCTGTGTGGAGTTTGCATGTTCTCCCCGTACCCCCCAGGGGGTTCCTCCGTACATAACCCCCCACTAAAAACATGCAGAAGATCGTCATCCGACCAGTGACGACAACATCTGACGTTGGTCCAATGATGGTCCCCGGGCGCTGGAAATAAAAGCGACCACTGCTCCTGGCCTGCCCCTCGGAGGAAAGGACAAGCCTGGATGGGTCAAATGCAGAGGACATATTTTGTGTGTGTTCGTGTGACAATAAAGACGGGCTTCCGTCTGAAATCGTATATGGCATACATCAATAAGAAAGTGGACAATTTAGGGGTTAAATGTGTGTAGAAATGTGCATGTTTAAGAATTTTCAAAATCATTTTTAGTCCATTTCTTCATCTGCAAAAAGAAAAACAAAACAATGCATTCTTTCCCCTCACTCCTCTACTCACTCCTCTTCTTCCTCTCCCTTTGCTCTTCTTCCCTTGTTCTTCCTCAGGCTGGCTCCAGAAGGAGATGAAGACGAACGCCAAGAGCACCTCTCTAAAGCTGAAGAAGCGCTGGTTTGTTTTGACGCACAACTCGCTGGATTACTACAAGAGCTCAGAGCGCAACTCCTCCAAGATGGGAACCCTGGTCCTCAACTCCCTCTGCTCCGTCATCCAGCCGGATGAACGGGTGCACAAAGAGACAGGTGAGAAAGAGGAGAAAGCTAGGGAAAAGAGAGAGAGGGTGGGTTTAATCAGGGATTAGACATAAGAGGATAGGGAGTATGTAGAGACAAGATTCTGTTTTTACAATTACAGACATGAAAGAGTAATTGGATGAAATTGAAAGAAAAAAAATGTCCTTTTTATAAAACTTAATTTATCTCCTCAGCTTTCTGCTTCCTACAAAAAATGATTTAAATGCAGAATGCATCTTAGGGCTGCTACTAACGATTCTTTTCATTATCGATTAATCTGTTGGTTATTTTATTAACTAATCGATTAGTTGTTTGGTCTATAAAATGTCACAAAATGGTGAAAAATTTCACTTTTATCACTTTTTTCCCAAAGCCCAAGATGACATCCTGAAATGTCTTCTTTTGTCCTGACCAACAGTCCGATAATCAGTTTACTGTCATAGAAGACTAAAGAAACCAGAAAATATTGACATTTAAGAACTTCATTGCAGGCTAATGCATGTGTCCTGTATTTGTAGGCTACTGGAACATCATAGTGCACGGCAGGAAGCATTCCTACCGCCTCTACACCAAGATGCTGAATGAGGCCATCAGGTGGACAGCCGCCATACAGGGAGTCATAGACAGCAAGCAGCCCATAGAAACCCCCACTCTGCAGCTCATCAGAGACATCAAGGTAAAACACATCCACACACGCACGCACGCACGCACGCACGCACACACACACACACACACACACACACACACACACACACACACACACACACACACACACACACACACACACACACACACACTCACAAACAAATAAACACACACACACACACACACACACACACACACACACTCACAAACAAATAAACACACACACACACACTCACACACCGTTGAATGTGACCTCTCTGTGCCTGTGTACTCGCAGGAAAACAGTGTGAACCCAGATGTGGTGGAGCAGATGTACCGGAGGAATCCCATCCTCAGATACACCCAGCATCCTCTCCACTCCCCTCTGCTGCCGCTGCCTTACGGAGAGGTCACCAGCCGTAAGTCAACCTCCCGCAATCCAGGCCCTACATGCAGCCTATGGGCGCACGCCGCACACACACACACACACACACACACACACACACACACACACACACACACACACACACAAACATCATTGTTGCCGTAGTCTTCTTTTCATACTTATTCCATTTGCTGTTGTTTAGGCATTTGACTGCCCTCTCTAGGTCAGCAGAAAAAAAAAGTACACAGGACTCTGTCCTGTGAGTGAGCAGCTCTTCGCAAGAGCATGGGCATAACCCCAGTGCCCTGGCTAAATTCCCACACAGGCCTTCCCTCAATCATGGAGACCTAAGTTACTTAATTGGCACATTCAGTCCTCAACGCTCCACTATGATAGCTGATGTGTAGTGAACGTTCAGGTGCAAACTGGCTGCATCCCCCAGGTGGGTGCTACACACTGGTGGTGGATGAGTTAAGTTCCCTCCCCTTCCCTCCCCTGATATGTGAAGCGCTTTGAGTATCTAGAAAGGCGCTATATAAATGCAATAAATTATTATTATTATAAGTTCAACTCAAATGCAGCCTATATCCATATAAGTGCTTTAGCCTTTTGTTTAACTCTAACATTTGCATCATCACAATTATCGTATACATCATCACTATTACCACTATACAAGAAAGAGCCAACCAGAGAGTACAAGAAAGAATCAACCAGGTTACCAGTTAGCTTTCTAACTTTGTTAAATATGTTAGAGATACTCATGTTTATGACACTAGAGGGAGCTCTACAGACATTGTTTCATTCAGATTTAAGTCTTGTTTGGTCTCTTTTATACAGTCTGTGGTTTGGGCAAGCAGACATTTCTCTACTCTGCTACCATCCAATAATCTTCCAATGAACTTAGAGGAAAACAGTTCAGGGAGTTCAGGGAGGTTCAAGTCCTCCCTGAAAGTATGGATTCTAAGGTAGATCTATGAATGGTTTGCCTTGACTTTGTAAACTTACAGTATGTATTTTTGATGTTTTGTGTCATTATGGCAGATTCTACTAAAGTATGTTATGTTTAGTATTCTGGGATTTTATGATTGTCATGATTTATGAGAATGGAGTACCGGTATATGCTATTGTTGAGACCTACAGTAGGCCTTTGGTCTGTGCAGGATGCCATATTGTACTTGTCTTTTTAACAACCCCCCACTACCGTCTACTGTCCTAAGGACTACAATGGAAAAAGCTCTTGCGTTAGGGTTAGGGATACATGAAGATATTGTCTGGCTGAATCCTCCACATGTACTTCTTTTAAAATATTATAATTATAGATTAAATCAATCAACCGCACTACTCTTAACACCTCTGTATTTCTTTATATATGTCTATGTGTGTCTCTCTGCAGTCCAAAGGCAGCAGGGTTATGCCAGTCTGCAGGACGAGGCGGTACGAGTGTTCAACTCCCTGCAGGAGATGGAGACGCTGGCGGACACAGTACCCATCATACAGGGCATCCTGCAGACCTGCCAGGACCTGCGGCCTCTCAGGGACGAGGTACTTTAAGATCAAGATCAACTTCTTTATTGTCATATGCACAGAGAAAACAAGCTGGTCTGAACAATTCAATTCTTGCTGTCCTCTCTGATGCAAAAACAACAACAAACGAAATAGAATAAAAAAATAATGTGTACATTTGTTCACTAACTAGCATGAATGTAATGCTAAAATAAGCAAACTATACATTACTTTTAATGCCCACTGCAAGTTACCACTCTTACTTGGTTGGTTTCTACTGACACTGTCCAGTATTACAAGACGGTTAAAATCAAAGCGAGAAAAACACAATGCCATATGTGAGCATTATAAAAAGTGTATATTTTACAGTATGGTTTTTACTGTCCCAATAGCTCAAAATGACCTTATATATCTGCAGGGATTTGATAAACTTGTTGATCAATACCAATTACTTCACCAGGTGCTGAGATGATGAATGCCATAGATTACTTAATGCCCCTTATATTTTTTGCAGGTGTACTGTCAGGTGATCAAACAGACCAATCACGTGCCTCAGCCTAACAGCCCAGCCAATCGGGCGCACTGGCACCTGCTCACCTGCATGAGCTGCACCTTCCTGCCCAGTCGAACCATTCTCAGATACCTACGCTTCCACCTTAAGAGGTGTGTGTGTTTGTGTGTGTGTGTGTGTGTGTGTGTGTGTGTGTGTGTGTGTGTGTGTGTGTGTGTGTGTGTGTGTGTGTGTGTGTGTGTGTGTGTGTGTGTGTGTGTGTTAGGTGTGGTGTGTTGGGTGTGGTCACTTTATAGGTTATTATGTATAAAATGTGTAATAATCGTGTAATGTGTGTGTGTGTGTGTGTGTGTGTGTGTGTGTGTGTGTGTGTGTGTGTGTGTGTGTGTGTGTGTGTGCGCGCATCCGTTATTACTTAGGGTGCGTGAGCGTTACCCCGGTACAGAGATCGAGCGTTATGCCGGTTTCATCGGGGAATCCCTGAAGAAGACCAAGACTCGTGAGTTTGTTCCCTCTCAGGAGGAGATCGCCGCCCTGCTGGTGAGGCAGGAGATGAGCACCACTGTCTACTGCCATGGAGGAGGCTCCTGCAAGATCTCCATCAACTCACACACTACAGCTGGAGAGGTGCACATAAAAACACACATGCATGCAAACACACACATACAGACACTGACACATCACCATCATCTTGGAAATATAAAGTCTGTGAATGTTTTCATGGAGTAACCTGAAAAAGTACTATAATCCTAACCCTATGTTGTTTGTGTTCAATCTTCAATCTGTTATTGAGTCCTGAAATTCTATTTTTCCTAAAACAAGGGGGGGAATGCGAGTGGGTTCAGATAATTTCACTTGTTTCCATTACAGTTTAACTTATTTTAAGACTTGCTTCACTTGAGTCAAGAGAATTTTTGAAACAAGTTGAGATTTGCCTTGGAAATAAATTATTTCACCGCAAATTATTTCCACTTGTTTTAAGAACAATCTAGTTTTAAAACTCACTACAATATTAAATAGCAGAGTCTGTGTTTTAATGTTTCTGTCTCCAGGTGGTGGAGAAGCTGATCCGAGGTCTGGCCATGGAGGAGAGCCGGAACCTGTTCTCTCTGTTTGAACACAACAGCTTCACAGACCGAGCTTTGGAGAGCAGAGTGATCGTGGCCGATGTCCTGGCCAAGTTTGAGAGGTATCTGAGAGTAGTGTGTTCCTCTAGCATGAACCTGCAGTGGCAGGACAGCTTGGCTACAAAAGGTGGAAGCCCAATGACACAAACTTGACTTCTACTGGTTTCCATGGTTTGGTAGAGTTTGAATTCCTGATGTTCTAAATACTGATTTAGAGGCTTTGTCAAATGACCAAAAAATTATTCTGAGGGGAATACTTGTTTTGATATTTCTTGTTGGGGCTTTTTTGGTGTGTCTCTGTGACTGGGGACTCAATCTGACTCTGTGCCTTTTCCCAGATTGGCAGGAAGTGAAAAAGAAGAGGAGGAAGGAGAGTGGAGACTCTACTTCAAGCTCTACTGCTTCCTGGATGTAGAGAGCATGCCCAAAGAAGGGGTGGAGTTCGCATTCATGTTTGAGCAGGTGAGCTGTACCGCACATTATGCACAATAGTCCAATTCTAGAAAAGGCAACTTATCTCTCATGCTCGCTCTCTCTCACTCTCTCTCTCTCTCTCTCTCTCTCTCTCAGGCCCATGAGTCTCTCATAAGTGGTCACTTCCCGGCCTCTGAGGAGACTTTGCAGCACCTGGCCGCTTTACGTCTTCAGTATCTCCACGGTGACGGGGCGGGCCGGGCTGGGTGGAGCCTGGGAAATGTTTATCCAATCGGACGTCTCCGCAATCGCATCCTCCACTCCACCAAGCAGGGCCCGCGCCCCGCTTCAGCAGGGGGAGGAGGCGGAGGGGCGGGAGAAGGGAAGGGGGTGGCAGGAGGGGTGGCGGCCATTGCGGCTGGGTCAGAGAAACGCAGGACCCCGAGCTTCCTGGACGGCACCCTGAGGAGAAGCTTCAAAACTGGGTCACTGAAGAAACAGAAGGTAGGGATCAAAATTTGTATTTATATTGTAGAATAAAACCAAAGTGTCTCTGTTCTTTTTCTTTAGATGTTGCTCATTTCTCGGTGTGATGGAGCAATGTGACATGTTTGATTTGACTGGAGCCTTGCTTTGCAACAGTGATTTGCATGGATCTTTGCAAACAGATTTTCTCTTATTCCCACAAGCTCAGTCAACTGCCTGTCTGACAGTCTGACTGACTGGATTGCTGATTGATTTACTCATTCATTGACTGATAGGTTGACTGAGGATGAATGGATTGGCTGACTTGACTTGTGTGTTCCAGGTGGAGGAGGAGCAGATGCTGGAGATGTGGGTGAAGGAGGAGACTTCTGCCACGCGGACCAGTGTTTTGGAGAAGTGGACGCGGCTGCAGGGCATGCCTCAGCACCAGGCCATGCTCAAATACATGAGCATCGTCAAGGAGTGGCCCGGATACGGATCCACTCTGTTTGACGTGGAGGTGAGAAGACAATAAAAAAATTGAAAAGATGGTTTTCAGTTATTTGAGCAAATAACATTAAAGGCATTGTGTTTTTAGCATAGAAATGTCTGATAAGCATGTGTTAACCCCTGCTCTCTCATCTCTGCAGTGTAAAGAGGGTGGTTTCCCTCATGATCTGTGGTTGGGAGTAAGTGCTGACAATATGTCTGTGTACAAGCGAGGAGAGCCCAAGCCACTGGAGACCTTCCAGTATGAACACATCACCTTCTTTGGAGCTCCGCAGCCCTGCACCTACAAGATCATCGTGGATGAGAGGGAGATGTTCTTCGAGACTCCATTGGTAAGAAGCTTACAGTCCTATTTGGGAACTTGCATATATGCACATAAACATGCAAAGACAAACATGCACACGATAAAACATCCATTGTTTCTCTTCAGGTCGGGGAGATCACCAAGATCATGAGGGCCTACATAAACATGGTGGTGAAGAAACGTTGCAGCATCATGTCCACATCGAGTGTCTCCAGTGCATGGATCAGGTGATCGCCAGCAACCAATCAGAGCCCTTGATTCCTCCGACGGGTCAGACAGCGAGAGGCAGCAATTGCCTCGGTCCCTGGCGTTGTTCGGTTGATTTTGATGGAGGCAGTCATACTGTACCAATGAGCTCATCTTCAAGGGCCAATCCAGAATGGTGGGAGAGCGTCTCTTTTTTTCCTCAAAAAGCAAGATAGAAGTGGACACAGAGGCCAAACGCACACTCCAGTGGCCTGAATTCCACTTGGGATAAGGGTCAATATGGGATTATGGATTAGATGTCTATTTAAAAATGAGCATGAAAACAACAACAACAACAACAACCTGTATTTTGGGACAGTCCTTCAAGTACACAACCCCAGTTTTAGTCTTGCATGTAGATGTAGATGTTCAAGCACACTCCAAACTTCTCTCCGTGTTCCTTTCTGGACCAAACTCACTAATAACAAGCACAACCACTCAACCCCAGTGCACTGCCAGCCGGAGGATAGCCTCACTTTCTCACTTAACTATTTGTTTGATCATTTTTGGCCCTTTCTCTCTCACTCCTCCACTTTGGGTGTCTCTCTCTTTTCT
>NC_139625.1:51477842-51697842 GCF_964638095.1 Poromitra crassiceps | reverse complement strand
ACACACACACACACACACACACACACACACACACACACACACACACACACACACACACACACACACACACACACACACACCTTACAGTCCCACCACAACTTCTATGAGTTGCTTCATTATGAATATACAGTATTTACATGTACATTTCTAAATATTTAGTTGATGCTCTTATGCAGAACGACTTCCAATGAGTTCAGCAGTAGAATAATTTAATTGGCAACCAACAGTAAAGAGGGCAAGGGTCCCTGACAATATTTCTGCAACCACATAATGATCTTGTAAGGGAGAAAAGCGATGAAATAAAAGGAAATTAAATAAGAGATCAAGAAAGAGAGAGGTACTGTACTGTAGATGACATTTTTAAGCAGTTGGAGTGAGAAGAGGAGAGGAAATGTATCTCTCTGTCTCTTATGTGTCCTTTGTGTTTCTGCGCTCTCTGTGACGCAGTGAACTTCCAGGCGCTGATAATCACCCTGGCAGTGGTA
This sequence comes from Poromitra crassiceps, assembly GCF_964638095.1. Lineage (NCBI taxonomy): Eukaryota > Metazoa > Chordata > Actinopteri > Beryciformes > Melamphaidae > Poromitra > Poromitra crassiceps. The sequence goes on along the minus strand of NC_139625.1, from coordinate 51,697,357 downwards.
GGTGGAGTCATCATCATCGCCTTCCTGGTCTGCCTGTTCTGCTGCTGCAAGTGTGAGAACTTCGGGTGAGTCAGCAGCGAGCCGAGAAACTTCCCCGTCTACCTGATCAGGAACACAACAAGGAAACACTGCCGTCCTCCATGACATGAGACTGAGGCACTGAGTCAGCTTTATGTGCAAGGGGTTAGGACGTTAACCTGATGCTGCCAGATGGTTTGTTTTCACATAACCACCTAGGAACGAGTCGCTCTGGAAACTTTCAAACTGTCTATCAGGTCTATCACAGGCTCGGTCTCGCTGGCGTCACACCAAAGCCTGCCCGTAGGCTCATAGTGCGACTGCAAACCACTGCTGGTTCAGATTCAAACCAAGAGATTGGGGCGTGGCAAGAAGGATTTGTCGTGTGTCGTGTGATCTCATGATCTTGTGAGAATCCAGCTGCCTCGCAAGGTTATTAAGAAGTTACCTAAGAAGACATTTAAGGAAGTTCTTACTTAAAGCAGGACTAAACCCCCCAGATTTCTGGCAAAACGGTATTCTACTTGATTTGAAAACTCTGTAGGCAAGATGGCCGCCTATAGCCCCTTGTACCCTGGCAGAATTCCTAGCCCATAAACTAACATAACTTGGCCAATAAGTATGTAATATACAAAATAAAACAAACAGTAATGTCTTCATTTGATGTAGAATGCAGAGGACATGTAACTGGTTCGTTAAACTCGCGTTCCAGGAATATTGTATTTACCGCAACGCTCCATGTTAATGTAGGTGGCTCGTGCCGCAGAGAGCCTGTTGTCCTAGAACCCACTCGCTTTGTGCCAGAACACACTGATTTGGGGGCAAAACACGCCAGGATTGGCCAACCAACGCCAGTGCCCAGAACTGTCAAATCAAATCATCGACAGAGACGCTATGGCCCGCCTCCCAATCTCCTTTTCTTTTTTTTGCATGACAGTGTATCAACGTGGCTATATTATAAATATAGCCAATTAAAAGTGATATCACTTTGGTCATTCAGTGGTGTTTTACTGCCATGTAACATAACTAACTAGCTGCTAACATTAGCCACAGTAGGCGATTACCCATGATGCATTGCGCTGTTAAAGGGCTCGCGCTAAAAACGGGTCCATTGGAGTGAATGGAGATGTTGCAACTCTCCTGGCGTGAACTACAGTAATAATCACATGAAAAAAACATTTTTCACATGAGTGTGAAAGGGGGGAGTACGCCGTGACGTCAGGTTGTACCGTTTTGGAGGGCAAAAAAAAAAAAAGCATTGAACCCATAGAGGGCACTTACGCTGTTGAAAATGATAAAGATTGTAGAATATTATAAATTTGGTCTCAAATGTTGAAATTTTGACCAGAATTCTTCACACAACACCCCAAAAGCCATATATATTGGTTACAAACTGGAAAAATGTGTTTTGGGCTTTAGTCCTGCTTTAAGGAAGTTCTTACTTAAGGAAGGCTTTTATGGGTACTTCTGCAGTGTTTTCTTTACTTGGTTAGACTAGCCTAATCTTTCACAAACCTCTTGGCAGGCCTGGATTAACACAGTGTGTGGTGGCCTAGGGTGACGTCAGTTGAAGTGCCCTCCTTCGTCAATTTGACATGCAAAAAAGTGAAGTTTACTATGCCAATAAAGACCAAGTTTACATGAACTTAAACGATACAGGCTCAACACACATACTGCAGACAAATGCAAGACACTGTGTAACTACTAACCAACACATGTCTTTACAGTACACCATAGATTGACTTGAGCGAGCCTATAAATTCAATTTTAGGCTTTACAAACAGAAATACATACAAGACACCATGCTAAAAATCTTTGTTTCCACCATACATTTTTCAAAGGCCTGAATGAAAACTAAATGCCAAACCATTACAGAGCATGACTTAAAAAAAATCATTACATAGAGATCTAATGCAACTTTAGCACCACAGACAAGGCCCTACATACCACCAAAGGCAAGCTCAATAGGGCCATTAATGAGGGCCTGGGCCCTCATCAATGTTATTGGTTACACTTGCTTTACTTCCTACTTTACCACCTCAAAATGGTTGCTGTGAAAAGGGCGTATAACTGTAGCAAGCAGTCACATCAGGTGAGTTAATGTGACTGTGGGAATGGCAGAGGGTGAAAGCAGCAGTACATTGAGACAATGGGATGGACCTGGACTTCTGTCCAGACCAGACCACCACAATCGGCCAGACACCACCCATCCTTGCTGGTGATTTCACAACATAACCTGTCACCTCTAACTAAACTGTGCCAGTTACTGTATTTGGTGCGAGTTTAACGTAGCACGGCTTCCTGGTTGGGTGGGGCTCGTGTTTTTAAGCACTGTGATTGGCTTGAAGCCGAAGGTCCAAACACGGCCCAGCTGACAAAGATGGTGTAAAAATTAACCAAATCAGTTGTTTAAGCCACCAAATTTTGACTGCTATGTAGTTATTTTTTCAGAACCGGAATGCGCGTCCCGTCATCAGATTCACTTCTGGATTACATTCTGGCCCCGTGACACCCTTACACCCTTGTTTATAGATAGAGCGGCCCACCGGAAGTCTCCCGGTAGTCCTGATGGCCAGTCCATCCCTGAATATATTGCAATGAGTAGCGTAGGCTATTTGAAATGATGCTTGTTATAAGCATCACAAACTGCGCATCCAGTTCAAAGACAAAACCTTTCCACAAGCTCAACTTGACCAGTTCGTTCTTCACTCTTTTAAGTTGTGAAAACGCTCTCTCACCCTCAGTCTACAGTTAGTAACAGGGTGTGAGATATTTAAGTTGTGAAGATCTCTCACCCACAGTTACCAGGCAGGGTTAAGAAAAACCTGACTGCGGCAAACACACTTGGGGAAATAGTTTTCAGCATAAATGTTGTCACCTGATTTTTTTTAAATGATGATCATATAATATGGTTGTTGATTTTCAATTGCACGCAATTTAACAACCATATTATATGATCATAGATTATATATATTTTTTACTATGGGACTGTAAAAATCACCTTAATGCACCTTGAATCAAGCAGTAGATACTCAGATTGTTTTGTTTGCCAAGCTTTTCTTTGCTTGTGAGGATTTTAAGGGCAAATATAATAACGTGTGCCATGTCTGGAACTAAACTGTTGGAAGGTCATGTGTGATTATATTGTGGAAATTTAATCTAATCAGGCAGGCCTCTGATGTCTAGATAATGTAGCTGTATGTTAGCTTTGGTGTCGTCACTGTAAGGTTCCTGTGCGTGAAACACATGTGAATTTGCCCACAACTTCTCTCTAAACTTTCTGGCTCAAACCTGGAATATGTTTAATTGATAAAAAATAATAATAATCACAACCTCACTTTGATCTTTGTCTCTGTGTGTCAGATCCAAAAGGTTTGAGGCCAAGATGGAGAGACAGGCCAATAAGACAAAGACCAAACAAGAAGAAAGGTGAGGAGGCATTTTCTATTGTCACTCAGAATCATTACTCTGTTTTCACATACATACTTGACATGGTGTGCTGAATGCTGGTCCAAGTCTGAGAGTCTCTAGTTGGTCAAGTTAATTTCTATGTTGACTTGATTTAATTTATTGACCTGTATCTCTCAAGTACTAAAAGACTATTCCAAGAGACACACGATGTCCATTTTCTACAGGAAGCCTGCTGAGGACGACAGGATAATTTTGCTCATAAATTCTCAAGGGAACTTGAATTTTAAATCTTAATCTGGATTCAGAAAGTACTGAGCAACACCTTTATATAAATTAATGGGTGTAGTTGGCCTGAACTAGCTTATGCACACGGAGCAGGATGCATAACACCGTTGATGGTATGATGATGATGATGTATTCTTTAGCCTTGTGTGTGTGTGTGTGTGTGTGTGTGTGTGTGTGTGTGTGTGTGTGTGTGTGTGTGTGTTCGTTCTCATGTCTTATCACCTAGCTCTGACACACCAGCTGCCCCTGTTGCATTATTGGTCAGATTCCATATCTGTTAGCACACAAACATAAAACATTGCAGAGGGGGAAAAATACACACGATACAAACAGCCCAAACTGGTTTGTGGCCTACACAAGACTTCCAAGATTGTTTTGTTTTAGAGGCTCAGACATATTTATTAGTTATAATCTCAAGATGGCTCTCAAGACAATGTTTTCGTCTTTACAGGAGGACAGAGATGAAGATGAGACATGATGACATCAGGAAGAAATATGGTGAGCCCGCCCGCTGACTCACACACACACACACACACACACACACCATGTTGATGTGTTTCCCCATTCCACTGAAAGGAAAGTACAATTTCCCCCATTGTGAGCTTCTGAAGTATTAAAGAAACACTACAACTTTGTTTCTGGTGACTTTAGACACGCCGCAACCTCGACTTTTCCTGCTTTAGACGCAATGTAAACTTTGTCCATTCTCTTCCGTTTCTCCAGGTCTGAGTGGCGCAAACCCATACTCCAAGTTTGCATGAGAGGATCAGTGAACGTCCTGCTTGTCAGGATAGACCTTGACCTAAGAACGAATCTAAGCCCATTTCCAAAAAATGCTTAAGAGAAGTGACATTGGCTTCATACCGGCTGCCTCCCACTTCGTCCTGCCCGTGCACAGGTCAATTTAAGGAATGTTGTGTTCACTGTATGATCTTTGATCAAAGAGGCTGTAATGAAAGTCTATAGAGCAGACAGATGTAGCAGCAGTGTTCTTTGAGAGTATACTATTAGGGTACTGTGGCTCCTGTAGTATCAGCTGTTTTCTATTTATGGCTGCTGGGGCTAATGCCTAAATTTAATTGTAGCTATAGTAAGAAAAATAATCCAGTTTGGTTGCTTAACAGTTTATGTAATGCCTATTTTTCATGAAATTGTCAGTTTGCTCAACAGAGTTGTTACTTGTCAAAGATATTTTGACAAACTATATTTTTGTATTTTCCAATGCATCTTTTACAGCTGAATATTTTTTTAGAGGCTATTTTGTGGCTGTAAGGCCATTCACTGGAATAAGCCTTTTTTAATTTACTGGAATTGGGTTACAACTCTGAGATGTTTGTTTATAAAATCAGAATGAAATATGCATGTTGCACTCCAAATTGAGTTTGACTGAAATTGGCTTAATTCTAATCAAACTCTTAACTGATCATTAATTCTGCCAGCAACACTGTGTGTTTGTGTGTGTGTGTGTGTGTGTGTGTGTGTGTGTGTGTGTGTGTGTGTGTGTGTGTGTCTTACTTTTAATAAAACAAAAGCTTTTGCTGTATCATGTGTGTGTGGGTTTTTGTTTGTCAAAAGGTCAGCATTATGAAATGCACAATCTCTGGACCCGCCTCCCATCAGTCCTGAAGCTGAAGGTGTTGGAGCGCCCTCATCTGGTCAGCAAAAGCTCTGCTTAAAGTTAGCTTTGGCAGAGTCAGACTACAACAAATATAAATACAGAATATTTATAATATAATATGCCATTTTAATATATCAGATTCAGATAGTTCCGCTGGACTGCCAAGACATTTCCTATTTTGCTTCATTGGCAATGTACACCGCATCACCATAATGATTAGGAAAAGTAAGGGGGAGGGGGGAGGTTCTACCCCTTGGCGGGTTCTCCTTTTCGCGTGATCGAGTATTTTGCATAGGTGCGCGCTCCCGTATCCGCGCTCCCGTGATTTCACGTCACGCGGTCTTCCCGGATCCAATCGTTTCTGTGCAACAGTAGTCCAAGCGCGGTCCCGTCACTGGAGGAGAAGAGAGGACAGAAGGCGGCAGAAACAGAAATAAACACCCAATTAACTGTTTATCCTCAAACTCGCCACACAGAATCCTGCTAAGATGTCAGAGGAAAAGCCAAAGGTAAGACATCTTGATTTAACGAAGCGCAGATCTAACATGATTGCTAAATCAAGCTCATGCTAAACCATTGCTCATATGTGCAATCTAAAATGGCCTGGTTTGCACGTTTCTCAGAATCGGCGCAGTGTTTGTTTCGCAAATGAATGAGTGTCCCTACATGCATCTTTCCATTTAAACGTGCTAACACGGCGCGCTTTAGGTGGAAGTAGGGGCGATTTCATCATATCAGCTACCAACTCGAAAATAGTTAGCTGAAATGTTAATTATATCGTTACTGTCCTTTGCGGATTTCTCTTTGTCGAAGCGGGACCACGCTAACGTTTTGTCCGCAACACCGCAAATGCCGCAACTGCAGCGCCGACCATAGAGCAGCAATGGGAATGACGCACAGATATAAAACGCTACGCTAGCCATGCTGCTGTCGGTATTTTTAACGTTTACACACTTGCTGCGCTAGAACATAATAAAACAAAACAGTTAGCGGTGTTAGCAGCCGGTAGCTAGCTTGAGGCAAATTCAGCATCACTCCTGAAGGTCTGTTGTGCTAACCAGCTAGCCCTGAGCTAACAATGCTAATCATGCTAGCATCTGTAACTACGGCAAGCAAGATGTGTTGGCTGTGGCCCGAAAGAGTTACGAAAGGGGCTAGCTGTGGTGTTAACGTTATTCCTGCCTGGTTTGTTTTGGCTAAAATTAATATAAACATAATTTGTTATTCCTTCACCACACACCATGGCCACACTTGGAGCTCTGTCTTATCATTGAGTTTAAAATGCCACTACTAGCAGTGAAGTACTTGATTGGCATAACACTAAGTAGTGTTATGCCAATCAAGTACTTGCAGATGGTTCTCTCACAGTAGTTTGTCTTAAATATCTAATTCATTTGTAACATTTTTGTTTGCAGGACATGTTTGATGCTTCCAATGTTGTCATATAATCTTAACTTGTATGTTTCTCCTAGGAGGGAGTGAAGACTGAGAATGATCACATCAACCTCAAGGTTGCAGGGCAAGATGGTTCAGTGGTCCAGTTTAAAATCAAAAGACACACACCGCTCAGCAAACTAATGAAGGCGTACTGTGAACGACAGGTGAGTTGAAAGCCCACATGACAGTTCTTTAATTTTTCTATCAACAGACATGTAGAGTTGTTGGAAAACCCATGCGTCCTCGCCATAAATTTTAGGCATTCATCTACAACAGTGGTTCTCAAACCTTTTTGGCTTCAGTACCCCCTTTCCCTGATTTCTGAATTCAAGTACCCCTTTTAGCCGAATACAACATTTTGCTAAGAAAACTGCAAGAGAAAACTATAGCATATGATGCAATGAATGAATGATAACCCACCTTTTGAAGAATATAACATTACAAAATAAGAAATGGAGTGAAAGAGTTGTAATTAGTGCCTCCCGAGCATATTTATTTTAATGTTTCATTCATGTTTATGATTTATTCTTTCTCTCAAGTACCCCCTGTACTCCCTCCATGTACCCCTAGGGGTACGCGTACCCCAGTTTGGGAACCACTGATCTACAAAATAGTAAAATTACCACCGCTCATCCGGTATCAGACTTTGCTGAGGTGCTGGAGCTTAAAAGTATCAAAATTAATGAAAAAAGGAGCGTCCGCACACTCAAATCTGTGCAAATATCTTGCATTCATCTACAAAAATTATTGGCTTGCATATGGATTACGAGGAATCAGCATGATATCAAAACGACAACAAACACCTGGCTTCTGGGGGACTCTGCGGGGTGTACGCGCAAATCCATGCGCGTCCCCCCATGTGAATACATGCATCCGCACTAGGTGCTGTTAGCTGTCAGCTAACGTTAGTTGTGGCAATAAAACGCCACTGAATGACCAGTTGGATATAACTGCCCACCAGCTGTGATATCTGTTGGCTAGTTGTTGATATTTATAACAATATTGTGTCTATAAAATATCGTTTTTAGCTATGTGGTGTCACTGTCATGGCGGCGACTCTCGTTCCGCTCGTCTCTGCTGCGCGTACTCGTTTTCCCCCCGGAAACGCAGTTTGTTTACCAAAATGCTACTCGGCTGATCCCTCGTTTATCTCGGATATCTTGGTTTCATTTCATCGTGTGGGATGTAAGTGATTCCTGACTGGTTGTGTTCTCTCTTGCTCCCGCAGGGTCTCTCAATAAGGCAGATCAGGTTCAGGTTTGATGGCCAGCCTATCAACGAGACGGATACACCTGCACAGGTGAGAAGTGATGCTCTTATCCACCCAAACATTCACTTTGACCTCGGGCACCAACGTCTTTATGCAGTTCACTGAAATTCTGTTCTTGCAAAAAGGAAATACATACCTTGGATATCGGAGACTCGATACTTTTTAACACTTAAATTGGACATTTTAAAGCTGTTACATTATGAAAATTAATGACTTCTCCATTGTAATAACAACATACTACTGTCTTGGGTGTGGATCAGAATACTTTTTGTGATGTGTAACATGTTCAGTTATTGTTACATGCACTAAATTGGACCTCTCCGTCCCCCTTCTTCCCCCTCAGCTGGAGATGGAAGATGAAGACACCATAGATGTTTTCCAGCAGCAGACGGGTGGGCACTGCTAAGCCCCTCCCACCTCATTGACGGCCACACTCAGACCACGCCCTCAGCCACCTTCACTGTCCCTCCCCATCGCTCCTCTCAGCTTCTCTCTATTATTATTATTATTATTATTATTTCTTCCCATTTAAAGATGTCTGTCATGGTTTTTCGTCAATGTGTCAGGTGGGGGGCCTCCTCCGCTGTTTATCTACTGTCCCAGCCAGGACTGAACTTTTGCGAGTGTCAACGGTCTCTGCTGTGGCCAATCAGGACAGCGCTTCCATCCGGCGCCGTGGGTTGTGATTGGATCGACGTGCGTCACGGTTGTTCCTGGTTTGTCAGTGCTTCTCTCTCTCCAGTGAAAGCGTAGTATCCAGTAGTCGTGGTTTTTGTCCATTGCGGGTCAAATGCGAGCCTCGGCCATTTTGTCCAGGGTCACGGTCAGTTGGCATGAAAATGTTTTGAAATGGAAGCACTACATGGACTTAATACAAACCCCCCTTCCATTTCAATTTGCTTTGTGTATTCTCTGAACGGTGACTCCTGCTCTTCTGTCTCAACGTATTTTAATTCTCTCTGCATTTTTAGGTGCTTTTGCTAAACTGTTCTGCAATCACCCCTCCTTTTTTCTTTTTCTTTTAAGAAATTAATTATTACCCAGGGGGCTTGTTGCTTTGTGTACAGAAGTATCAGAATGGATGTTAGATAATTGTTGTGGGGCCTGGACCAATACTCCAAAGACTGAGCTTTTGTTTCATATATCAACGTGGATCAGTCTAAAAGCAAAGGGTGAGGTTAAAACTGTCACATTTAAGGGAGTTTGTGTGTTTGATTAGTGGTAATTTACTTCCTCTTCGACTCCTGCAAACTTAAGGGAAAGCGTTTCAGTGGGTGTCCATAGCACAAGCTAGTGTCACTGTTCACTCATCTAGAATTTGTCTGTAGGACAGATGAGTAGAGGAAATTATTTTACACTATTGAGTTGAGGGTGGGGTTTGGCAGTAGAAGGGAAGTCCCTTAATATGGAATACATACATTTCCCCGTCTTTTCAGTTGAAGTGAGCCAGAGCCCAGTTCCTATAGCATTCTTTCAAGCAGTTCTGCTTGTGGTTTTTACATTGGTGGGTTAAAGTTAAGGGTGGGTTGTGGGAGGGAATATTTGGAAGGCTGTCCTTCAACACTGTTCTGGGGTCAGATGTTTGGTCATCGCCGTGTCCCAGAGGATGGAGTACTTGGCGGGGCAACTGCTTATGTGTTTGGAAAGCGGTGGCTTCCGGTTTGCGCATGAGTATCCAGCAAAATCCAATAACGTCACGTAGGTTTTTGTTAACACATTTTGGAGACAGCTGTCAGCGCCTGATGCCAACTGTCAAACCTGAAATATTGTTTGTGGATTAAAGGCAGACATACAGAACATTTAACACATTGGAGAGCATTGTATGAAATTCAAAGTGTTATGTGGGCATCTTTTGCCCCAGTCTAAAACATGGGGCCATTTACATAAAATTGGGCGCAAAAAAAAAGAGGCTAATTTCCTAGACTGTTGGAGAGTAATGTTAACAGAATGAGCATATCTAGCAGTGATGAGTGTCTCCAAAATGTTTCACAATTCAGAAAGTGATGCATGCAATTTGTTTGACATTGGGAGGGGAGGGAGGTCAACCAATGCATTTGGGGAGATTAGTGTTCTGTACCCACAGGTCTTGTCATGTTATTTTTGTTTCTCTACTGATTTGTACATTACCGGTATGTTGTCTTTTACTACTGTATACAATAAATATAGTTTGGTACTCAGGTTTCTCTGTCACAAGCTTCATCAGTGTGTACTTCTAATAGTTAAACCAGTGGTTCTCTAACCGTTTCACATCAAGGGCCCCTAAACTGACACAAATTAGACCATGGACCCCCATTTGATAAGACTGTCCCAGGGTCCCCCATCTGATAAAGCTTTTGTGAACCCTCCCACTCCTGCCCCTGTCTTGCCAGAGCCTGTGTTTGTGTTGTTAGGCTGATTGGGTGCACCTGGGTGTGGTGCGCTCATTGGGCTCAAGACCTTCAGACCATTCAGTCTCCCTCCTCACTGATGCACCTTTTGTTCTGTTCGTTGAATGTAGTTTAGTTTGTGTTGTCTAGTTATTTCCCCTTAGTTTTAGTTCACAAATTGTTTTAACTTTTACTTTGGTGTATTGACTCCCATAATTTGTTACTTCATTGAGCCGGGTTGTAACCTGCTACATCCATATGAGTCATGACAGGGCCAGGAGAGTGGGAGAGTCATGACACTGTTTACAGAAGTGTATGAAACCCAAGACCAAAATAGTCATACAGTATGATCTGTTGTGGTTGGAATTGTAGTGAAAATAAATGATTACCCTTTTTCCTAGGAACCCCCCTCAAGGACCCTCGGGGGTTTCCAGACTCCACTCTGAGAACCACTGGGTTTTTTTTTTGCTACTGCACTGATGAAGGGTTGAAAGCCCGAAACGTTTGCTGCAGGCAATAATAAAAAAGTTAACTTGGAGTGCGATCCTCTTCTCTTTTTATCTTGACATTCATTGTGGATTCAGCACCCAGTTATTTGTTCAGTTGAGTTGAGCGCGTTTTTCGTTTTATTTTTGAACCACTGGGTTATACCACTGAAATGTTATTTTATATACTGCCTTACCAGTCCAGGGTATCGTGGGTCATTATTTTTTTTACAAAGCTTTCCATTTTGTGGAAAATGAAGGCCTAAATGGCAGTAAAAAGTCTGAAAATAGATTCCCAGAGGTCATATATATTTTCTTTATTTTAGCAATAATCTAATATTTTACTGGCTGGTTGCCACAAAATAAGCATACTGGTTATCAGCAGGGGTTTGCAAGTGTTGTTTGTTCAGACTGATATGCTAGTTCACACAGATATGCTGGTTCAGACTCCTGACTGGATATGTCCCATAGGCCCTTTTGACAGCAACCGTTTTGAGTTGGTAAAGCAGGAGTAACCAAAAACAATGACGGCCCTGGCACTGGAAAACCTAAATGGAATAGAACCATCATTAATGGGCGGCTGTAGCTCAGGAGGTAGAGCAGGTCATCCACTAATTGCTTTGGATAAAAGAGGTCGGTTGTTCAATCCCCGCCTCCTCCAGTCTGCATGTCCAAGTGTCCTTGGCCTTGGCCCTTGTGCAAGATACTGAACCCCAAATTGCACCCGATGGCTGTGCCAGCACCCTGCATGGTAGCTTGCCTCCATCCATCGGTGTATGAATGTGTGTGTGAATAGGTCGTCTCGCAAGCGAGACTAGTGAATGGGTGAATGTACCTGCTCATTGTAAAGCGCTTTGGATAAAAGCACTATATAAAATGCAGGCCATAATGGTATTGGTTAGGGGTACTTCCTGCTTTACCACCACAAAACAGTTGTGAAATGGGTCTGAGGCTGTTCATGTTGCTCTGCAGCTCATGTAAGACTAGTTGTCCTGCTGCTGACTGTTGGGTTGCTGGTCTGTGGTCAGTCACTGCCCAATGTTTCTACTGCAAGGTACTGAGCATCTTTATTCAGTAGAGGATTGGGTAAATTAAGTAGGTAGACTGTCTGCATTCATTTATTTATTTATTTATTTGTTTGTTTATTTATTTTTTAGCTAGAAGAGAGGCATGATCCATTAACAAGAGGTGGCTGCTGTCATGTCTCTCCAAGCCAACAGGGGGCAGAAGCCAAGAAGAGAGGACAACATTGAGCTGGATAACCTTGGTGGTTCCTTCCAGTGCTAAAGGCGGGCCTAGTGAAGGAGCCTGGGCAGGAGCCCAGGGGAACAGAGAGTAGGATCTCCAAGGAGCTCATCTCACTTCCAGATGGGTTGCTCAGAGCAGTTTCCTTTAAGTCAGACTGAAATAACAGCAGGTAACAGGATAATTTAATTAAAATGAAGTCAGGACATTTTGCTGTAATAAACAGTCCTTGTCAAACTGAGAGTCTCTTGAGTCACAGTGTAGCAAATACAGATATTAACAAAAACCTATGACAGAAGTAGTGTTTTATAAATTGCTGATAATTGTTTTGAGATTGTCATTTCAGTTTGACTTAAAAATACTTTTTTTATTCAGTTTATCAGTTTTGAAAGAGACACAAGAAGAGGCACACATTTACATTAATCAGGGTCCAATTCAGAAACTGAAGAAAACAAAAACGGGAAACTATTAAATACTAATCTCTAATATAAAGAAATAAAAACAAAAAGTACAGAACAAAACAAAGATGGCAACAGTGACCTTGGTAGACCGTGACCTCCATGTCAGTCCTAAGGAAATTATTTTTGCAGCATCTGCAAGTAATAACCTAAGTCGTTTTAGAAATGTAGTCATTTTGCTTGGCTGCCGAATTGAAATATTTTTCTATATTGTCACTGTTGGTGAAAATCTCATAACTCAGTTTGGTGATTTTCCTGTTTTGCACGCTAATTCCTAGGGTGGAGACGATGCGCCATGGGCGCACTTTTATTTTGGGTTTGACCAAACTCATGCCAACTCATGCGTGCTTAGCATGCCTCGTGCAGCTGTGTCCTTTCTGCGGTCTTCTTCATGGGCAGCAGAACACAAACGGTACCCAGACTTTTCCAAACCTTGGCTTCTTTCTTTTCTTGCAGCAGCAAGTTCCTTGAGGTGGTCTGGAAGTGGCTCCAGAGTGCAGTTGTCTCCCAATGGGCGCCGGATCTTCTGTCCTGTTGTGTTCTGGAAGTAGCTCGAGCTGGCCCAGCAGGGAAGGGTTTATGACAGGGATGGGCAACTTTGATGATAGAGAGGGCCACACAAAAAATTCCTCGCTACCAGAGGGCCAGATTGTGACTGTGCACTTCCACCAGTAGCCTTACCAGTAGGACTGGTCATCAAAGTTTATTATACCAACATTTATATTTTTCATATTCAAATTTAGTAATTCTTCCTTCAGATGACACCAGAAACTTTGCTCTAGCTTTAAAACAGCCCGCTACAGCAATCACCCAAATAAGTCATATTAATCAGATTAGTAATGTTGCATGTGCAATGTGCATTCTGGATATAGTTTGTTACAATAGCGTTAGCTCAAATGCTAACGTTAAACAGTATGTGGATGGACATTAATGCTAACGCCATTAGCACCATGTTCTGTGATGTACAGTAAAATAAAAACACAGATTTGGGTGGTTTAACCTAACCTAACCAAAAACGTAAAATAAAATAAAAAAGAGAGAAAAAAAGAAAAGGAAATTGACCCAGGGGCCGCATGCGGCCCGCGGGCCACCAGTTGCCCACCCCAGGTTTATGACATCACCGATCACATCACATTTTTCTATGATTCATGATCATTATGTCACTGATGATTGTGTTTGTGGGGGTTTGTGTGACATGAGTGAGACGATACGCCTCGCATTGGTTAATTTGAAAAGGTCACGTCGGTTAGAAATGTCCCACCCCCTAAAGTCCATTTTAACACTTTTGGAGTTAAATTAACACAGACAAAAACAAAAACATCAGCAGTAGACATTCAGTGTCTTACTTACACTTTGAAGGACACAACTGTTGAAAGACACAGTAGCTGATGCAGTGGTTGAACCTGTGATTTGAGTCACGGGACAGACATTAGGCCACCCTGCTGCCACCCACACTTGACAGAAGAATCTGCCAAGTGGGATGAGTTATGTTCATACAGACAGGTGGCACTGCTGAACCTTAGTTGTTTCATGTCACTTTGTCTCAAACGCAAAATGTAGATGCCAATCTAAAAGACAAAGGCTGTCTACGTTGAAGGAAGCACTCAGGATAAATCAAAGCTTTATATTTCCAGAACAACTATTAAATTACGTGAGCCACGTGATGATTATCTCAAATAGTGTAGAATTTCTAAGGCCATCCTTTATCACCTGGGGCCTGACTGAGAACCCTACATCTGCTGATAAACTGGCTTGATGGTCATCCACACCGTGTCTGGAAGGAAGCAAGATGAACGACTGGATAGAGAAAAAGCAGTGAGGGGAAATGGGCAGCTGGCATCCTATGGTGGGCGAGAAGAGAGACAGTGAAAATGAATTTGCCTTGTAAATTTGCTGAACAGTGGATGAGACGATTCGGAGAGATCCGACACAGAAGCTATCTCTCCCAACACACACTGATTATTTCATAAGTGCCTAGTAACCACCAGACCAGGACATACCTGTCAAACCTGGGCTTTGAAAAGAAGGGTTTTTCCGGGACCCCCACCCGACCATTACGAAAGGGATTACACTACATTATGAAATTATGATGACATTATGATTACATTATGAAAGGGATTTCCTCTCTCGGTTCCAGAGATCTACATGCTTGACATCTTCTCCCCCTCCACCCTAAACCTTGCAAAAACGCATGGATGGTTCACAACATACTTCAGGAATGGATTGTCTCCCAAGTGTCTAAATAGCTATTCGGCTTTTTTCCTGATCAGGGATGGACTGGGAAAATGGCCCTGGACTTTATGAGGGCATTTACACCTGGCACTAACATGCATTTTCTGTGATCAGATTGCAGTCGGATAGTGCTTGACCACATTAACTTGATTGCATTTACACCTGGTATTAATATGTCTCCGGTGTCCAGATAGAGATCCGATTGCGATCTGTTCATGCAAGCTCCATAGAGTAGAGTGGCAGAAGAACAGCGGTGACTGCTGTTGTTCAGAGGACGCATTGCATTTACACTTGTGTTCAATGTGGTCAGAATGCGTCCCTGACCACCTCCGGAGGTGGTTTGGCCGATCAGATCGCAATCCGTTCTCAAAGTGTCTTGGGGGCGTTCACACCTGTGCTTTCAAGTGGTCTATTCAGGGGTCTGACATGAATCTGGTGTGGAAAAATGAAAGAAGAAAAAACGTGAATTCGCTATATGCCAGGCAGCATGTGTTTTATTGGTGACATCACTGATGACATGATCCATCATCTGGCTGCCGGCCACTGATGATGATGTCATTTGTCCTCAGGGTTGTGAGTCTTCTTCTTCTAATGGCTTTCCTGGCAGACTGGATGCCTTGCGGCACATTGCTGCCTCTCACAGTTAGATGGTCTCAGACTAGACCTGGTTCTTCTTCTTCTTCTTCTTTCAAGTTTCTGGTGTTTCTCACACCTCCTCAATCTTGGCTGTTGCGCCTCGTCTTATGTTCCTCCGCTCCTCATCCCTCCTGTGCAACGCGCCTTCACCTTCGTGAAGAGTCCTCCGTTAATAGATCTTTCAGCCCAGGGGCGGAAGCCATCATCTGGCTTATGATCTCCTCCGATCGCCTCAGTGATATTTTACGTTTTTTAGGCCTTCACATTCACACAGCCTTCTTCTTCTTCGGTGTTTTATGGCAGTTGGCATCCTTTATGTTGCATTACCGCCTCGTTCTGGATTTATCCATCCACTCTTTCCCTAAACTTTGTCCTTCTGGTCCTCTTAGGTCTCTTCTCCATTCACAGAGCCATCAGGTTGTGAGTCAGTCAGCCTTAGTGATGTCACTCGAGCAATTGTGATGTCATCAGTGATATCATCAGTCAGTGATGACATCATTCACAGTTGTTCTCAGGGTTGTCAGCCATCTTCAGACAGAGCCAGATGTAGGCCGGCAGCCAGCTCCCTGGAAAAAAAGAGCGCCCATAGGGGCCGCTACGGCAATGTTTTACATTTGAAATGGACATAACTCGCAGACCATTGCTCAACATGGCTTTCACGTATTTTGAGAACTGTTCGTCCGATCGACTTCAAACTTGGGGTGCGCTGCTGTGGACTCGACAGAGTGCAGTGCTGAATTTCGGCACGAGTTTGGTCACACCATCATCTCCAGAGTCTCCACCCTAGAAACGAGTATGCGAAGCTCACTCATTTCTAGTCTTTGCCATTTCCATTTTTAGCACTTTAATTTGGTAACTTTCAAATATTTCAATTAATCAACACCACAATACATTCTATTAAACTGTAATGTTGTCTAATAACAAACTATAAACAATTAAAAGGTGGAGTGAAGGAGTGGATATATTTCATTTTTAAGAAGTAATAGTTGCAGATCTATTAGGGAAACATCCAGGTTAGAGCCTTTAATATCACTGCTGGGTTCAGACAGTGGTGCCAGATGGGCTAGACAAACTCTTAAGGCTACCTCTGACGCACACATGCACGCACACCTACACACGTGCACACGCATGCATGCTTACACACACAAACACGCACGCACGCACGCACGCACACACACACACACACACACATACACACACACACACACACACACACACACACACACACACACACACACACACACACACACACACACACACACACAGACACACACACACACACATACACACACACACACACACACACACACACACACACACACACACACACACACATTCCCCGGTTTCTCAGGTAATAAACTATGGGATAAATGTAGGTAATATCTTAGTTTATATCCATCTGCCCATTGGTGGACCAAAGGTCACAGGTGCTCTTTTGTTGTTTTTTGCTTGGCTTTTAATTAAAAATACATTTCCTCCACTAAGACCCCTTTAGTGTACTGGATGTCTGGGGAAAATGCCTTTTCACAGACCTTATACTATTGCATTAAAATATTCATATTTTATCTGCGTGTCTGTCAGTCTGCCCCAAGTGTGTGTACGTACACACACACACACACACACACACACACACACACACACACACACACACACACACACACACACACACACACACACACACACACACACACACACACACACACACACACACACACACACACACACACACACACACACAGCAGCAGCCCTCTGGCAGGTCTGTGTCATCAGAGGCGGTTGAAGGAGGATGACTGACAGGCTGCTCAGTGATTTGCATGGCTCCGCTATTTAAAAGGGGGCGTGGGGACATGATTCTCCACACAGATGAATGGATTCCTCTCTAAGCACAGATGCTCTGTGAACTGTCTGCTTCTGCTACATTTGACATCTATTATGTCTTTTAGGTAACCGCTATAGTTTTGATCGTTTTTGACTAAAGAATTTGTTGATTAGACACTTTTATTTGGATTTGGTTGATCTGAAGATGCTCGCTGGGATCCATTTGTTCCAGAATACACAGTCCTTTGGTTTGTATCTTCTCTAAGGACAGAGAAACATAGTTAGTTAGTTAGTTAGATAGATAGATAGATAGATAGATAGATAGATAGATAGATAGATAGATAAATAGATAGATAGATAGATAGATAGATAGATAGATAGATAGATAGATAGATAGATAGATAGATAGATAGATAGATAGATAGATAGATAGAGACAGAAATCCCTTTGATATGGAGGCATGAGGGCCAGTTGGCATCTGGACCAAAGAGGCTGTTTGTGATTGGCTGTGATGTCACCGCTGACATTTGTGCTGCTCCTGCTCCTGGGGTTAAGGGTCATTGACACGACCACGGACACATGGCGACACTGCACAGGTACTATTTTATTCTATTCTATTCTATCTCTCCAAAGCCCATCCTCTATTCACTAGCTGAGCTCAGCTGAACACGCCTGTTCTTAAGTTAATGATTGTTTGAATGAATGGTTTATGGTTTCATCTAAATGAGTAAAAGCCGGCAAAGCCCTCCGGCTAAAATTCTTTTGGATAATTCCAACTGTGTGACACTGCTTACAGTAGTGTGGGAGTGTTTGTGTGTGCTGCTAGGTGTGTACAGTAGTGTGGGAGTGTTGGTGTGTGCTGCTAGGCGTGCATCATTAGCTCAAATTAAACAAGTTCAACGCCCACAAACTAGTACAGACATTGGATTTGTTTCCACAACAGATTCCACAAATGCTAATCTGTTCAGGGAGCATATTTCTATGTCGTCTCAATGACGACATATAAATATGCTCCCACATAGATAAAATATGTACCTCCTGGCATTCCCACATAGATAAGAGACGTACTATCTATGTGGGAAACTGTTATTCTCTAACATAATTTCTCATCCCCAAAGGGTGGATTTCTTTATAACACTCAATCAACCCCCTACTGTAGCTCCACCATCACCCAAGGCTTTTTCTCACACACCAGGGGCTTCAGAGACTTGGGGGTAGCAATAGCATTACTTAGTTTATAGCATAGCAATTTCTATATAAAATTGCTTTATCTTCCTATTGTCTGCAGATCGGCTGCCTCTGGATCTTCTGTCTTTTGTCCTGGAGCGGGACACCTCCAAACTCGTGCCAGGGGTGCATATGATGCAGGCTGGAGGGGTGAGGGGCGTCCACTTCTCCAGCCCTCACTCTTCCCTGAGCTTCCCCTCCTCCCAGCTGCTGGCCAATTGTGACCTCTTCCCCCAAGACTTCTCTATTGTTGTGACGCTCAAGGTTTCTCACATTGCACCCAAGGTAAGTAAGCAATACATCATCATGAAGGTAAGCAATACATCATCATGAAACGCCTCAATGTTTAGGATGACGGCAGCGGCTCATGGATACAACGCCCAACTTTGTCTGTTTGTCTTCCAGCGAAATGAATACATCTTTGCTGTGGTGGGGGAGAGAAAAGAAGAGAACAGGACTGTGGAGGAGGAGAATGACAGAGGAACAAATTTAGAAAGCAACAAAGAGAGGCATGTAAACGGAGAAGGTCGGGATGCAGGGAGAGAGGAGGAGAGGCGGGTCAAGAGGGATGAGGATCGAGGACGTGTCCTCCTGGGGCTGAGGTTGGTGAGAAACCGTCTGCACTTTCTCTTCAAAGATCACGGAGGGGTCACGGAGTACTGGGTGTTCCGAGGCACGCGATTGGCCGATAACCAATGGCATACCCTTGTCATGGCCGTTACTGGCGGCCACGCCCGGCTCACAGTGGACTGCAGCTCCCCACTGGAAATGTGAGTTGTCTCTGTCTTTATCCATCCTCTCCCTGTTTTCTGCCTGCCACTCTTTCTTTCATTCACACTGTCTCTGCCACCGTCCTCTCTTCCTGTTCCCTCCTGAATCCCTTGAGGGCTAGTAGATCCTTCATCGCAACATGATGGCACAGCTCCAAAATCTGCTCACGCCCTATAGGCATATCATATTGGCTTGACAGTATGTGATAGATGGTTTTAGTGGTATGGTGGAATCTCCCTCTGGCGCACAGAAGGGAGGAATATCAGCAACCATACACCACATATACAGTTCAGACAATTCCTCAGTGTTCTGTTTCAGACCTAAAAATAGAAGAAGAATGGAGCCTGCTGATTGATGCTTTTAATTCATTTAGAGAAGTAAAACTCACCTCAGCCATTTGATTTAATTATATTATTATTATTATGTTTGGCAAACAGGGTTCCCTCAAGGTCTTTCCCCTCTGACCTCAACATTCAGGGATCAAGGTTCCACATTGGCAATCGAGGGAGATGGAAAGGCCTGTTTTCAGTAAGGCGTATTTTTTCCCCATCAGAAAATAATCAGAATTGAGATGCCAAACCACTTGATTAAGTCATATATTTATCTCTAAAAGGGTGCAATCTTTGTAAATGTCCTCCTTATCCACTGCCCTCTGTGCAGGGGTTGCTGCGACAGCTGGTTCTGGTGCCGGGTGTGGATGCCACCACTCAGATCTGCCCCTCTTCCTACCCAAACCTAGCAGCTCTGTCAGTACCGCCACTTCTCCTAGACCTGCCTGCCGTGGAGAAAGAGGCCCTGAGCTATATGCCTTCATATGGTAACGCATACATACACTTAATTTTAAAGACATAATGATACAGTGCGATAGATAGAGCACATGGCGTTTTTTGTCTCTCTCTGGCTGTCTGTCTGTCTGTCTCTTTCCCGGCTTATTTGACCGTCTTCCTGTCTTTGTCACTGTCAGAAGCAGAGGTGCGAGTATCAGTGGGGTTAGAACGGTTTTGTACAGAGCTGCTACGAGGCCAGCTGTGGTTCAATCCGCTCAGGAAAGGCCTCTACCTCTGCGACGGTGCAGTGTGGATCCCTGTGCTAGAGGGTGAGAACCAACCATCTACGCAAGAGTTGCTATGCAGCATAGCTAAAATATGACAAAATTCTCACTTCTCCATCTCCCTTCTTCTCCTCAGAACATAAACGTCTGGACTATGTCTTGGAGCATCAGGTCCTCACCACCACCTCAGAGACGTATGATGTAGAGGTATCTTATATTTGTTATGTGTATATCTATGTTTAATAGCATCCTCAATACCCCTGGCTGTATTGTCAATAAACCTAAAGTTGCACTAGGCCACTTCGAATGTTGGCAGCTCCAATTGGCAAGAAGTGACTGAGCGAGAAGTAGCCTAACTGTTTGAAATTTGAACTTCAATACCCAGAAATCATGCAATGTAATGTTAGTCAACTGCACACAGCATGCACATGCTATCTGTGGGCTGCGATTGCTTTATAACCTACCAAAGGAAATCAAAGGGAAGAGAGAGGCAAAATATCTAATGTTGGTGGGAACAGCTCTCTGTATGGAGTGCTTCCTCATTGCTGTTGATAAATTATTTATTTATTTATCATTTATTTAACAGGGACAATGCAGTTCACATAGTCACATACGTTCATTTCAACAAGTCAAAAGAAAAAAGTATCTGATGCGATGCATAGCCTACAGAGCGTATAGCAGAAGCTAGTTCCCAGCTCCTGTCCCTGGCCAGATGTTATCAAGGCACCCTAAAATGTTAAACAGATAAATTCATGTACTATAAAACAAACACAATAGTTACTCAGTCATAATATATAAAAAGGAGACGAATCAGTATTGCATGCAGACAGAACAAAAGCACATATAAACAATAGAGAAAGCATGCTAGCAAAGAAAAAACCCCACCTACAATAACGCACATACATAACTAGAGGTGCATACAGCTCTGACTATTCTTCAGCCAGTCTTTAGCCTTTTTATTAAATATATTAAGATTGAGAGTCTGCTTCAGCTCGGTGGGCATAGCATTCCACATATGAGAGCCCTCAATGAAGAACGCAGTCTGCCAAAAGGAGGTGTGCAGTTTCACACGCTACGCTACGGTGGCGCAGTTGGTAGCGCTGTCGCCTCACAGCTAGAAGGTCCTGAATTCGATTCTCGCCTGGGACGCTGTGGGCGCTGGAGTTGTGACCCTGACCCCCCCATATCTTCAGTGCCTACTGCCCAGGTGGGCTATCTCGTCGAAAGGGCCTTTCTGTGTGAAGTTTGCATGTTCTCCCCGTACCCCCCAGGGGGTTCCTCCGTACATAACCCCCCACTAAAAACATGCAGAAGATCGTCATCCGACCAGTGATGACAACATCTGAAGTTGGTCCAATGATGGTCCAATGATGGTCCCCGGGCGCTGGAAAGAAAAAAGCGACCACTGCTCCTGGCCTGCCCCCTGGAGGAAAGGACAAGCCTGGATGGGTCAAATGCAGAGGACATATTTCACCGGCCACCGTCAGCATGAGTGTGTGTTGTGGCCGCATGCATGTGTTGTAGTGTTCGTGTGACAATAAAGACGGGCTTCCGTCTGAAATCGTGTGGGTTTTTTTTAAATCGTGTTTTTTTAGCCGCGCCCCTAGTGGCTCTAGTGGCACTATGTTTTTTAATAGATTTGCATAGAACCTCGGGAGCCAAATTATGCAGACATTTAAAAACTAGTTTAAGAGAAGAACATTTTAAGAAGTTATCAAAACTGAGCAGGTTATACTGCTTCAGTATATGGCAGTGATGCCAGCACATAGGTTTTTTTGCCATTATTCTTTAGAGCATGCTTATATAAAGAGGCAACCAGTTGAATCACAGTCAGAGGGGCCTGGCTCCACACTGTGACTCCACACTGATTTTTAAATCATTTTAACATGTTTGTCAAACTTAAATCTGGAATCTAAAACAACACCTAAAAATGTAGACTCATTTACCAGTTAGATTTCCTGTCCCTGTATTGATACTCTGAGCTGTTCCAGGTGTTTTCTGATGGAGAAGTACATGAGAGGTTTGATTCTTTATTTCCCATGGGCACAGGAATGGTCATAACCTACATGGGAATTTTCATTTGGCAAATGGGATGAATCAGGGTCATTCTGGTGACTCAGTGGCTGAGGCACATACAGTACCATGTGCCTGCAAAGTCCTGGCTTTAAATCCAGCCTGGGACCTTTGTGAAATGTCATTCTTCTGTCTCTCATCATTTCTGTCTGCCACTATCTAACAAAGCAGAAATTCATGCACAAATGACATCCACATCTTAACTCAAATCAACTCTCAATAACTGTCTGCAAAACGGATTACAGTTTTCGGATATGTGTGAGATCATGTGCAAAACAAATCAGCATTATTAATTGAATGGGTGTAAAAATACAATGAAAAACTATATCATCACATTTTCTCCATACGGTCTACAGGTGTTCCAGGTACCTGGCATGGGTCTGATGGCTGCAATGGCTCATCGGTCATCAGCCTCTGGGTCTGCTGTGTATCTGTGGAGCCGCACAGGCTTCCAGGTCTACCAGAACATCAGCACCTACGGAGCCCTGGCTTGGAGACACTTCAGCATGGGAAAGAAGGTACCAAGAGGTGGAAGAGATGGGTGGGTGGGATAGAGTGACATACGCCTCAAGGCAGCACATACAGTACAGGTACACACAGTCAGAAACTGTGTGGAGAGCTTTGAATGTGCACTCACACACTTTTAATCCCCCTATGAATTCTTAACTCATATTACCTCTGTTTTGTTGTTCTGATCCAGATGTTTCTAGTGGTGTCTAACTCTGTTTTGTTGTTTTGATCCAGACGTTTCTAGTGGTGTCTAACTCTGGCGGAGGGCCAGAAGGGCACACTGAGGAAGAGACAGAGGCAGAGTTCTCCGTGATTTACAAGTGGAGCAAAAGAAGGAAACGGTTCGTGCGATACCAGACCCTGCAGACCCACTGTGCGCGGGACTGGGAGGCCTTTCGCATCCATCGACACACCTATCTCGCTGTTGCCAATCACAGACAAGGTTCAAATCAAATTGACTTCTCACAGCTCTTCTACAATTTATTGACAAATAAATGCCCATGAAGTGACTCATTGTTAACCTCGGAATTCCTGAAATTCCTTACCTATGATCTGTCTGTTATTCTCTGTCTTTCTGGTTTGTTTTTCAGGCAATAATAATCACAGCATAGATAGTGTGGTGTACAAGTGGAACAAATTGACAAAGTCTTTTGAGGTCCACCAGACGCTACGGACCTCAGGAGCCTACGACTGGGAGTTCTTCACCGTCGGACCGTACCATTTCCTGGTGGTTGCGAACGCCTTTGACGGAGTGACCACTCGTGTTGACTCTGTCATCTACGTGTGGGTCAACGGGAGCTTTGAAGTGTTTCAGACAATTAAGGTATGCAGTGAACATAAAATATAGAGAATAGGTCTAGGCCCTAATGGTTATATTGGTCCTGAGGAAATGGTGGCATGTTGTATCTCTTGGTAGAAAGAAAAGGGAATTTGACATCGCTACCATCACTGAAAAATAGAAGATTTGAAAAGTTTATGGGTGTGGGTGTGGATTAGTGGCGCTTTAATGTTGTATTTTGCTGCGTGATTTCCATACCATTCATGTGCTTACGAGCTGGGCTTCGGTTTCCTCTGATAAGATCTATATCTTTGAGCTGAGTATGAAAAACCATCTTGTCTGTGCACAAAGAAGGAAGGGAATACAAACAGGGAAAGATAAAAGGATAATGAAAACGATGGAGAGAGAGACACACAGAGAGAGAGAGAGAGAGAGAGAGAGAGAGAGAGAGAGGGGGAGAGAGGAACGGGTGTGTTCATGGATTTAAGACAGGCCAAAAATAGAGTGTGTTTAGCCATGATTTGCTTGAGAGATAGGGCTTTGACATGTAACTGATAGTGAATCATATATTTGAATCTAGCCACATTTGAGGTGAGTGTGTTGACACATTGATAGTCACATGAGAAACCACAGAGGGATCTGTGATTTAGGGGAACTCCACAGCTGGATGTGAGGCTCACATCATGAACACCTTGAGGCTGGTGGAAATTAATCATCAGAAACCATCTAGAAATGATTGAAACTGTGAATTTTGACAGTTATTTTACACGTATTGCTCTATGTTATACTTTCTCAGTCGTCTTTCAAGCAAGTTATTCACAATTTACACCATCACACCTCCCCCCCTCCTCCTTCTCTGCCTCTCTCTATCTCTCTATCTCTCTATCTATCTAGACATACTGTGCCACAGACTGGGAAATGTTCCGGATTGGCAACAGAGTCTTCTTGGTTGTTGCCAACGGACACAGACTCCATGGTAACGGGTCTAGTCGATACGCCATCAACTCCACTATCTATGAACTGGACATGAACGGACAGCTGTTCGTCCGCTTCCAGGATATTGTCACCTACAGGTACAAATGTACAAACCCCACGTATGCATGCACACACCCGGTATAATAACAGGGTTTATACAACAGTTAGTTCCGGCCGGGCAATTTGATTGGACAAGAGGGATCCTACCAGTGCCGATATTTCATGATAACGCACTGGCGCTTCACTGTGTGTAGATCACTCCGCTTAAAAGCTGCTCTAATCAACAAAACGCTTCACAGCTGTAGAGTAGACAGTAGTAAAGTAGACAGCCTGCAGTTAATTAGGCTGATTAGGCTACATTTTCGGCAAAGCAGAAAGCTGAGGGAACTATTTTTGTTGGCGGAGGAATAAATAGAGAAATCATATATTTTCTCAGCTTTTTGTCATTTTTTTAATCAGCTTTGTTTAATAGAACTGTTGTATAAAAGCAATATCACACTCGAGGTCGTGCTGTTGTTGTCTAATATCGTCACTGCTGTGATTATCTTCGGCACTCGGCCTGCGGCCTCGTGCCTAAGACCGAATCACAGCAGTGCCGATATTAGCCAACAACAGCACTCCCTCTCGTGTGATATTGCTTAAATATATGCAGGAATCCTGAAGTTAAATTCAATACCTTTTAAGACCTTTCCAATATATTTTAATGCCACAAGTTTCATCACGATACGATATTATATAAATTATTTGGACAACAATACGATATTTGCTGATATCACGAAATCTTCCACAATATATTGATTAACACAATCAGCACAATAGCTACAAAATGTAATACCAAATGGTGAAGGGCCTTAATTTTCTCTAAAATGATTTATCAACCTTAATACTTTTAAAAGACCCTGTGGATACCCTGAATAATAATAATAACAATAACAATAATAATAATAATAATAATAATAAAAATACTAATAATACTAATAATAATAACACTAATAATAACAATAATTGATTGCATTTTATATAGCTGCTGTCTGCATACTCAAAGTGCTTATAATCGCAGTATAATTACCCAGTTCCTGTTTGTTTCCTGATATTTCATCCTCTCCTCATATTCTTTTCTCCCTCCAGTGCAGTGGACTGGGAGTTCTTCAGCCTCGGGGAGGAGCATTTCCTGGTTGTTGCCAACTCCTTCGATGGAGATTCCTACTCTCTCAACAGCATTCTCTACAGGTACTCAACCTTTCAACAGCACGCCTCCCGCGCCCAGTAAAAGTGGCATAATTCATCCTGATTGCCTGTAACTTGGTGGTACTTGTCATAAAATCATTTTAGGGACATACACAGAGAGTGTAGTAATGTAGATTTATATTGACTCGTGAAAACATACCACCATTCAAAATTGACATTGTGTGGATCCACCGGGAAAAGGCCCACAGCCAATTTTGTGTCTCTCTCGTACCGTCAAGCCCGTCTTTTATTGTCACACGAACACCACAATACATGCATGCGTACATGCATACATGTCTCAACCCATATCGGTAGTTTCAGGGACGTGCAGAGAACATTAGAGGGGCAGGGGCTTAAATTCATAAAAGGGCACTACAGGCGGCGGAAATTTGAGGCAATTTGAAGGCCAATTTAGGGGTATAACTCATTTTAAATATTCCAATTTTAACCAGATTTAGAGGAATATCTCATTTTAGGATGAGACTTTGACAAACATACATACCTGATTCACGTTGACTGACTGATATATCTGTCAGACTGTGTGCGCCTGTGCTGCTGCTGTCCGTCTGCATGGTTGCTCTGGCTGAGTGGAGTGCGCACTGCTGGAGTGGGTGGGGACGGGCCACATGCGTTTTTGGGTTGGTGCCTTCAGGGGCGGTTTAGAAAAACACTGCTCCATGCAGAGGCCTATTACAAATGGTGCATTCAAGGCCAAGAGAGCTCGGAAAAGGCATTTCTCTTTGAATGCTGCCTTCAGTGATGGCATGGAAAGGGCAATTTCCATACAAAGCACCATTAGAAATGCATTCATGGTCAGGAAAGGGCACTTTTTATTTTATTTTTTCATGTGTCTGAGTTGTTTGTTTTGTTCATGTGTTGTTGGAATGAAAATGAAAAATGTATTATAATTTAAAAGAAAAAGAAAAAAAAGGGCACTTTTTACAGACTGAAAAAAAGGCAGGGGCTCAAGCCCCCTTTCATGTCTATGTGTGCACGTGCCTGGGTAGTTTATGTAAGAAATACGAAGCTAGCTTTGACTGTTGATTGACACAAGTTTGACTCCTTTGTCTGTTTTCAGGTGGCAGGGATATGAAGGCTTCGTTCCTGTTCATTGGCTCCCAACGATTGGGTGCAGTGACTGGGAGTTTTTCAGCTCTAAAGGAGAGTCTTACCTGATCTACTCTAGTGCCAGAGCACCTCTCTCCAAAGTGTTCAGGCTGAAAACACACTAGGCTAAAAAAAAGAAGAAGCGTGTGAACACATGTGAAAAGAGAGAGAGAGAAGAGAGAGTGAGAGAGAGAGAGAGAGAGAGAGAGAGAGAGTGTGTGTGTGTGTGTGTGTGTGTGTGTGTGTGTGTGTGTGTGAGAGAGAGAGAGAGAGAGAGAGGGTGTATGAGAGAGAGTGGGTGTATGTGCATTTTTGTGTTTGTGTTTTGAGTAGGCGATATGCCTGTGCGTGTGTGTGAATACCTATGTGAGAAGATGCTTGCATGAAATACGTCAAATGAGAGACTGTTTGTTTGTTTGTGTGTGTGTGTGTGTGTGTATGTGTGTGTGTGTGTGTGTGTGAGAGAGAGAGAGTGTGAGTGTGTGTGTGTGTGTGTGTGTGTGTGTGTGTGTGTGTGTGTGTGTGTGTGTAACTGTGCCTTTAGCATAGTACCTGTTCACAGTTTTGGGGTCAACCTCAGCCTAGCTCTACAGTTACACCACAATGGCCTAATCTGTCTGTGGCTACCAACTAATGTACCTCAATTCAACACAAATAGCCTATAGCGTAAACGTTGGGTTTTTCTGTGACAATATAATGGGCATTAGTGTCCCTCATCTTTTCAGATGAATACACCTTAAGATAGCTTCTGTAAGAATACACCTTTCTGTGAGAGCATTTAACAGTTAGAATATTTCACATTTTGTTCATGAATAGGTAATGCTATTATTTTCACCTAAAAAGAAAACATACTTTTCTTTTTTGCCTGTGACATGACTGCATGCATTATATTAATCAAAATGTGTCAGTAAATTATTGAAATTAAAATAAACAAGACTGTTAAGAAGTTTATAATGTGCATGAACTGTTTGTAAATATGTGTACAGCCAAGTAAATGAAAATACATTCACTTATTTGATGATTCTAGAGCAGGGATGGGCAAATATATACCAATACTGTGCCAAGATTACGCAGGTTTTCATTCCAACCAAAGACTACACCAGGTGATGTGACTGCAAATGAAGTACTGTGATTTTTCTGATTAACAGTTATATCACAACTGTAGCTACTAGCATCATAGTGTGTAGTCTCTGATGTGTGTAGCCTCTATTTAGCAGTAAATCACTAGTGTAGTCTCTTTTAGCAGCTAAACACCTACCTAGTGTGTCTCTTAACAACCTTATTTCAGTGGTTCTCAAACTTTTTCCACATCAAGGACCCCTAAACCGACCCAAATTAGACCCCCATTTGATAAGATTTTGTCCCAGGGTCCCCCCATCTGATAAGATTTTAACATTTGTGACGACCCTCCCGCTCTCCTAGCCCTGTCTTGTAGGAGCCTGGTGTTGGTTGTAAGGCTGATTGGGTGCACCTGAGCCCGGTGCACAAAGACCATTCAGTCTGTCTCCCTCCTCACTGATGCACCCTTTGTCCTGTTTTGTTTGTTTAATGTAGTTTGTGTTGTATAGTTATTTTCACTTAGTTTTAGTTAATAAATTGTTTTAACTTTTATTTTGGTATGACTCCCCTCATTTCTTACTTCCTTGAGCTAGGTTGCATAACATATGAGGGGAATAATTTGTTATCTAAAACTGGGGGGAAATAACTAGACAACACAAAATTAAACAAAAGAACAGAACAAGAGGTGCATTGGTAAGGAAGGAGAGAGACTGAATGGTCTGAAGGCCGGGCACCGGGCCCAGGTGCACCCAATCAGCCTAACGACCCTAACACCAGGCTCCTGCAAGACAGACAGGACAAGGAGAGTGGGATGGTTATCACACTTTTAGATGTTTTATTACAGAAAGTGTAAAAACCATGTCAAAATAGTCATACATTATGTCATTAATTGTGTTATTCATGGTTGGACTTCAAGGTCAACAAATTCAAATAATAGTAATCAAACTTAGACAACAAATATAAATCAATAAAATAAGTAAATAAAAAGTAGATAAAGTAAACTCAATCAATTTCTATAGGGAGGGGAGGCTGGCCAGCGAGACTAATAAATATCATGTGACAGTGTCAGTGTGTCTCCTGTCTGAGACAGGCTGAGACATATTTAGCTGCAGTAGAGGTGTTACTACAAGTGCCACGATCCTCTTGTAACTTCGAACAAAATACTTGTGGGAAATGTAGTTTTTACTGCCATGAAACATGCAGGAAACAAATGGATTTGGGTGTGACACTACACGTACCACAATGCACCACTCTACCTTCTGCATGGAAGAAACATGGCTGCGTACTGTTCATCAACGGTATTTTTATTTACGTTTAGTCTATTACCTTTTATAAGACAGAGAAAGGGAGGACACGCTTATGACCGAATCTATCTAGCGTTAGCATAAAAACATAACTAGAGGCATTGACTGTGAACGGTATTCGTGGTTAGACATTGATAATACGCGATTGTGTCGAGGGTAGCTCGAGTGGAACCAGTGGAACCAGCTGACACTGAACATAACATACCGACAGTCACAGCGTTGTATTTTTGCCGAGCTGTCACAACCCACGTTGGTTGTTTGGTTTGCCATTCAATAATAGCTTTGCTAGCGTGCTAGCTAATAAGGACAGCTAATATCAATCGCATTCACAGCCCGGGAATAGTAACTATGTTTAGCCCCGTCAAGTCGTCTTATTTCAGAGTCAGCCCAGCCATTGTCAACAGAGAACTTGGCAAGACCAAGATGAGATAGCAAGAGGGCAAATCGGAGTGCTATACCCACGAAAGACGAGGCTCAAATCCTGTATGAAACGAGCCCCCGAATAACGGAAGAAAACGGGAGTAAAATAAACTCACAAAGGGAGGCATGTTTGGGAATCTTTTCGAGGAAGAGGATGAGGAGGGGGTTTCCTCCGCCGGCGGTCCCTCCACCACAGGGAGAGTTGCAAAGGGGGGAGAAGAGCCACCTCCACCACGGGGAAGAAGCAATCTGTGTGGCATTAAGAACCAGGGAGGAACCTGCTACCTCAACTCTCTGCTCCAGACCCTGCTGTTCACCCCAGAGTTCAGAGGTGAGATGGGAGTAAACCGAGAGAGGGCAATGAAATAAGGAGTCTCCCGGGGGAAAAGGGAGGGTTGGCAAGTATGTCAGTAAAGCAGATAACCAGGGCTACTCAAGGACTCCTGGTTGAGAAGCAGAATGTGACTTTTGTCTGTTATCATTTTTGTGTGCGTCTGTGTAGAGGAGCTGTTTGGCTTGGGGGCGGAGGAATTAGGATGTCTGGAGGACAAAGAGAAACCAGAAGCCAAAGTAAGTGTTGCAGAATGCTTGTAGTTTAACCATGGATGGTAATGTATGTTTGTGTATTGTAATGGTTGTAATAAACCTCCCCGCTGTCATCCTCAGGTCAGAGTGATCCCATTGGAGCTGCAGAGACTATTTGCCAATCTGCTGCTCGTGGACCAGCAGAGTGCCTCAACAGCAGACCTCACCAACAGCTTTGGCTGGAACAGTAGTGAGGTTTGTGTCTGTTATCTGTGAGTGAGAGAGAGAGAGAGAAATTACAGTGACACTTGTCATTTCATTGCTTCCCTTATCACCCAGTCACACCATTAAGTGGACACTTTGTGCCAAAATTGGATTTTGCAATGCTCACATTGCGATCATATTTTCCAAGCTTGATATGGGCGTGATCGGGCTTGCACAGTCTGGACGCAATCCAGCCACAATGTGCATACAAGCAAAGTAAAGAGATGGAGAGTAAGAGTAGGAAAAAATAAATGCAGACAGATTTGGATAAAAGCAGCCACAGGACATGCATAACCACCATTTCGAGGCCAAGTGTGTACAAGCAGTGATGTGATCTAATAACATTTGATATTTATAATCAGATCTCAAAATGGCAAGTGTAACCTTACCCATAGATGAAGGCAGGAGGGACTGGCTGTGCCGAAATAGAGACAAATGTATGAGAGTTGCTTAAAATAAATTGGTGACCATGTCCTGTTTCTGAATTGAACCTTGTTCTGTTTTCAATCTTTCTCAGGGGACTAATCAGCATGATGTGCAGGAGCTGAACAGGATTCTGTTCAGTGCTTTGGAGCACTCTCTTGTGGGCACTAGTGGTAGTTCATTTATCAACCGCCTGTACCATGGTACCACTGTCAACAGCATCGTCTGCAAGGAGTGTGGTAACGTCAGCCAGAGACAGGTGTGTTGATGTGCAGGCCAGGGTGTATGTATGTATTGGCTGTTGTGCTCTCTCGTAGGTGTTCTTAGCTCAAATATGCACTGGTCACCTATTTGGCTATTTTTGTTTCAATCTGCCCCCCCCCCCCTTGTTTTTCTTTTCTTTTCTCTGCTTTATTGCTTATTCTGCCTTATTGTCACCGATCTTAAATAAATACTAAGAATTATTTGCAACTACTAATTAGCTAGCTACTATTTCCAAGCTAGGGGCGGCTTTAGCTCAGGAGGTAGAGCGGGTCGGCCAATGACGCAAGGGTTGGCGGTTTCGATCCCCGCTCCCTCCCAGCTGCTGTCGTTGTGTCCTTGGGCAAGACACTTAACCCTCCTTGCTCCCGATGGTGTGTAGGCACCCTGCGTGGCAGCCTGCCGCCATCGGTGTATGAATGGGTGAATGTAGACTACCTACTGATTGTAAAGAGCTTTGGATAAAAGCGCTATATAAATGCAGGCCATTTACCATTTACCATTTACTAATTGACCCAGGTCTGATGTGTATGCCTTCTTTAGGAGGACTTCCTGGACCTGACGGTGTGTGTGTGTGGTGTGTGTAGCCTGGAAGAGGCATTGTGGAATATGTTTGTGGAGGAAGAGTTGTTTGAGGGCAACAACTTATACCGCTGTGCACAGTGTGAACGCCTAGTCACTGCTGCCAAGGTGAGTCCCAGCTTACAGCTTACAGGTTACACTGACACATTGTGTTACTTTGTAGTTGCTTTAGTCTAAAAAGCTTTTGGTACAGTGAATTTAAAGAGACTAGAAATTAGTGTGCACTTCACACGCTCATTTCTAGGGTGGAGATGATGCGCCATGGCCTCACTCTTTTGGAACTTGACCAAACTCATGCCATTGAGATACATGAAAGCCATGTTCTGATTGGTAGAATTGCAAAACATTTGACACTGCACTTTCTTGGGGCCCCAACAGCGCACCTGCCAAGTTAGAAGTTGATCGGACAAACTTTTCTCGAAACAAACCGTTTTTGTGTTGCCAGTAGGGACGCTATGACTATGCACGTGTCTGAATCGCACAGAATTTGGCACTGCATCGAGTTCCCGGCAGCGCACTCCCCAAGTTTGAAGTTGATCGGATGAACAGTTCTTGAGATAAAACCCATTTTGTGTTGCCAGTAGGTGGCGGCACTATGACTATAGGTACCGCAGTCCGGCGGATTCCCGGCAGCGCACTCCCCAAGTTTGAAGTTGATTGGATGAATGGTTCTCGGGATAAACAGCTTTTGTGTTGCCAGTAGGTGGCGTACTGCACTCCGGCAGGTGCCCCTAAGCATACTACCCAAGTTTGGAGGCGATCGGAGCAGTGGTGTGCGAGTTATGGCCATTTAAAATCTAAAACATTGCTGTAGCGCCCCCTATAGGCATGATTATTCATGCCAGACCCCTGAAAAGTGTTTCGGCAAAGTTTGGAGGCGATCGGAGCAATGGTGTGCCTTGCAACTCCGGACAGACATACATACATACAGACAGACAGACAGACATACCGTACATACATACTGTAGCTCCCCAAAATGTTGAAATCCTGCATTTCTTCCCATTTCAGCTTTGGATAAACACTTTAAACTATAATTGGAAGCATGGTGCTAGTCTATGGCTCTCCCCAGATCGGCAGAGGGTGGAGCAGCGACCGGGGCACCAGGGGGAAATTGGCCAAGTACAATTGGGGAGAAAATGGGTTGGAAATCAGGAAAATATATATATAATTGTGCAATAAATAAATCACTGCAAGAGGATGCAATAAACAAATCATTGTAAAAGAACTAATACATTGTATATATTGTATGATGATGATATACTGTATATATATATATATATATATATATATATATATATATATATATATATATATGTATGTATGTATGTACAGTATGTATGTATGTATATACCGTAAATTCCGGACTATAAGCCGCGGCTTTTTTCCCGTTTTTTGGCCCCTGCGGCTTATATAACGGTGCGTCTTATCTATGGATTTTTTCAGAAAAAAAAAAAAAAAAAAAAAAAAATCTCTCTTTTTTAGCACTCTTTCTAACTATAAATCCACTTCTGTTTTAATTTCCTCTCTTGCCCTCTTTTCACCACACCGCGGACACTGTGTGCACTGTAAAAATAAACAACGGTGGTGTTGTGTTATGTTGTTTTGTTGAAATGTTACGGTAATACGGTAAATGGGAGCTTCCTCAAACAGCCATCTCTTTCCCGACAATCCCCTCTGTGCGTGACCACTCACATATGGTAATTACGGTAAGCAAACGGCCACAAGCCCATCAACTCCCTCCCCCGACTACCAGGAGAAAATCACAAACTTCGGCGAATTCACACAAAGGAAGATCAAGGAATATTCCATCGAACCGGAGCAGATCATAAATATGGATGAAGTGCCTTTGACGTTCGACCTGCCACTCACTCGGACTGTTAACAAGAAGCGCCCTGGAGGATTCTTTCACCAAAAAAAAGCTTTGCTCGTTCTCGACAGCATGAGAACGAGCAGTAGATGATCATGAGGTGGTTTTTCAGACGTGTCGATATAGCAGTTTATCGCAAAAGTGTAATGGAAACACATTTTTCGCATTTGCACGTCATGTGACCCATATTATCCCTTGGAAAAGGAGCGGAAAATAAGTTTGGTAAGTAAGGTTCGATAGCCGTGTCAAAACCTCCGCAGCAAGTGGAAAACTTTGAAGCAACGCTACCTAGCAGAAAGACGAGTGTTGTGCAAAAGCGTAGCCGGGCAAATTAGATAATGTTTAATGGCAGAAATCGGTCCATGGTGACAGCAGGCTGCCTGTGTGCGCGCATTTGGCACAGCGGCGAGATGAGAGGATGAAAAGCACACACTGGTGCGGTGGTGCTGTCTGAAGTGAATACAGTGACTGTGAGTAGGCTAATACATTGCACACGTTTCAGGTGCAATTATAGAACCAAATCAGCCTTTTCCCCCCTCCATCTCTAAATCGGACCAGTTGTAGGCTATTAGGCTACCTTTTTTCCTCTGCCTGTCGCGCTGACTGCATTCACGCAGCCAGCAACATTTTGCGACTCATTTTCTTTTGAATTGATAATCAGGCTCGTTTATATGCATTGTAACTTCATGTTGGGATTTCCATTGACCATTGGTTGGATTTGAGCATGCAGGGGACGGGATATGGGGCAGATCCCCGTGCGTAATCACTGTGGCAGCTGCTGCAACGGGGAATCACTCAAACGCAACTTCAATGGAAACGCCTACAAGTCGCAATTGTACATTGTCGAAGTTGTAGAAATATCGCAATTCTTTTGCGAAAAACTGTAATGGAAACACAGCTATAGATGAAGAGGAGTTCGTTGGTTTTGAGTGACAATGAAGGAGAGAGGAGAGTGGTTGACGAAGCCACCCTGAACCTGTTCGTTTCCGACACTGAAGATGAGGACTTTGGTGGTTTCAGTACGCAGGAAGAAGAGGAAGACGAGCATTAGTGACTTGACTTCTCTGGTTACAGGTTTGCTGCACATATAGCCTATTGTTGTGTGATTTTGTCTGGGGATTAGTGACCTGACTTTTGTTTTGTTTTGTTGAAATGTTAATAAATGGGAGCTTCCCCAAACAGCCATCGCTTTCCCGACATTCCTCTCTGTGCACGAACCCTTTCATATGGTAATTAAACATCAAAACACCCGCGGCTTATAGACCGGTGCGGCTTATAGAAGAAAAAAATAGTCAATTTTGGTCCCGCGGCTTATACACCGGTGCGTCTTATAGTCCGGAATTTACGGTATATATATATATTTGTTAATATAGAAATTATTGTCCATCACTCACTGTTTGACCTATCATTTCCCATCCTTCCCATGATTCAGTCTGCCAAGCTGAGGAAGCTCCCTCCGTTCATGACTGTGTCATTGCTGAGATTCAGCTTTGACTATGCCAAATGTGAGCGATACAAGGAGACAGGACGCTACACCTTCCCCCTCACTATCAACCTGCGGCCATTTTGTGAACAGGTACGAGGCATGAAATAGATTCTTATTAACTGAACTTATCTTGTTATCCTGTTCTACACTTCATTTAATGCAAAAAGTCTTTGTAACTGTAAGATGATTTGGTAACTCTAACTCTAGTATGCCGTGTTTCCTCACAGACTGATGGAGAGGATTCTGATTACGCCTATGAGCTGTTCTCTGTGATTATCCATAAAGGTGGTTGCTATGGCGGCCATTACCATGTGTACATCAGAGATATGGACCAGCTCGGCCAATGGGAGCCACCGGTGAGAAAAAGCAGAAGTGCAAACATTTAAAGGGATACGCCACTTTTTGGGGAGTTTAGCTCATTTGCCATATTCCCCCCACATAACCAAGGTACACCATGCCTTTACGTCACTGTCTGCGCAGTACAGTGACCTACAGTCGTCAAGTTAGTATCGCCATATAATGGATGCCAATGGGACACCCGTTCAAAATAACCAAAAACATATATCTAATAGCGCCAAAATACATGTTGTGCTTCAGGTACTCGCCACGCGATTAAATATTAATCCAAATGCGGAGAAATTATCTTTTTTCAGGTAAATAGATAGCCGGAATTACTTTGTAAACATGGCCGCCAGGCATGCGCGACATACAGCGCTGTGTACAGCGGAAGCGCTCTTTACAGGCAAACAAGTAACTCAGTGTGAGGATTTACTCCGGAAATGATGTTTCACGTAACTATGGATTAATATTTCATCTCGTGGTGAGTACCCGAAGCACATGTATTTTGGCGCTATTAGATAGGTGTTTTTGGTTATTTTGAACGGGTTTATCATTAGCATCCATTATATGGCGATACTTACTAACTTCACGACTGTAGGTCACTGTACTGCTTGGACTGTGCTGCTGCTCGGCTACCAGCAGCGTAGTGTGCTGCTCATGTGCTTATGAGAGATGTTTTGCATGGGATCACATGCAAGGGGTCCATGAGAGGTCAGCTGGGCGAGTCACTCGTCACCCCTGACTACGTCAAAGTAGGCCAGAAACGGGTCCCAAATAGTGGAAAACTTCCCAAGTGAGTTGGTCCTCAGGAACCTGAGTCTCTCCATGTGCACAACTTTGACCATGTCCATCAGCCACAACTGAAAGGAAGGAGGAGAGGGAGACTTCCACTCCTTTAGAATGAGTCTCTTGGCAACAGTCGTCCCCAGCGTCAGAGACTGTTGCACAGCTGTACGGAGGAGCAGTGAGGATTCTGAGCAGCCGAAGATGACGAGTTCCACCTCCGGTTGAAGGGTTATTTGATAGGTCTTAAAGTACCAGTCAAATACTTTGGCCCAGAATTCGGATAGCAAAGGGCAAAACCAAAAAGCATGGGACCCTTTAATATTACTATTAAAATAGTAA
The DNA here is from genome assembly GCF_964638095.1 of Poromitra crassiceps. Taxonomy (NCBI): domain Eukaryota; kingdom Metazoa; phylum Chordata; class Actinopteri; order Beryciformes; family Melamphaidae; genus Poromitra; species Poromitra crassiceps. The sequence continues at coordinate 51,660,704 of NC_139625.1, read as the reverse complement.
TTTAAAATAGTAATACAGCAAAGCACAATGGGATATAAAGAGAGCAGACTAAAGAGTAGATAGAGCAAATGACAAGTATTAAACATAACGCAACACCGTGATTACAACACATTAAGTAGAAATATATGAAAGAAACGTATAAGAATGCAGCATCTGCAAAATAATGGCAAACAAAGAATACATTAATGGGAAATATGAATTGTACATTGGGAAAATATATGAAATGTGTGGTAATTTATAGAAACATCAAGTCAAATGTAATGAATTTATAGATATAGAGAATGTGCATAATGTCAGTTTATCCTGTGTACATTACTTCCTAAAAAGCAAAATAATTTCTTTCCTAATTTTGTCAAAAGGCTTGTCAATGTGTACACTAAGAAAGGTTGGTGACAGTGACACTGTGTCCTGTTTTCAGGAGGAAGACTCCAAACCTAAGACTCGGAAGAAGGTCCAGCAGGTCAAAGTGTGCGAGCCAAAACTAGAACAAGATGACCCCTTGTCCGTCCTCACTACTATTATAGTCCAGGTACAACAACAACACCACCCACCTCTTAAGATATTGCCTTTGTCTGCATTTTATCTAACTAATGCATGGACAGTGGCATGGACTCTTGTACATGCTTTGACATGTTATGTGTTGTAAATCCATCACCAGACAATGGCAACAACTGTTATTAATTAGGTACTGTTCATTTCCCCATTACTAGGAGCCATCCAAGAGTGTGCTGTTGGACCAGCTTGGCCAGAAACTGATGGATAAGATTGGTTCATCTTGGAGCAAAAAGTTCCGAAAGCATTACGGCCCCATAGGCAAGGTATGTGTAGCTTCCTAGTAATTCTGAGGTGCTCAAGTTTTCTTTTGGAACAATGATTGCTGGTATAATGATAGCTGATATAATTGATAATTGGTATAATAGCTGATATAATTGCTTTTACTCAGGAATCCTTTTTTCCTCTCCTTTTTTTGCCATCATCTCTCCTGCTGTAGTTCCTGCAGTCCCACAATGATGTGTTTATCTTGGTGTCTAATGGTACCCGAGTGGGACTGAAGGCAAACCCACCAAGCCCCGTAACGGAGCCCCCCACCCCAGCAGACCGCCTCGCTAACCCTGAACCCACCCTGGCTCAGGACTCAGGACCTGCTGAAGCACAACCAGAACTAGACCTGGAACCAAAGCCTGACCTAGAGGTATTGTCGAGGACACATTTTAGCTTGAACCAAGGTTTAAAAGTAGATTTATTCAGCAGGAACCATTCTGAAGAAAAAACATTTGAACTACACCGTACTTTATTACACCTATAAACTACACCTAATTGTTGTTGCTAATTGTTTACCTCGATGCATCTTCCTGTCTGTTGGCAGGGTAGCCACTGGTTTGACCTAAACGACTCCACGGTGACCTCCATCAGAGAATCTGAAATAGAGAAGCAGTTCCAGGGCAAAGAGAGCGCCTACATGCTGTTTTATAGGAAAACACAGCTGCACAGGCCCAGTGAAGGTAATGCATGCCATGTGTTGCATGGGGATTGGAGCGGAGGTGTGTTTGCAGTCGCATCAGAGATGGAAATGGCAGAGAGGTGAATAAGAGAGGACAAAAAGAAAAGGACAAGTGGGGAGAAAAACACACAAACAAGTGGGGGCCACTTTTCCCCTGCTTGTAGATGCTCATCCAACAAGCCCAATTTTAGTTTGTTGGTGAAACAAATCCAAACATCTGTTTTGTATGTTGCCGTTTTGACTTTTACATATTTGGTTGTCTGAATAACTAAGCAAAGTGTCCAGATGGCCGATATGTTATCTATTAAGGTAAAGGTATTGGGAGACTAATGAGAGACTGAAGAATCTCTTGAACTGTTTTGTACTTATCCATGTACAGCGCTGAAGAATCCCATGTATAAAGTTCCCTCTCGCCTCGCACAGATGGCTCAGGAGGAAAACAGTAAACTACAGCAGAGGCGGTATGGAGACACAAACACAATAGAGAACTAATGAGATCAAATCCAATCATATTTCATTTGTTCATTTATATATTGTATGTATGTATGGTAATTCATTTGTTATGTACTTATTATGTGCCCATGCTGTTCATGCTGCACCTGTTACAGTGAGCAGTTTGAAGCCAGCAACAACACTTTGGAGCTGCGTTTGCACCTAGCACCTTCTTACAGGCTAGGAAATGGAGCCCTTCAACCAATCGGGAAAGAGCAGGATGGGATCGCCACCCTCAGCTTTGACCGTAGAAAGACTGTGGGAGACCTGCGGTTAGCTATATACCAGGTAACTGCATTACTAACAACAGACTGTGGGAGACCTGCGGTTAGCTATATACCAGGTAACTGCATTACTAACAACAGACTGTGGGAGACCTGCGGTTAGCTATATACCAGGTAACTGCATTACTAACAACAGACTGTGGGAGACCTGCGGTTAGCTATATACCAGGTAACTGCATTACTAACAACAGACTGTGGGAGACCTGCGGTTAGCTATATACCAGGTAACTGCATTACTAACAACAGACTGTGGGAGACCTGCGGTTAGCTATATACCAGGTAACTGCATTACTAACAACAGACTGTGGGAGACCTGCGGTTAGCTATATACCAGGTAACTGCATTACTAACAACAGACTGTGGGAGACCTGCGGTTAGCTATATACCAGGTAACTGCATTACTAACAACAGACTGTGGGAGACCTGCGGTTAGCTATATACCAGGTAACTGCATTACTAACAACAGACTGTGGGAGACCTGCGGTTAGCTATATACCAGGTAACTGCATTACTAACAACAGACTGTGGGAGACCTGCGGTTAGCTATATACCAGGTAACTGCATTACTAACAACAGACTGTGGGAGACCTGCAGTTAGCTATATACCAGGTAACTGCATTACTAACAACAGACTGTGGGAGACCTGCAGTTAGCTATATACCAGGTAACTGCATTACTAACAACAGACTGTGGGAGACCTGCGGTTAGCTATATACCAGGTAACTGCATTACTAACAACAGACTGTGGGAGACCTGCGGTTAGCTATATACCAGGTAACTGCATTACTAACAACAGACTGTGGGAGACCTGCGGTTAGCTATATACCAGGTAACTTCATTACTAACAACAGACTGTGGGAGACCTGCGGTTAGCTATATACCAGGTAACTTCATTACTAACAACAGACTGTGGGAGACCTGCAGTTAGCTATATACCAGGTAACTGCATTACTAACAACAGACTGTGGGAGACCTGCAGTTAGCTATATACCAGGTAACTGCATTACTAACAACAGACTGTGGGAGACCTGCAGTTAGCTATATACCAGGTAACTTCATTACTAACAACAGACTGTGGGAGACCTGCAGTTAGCTATATACCAGGTCACTGCATTACTAACAACAGACTGTGGGAGACCTGCAGTTAGCTATATACCAGGTAACTGCATTACTAACAACAGACTGTGGGAGACCTGCAGTTAGCTATATACCAGGTAACTGCATTACTAACAACAGACTGTGGGAGACCTGCGGTTAGCTATATACCAGGTAACTGCATTACTAACAGACTGTGGGAGACCTGCAGTTAGCTATATACCAGGTAACTGCATTACTAACAACAGACTGTGGGAGACCTGCGGTTAGCTATATACCAGGTAACTGCATTACTAACAACAGACTGTGGGAGACCTGCAGTTAGCTATATACCAGGTAACTGCATTACTAACAACAGACTGTGGGAGACCTGCGGTTAGCTATATACCAGGTAACTGCATTACTAACAACAGACTGTGGGAGACCTGCAGTTAGCTATATACCAGGTAACTCCATTACTAACAACAGACTGTGGGAGACCTGCGGTTAGCTATATACCAGGTAACTGCATTACTAACAACAGACTGTGGGAGACCTGCGGTTAGCTATATACCAGGTAACTTCATTACTAACAACAGACTGTGGGAGACCTGCAGTTAGCTATATACCAGGTAACTGCATTACTAACAACAGACTGTGGGAGACCTGCGGTTAGCTATATACCAGGTAACTGCATTACTAACAACAGACTGTGGGAGACCTGCAGTTAGCTATATACCAGGTAACTGCATTACTAACAACAGACTGTGGGAGACCTGCGGTTAGCTATATACCAGGTAACTGCATTACTAACAACAGACTGTGGGAGACCTGTGGTTAGCTATATACCAGGTAACTGCATTACTAACAACAGACTGTGGGAGACCTGCGGTTAGCTATATACCAGGTAACTGCATTACTAACAACAGACTGTGGGAGACCTGCAGTTAGCTATATACCAGGTAACTGCATTACTAACAACAGACTGTGGGAGACCTGCGGTTAGCTATATACCAGGTAACTGCATTACTAACAACAGACTGTGGGAGACCTGCAGTTAGCTATATACCAGGTAACTCCATTACTAACAACAGACTGTGGGAGACCTGCGGTTAGCTATATACCAGGTAACTTCATTACTAACAACAGACTGTGAGAGAACTGCAGTTAGCTATATACCAGGTAACTTCATTACTAACAACAGACTGTGGGAGACCTGCAGTTAGCTATATACCAGGTAACTTCATTACTAACAACATACTGTGGGAGACCTGCAGTTAGCTATATACCAGGTACGGTAACTTCATTACTAACAACAGACTGTGGGAGACCTGCAGTTAGCTATATACCAGGTAACTTCATTACTAACAACAGACTGTGGGAGACCTGCAGTTAGCTATATACCAGGTCACTGCATTACTAACAACAGACTGTGGGAGACCTGCAGTTAGCTATATACCAGGTAACTGCATTACTAACAACAGACTGTGGGAGACCTGCAGTTAGCTATATACCAGGTAACTGCATTACTAACAACAGACTGTGGGAGACCTGCGGTTAGCTATATACCAGGTAACTGCATTACTAACAGACTGTGGGAGACCTGCAGTTAGCTATATACCAGGTAACTGCATTACTAACAACAGACTGTGGGAGACCTGCGGTTAGCTATATACCAGGTAACTGCATTACTAACAACAGACTGTGGGAGACCTGCAGTTAGCTATATACCAGGTAACTGCATTACTAACAACAGACTGTGGGAGACCTGCGGTTAGCTATATACCAGGTAACTGCATTACTAACAACAGACTGTGGGAGACCTGCAGTTAGCTATATACCAGGTAACTCCATTACTAACAACAGACTGTGGGAGACCTGCGGTTAGCTATATACCAGGTAACTGCATTACTAACAACAGACTGTGGGAGACCTGCGGTTAGCTATATACCAGGTAACTTCATTACTAACAACAGACTGTGGGAGACCTGCAGTTAGCTATATACCAGGTAACTGCATTACTAACAACAGACTGTGGGAGACCTGCGGTTAGCTATATACCAGGTAACTGCATTATTAACAACAGACTGTGGGAGACCTGCAGTTAGCTATATACCAGGTAACTGCATTACTAACAACAGACTGTGGGAGACCTGCGGTTAGCTATATACCAGGTAACTGCATTACTAACAACAGACTGTGGGAGACCTGTGGTTAGCTATATACCAGGTAACTGCATTACTAACAACAGACTGTGGGAGACCTGCAGTTAGCTATATACCAGGTAACTTCATTACTAACAACAGACTGTGGGAGACCTGCAGTTAGCTATATACCAGGTAACTGCATTACTAACAACAGACTGTGGGAGACCTGCGGTTAGCTATATACCAGGTAACTGCATTACTAACAACAGACTGTGGGAGACCTGCAGTTAGCTATATACCAGGTAACTGCATTACTAACAACAGACTGTGGGAGACCTGCGGTTAGCTATATACCAGATAACTGCATTACTAACAACAGACTGTGGGAGACCTGCAGTTAGCTATATACCAGGTAACTCCATTACTAACAACAGACTGTGGGAGACCTGCGGTTAGCTATATACCAGGTAACTTCATTACTAACAACAGACTGTGAGAGAACTGCAGTTAGCTATATACCAGGTAACTTCATTACTAACAACAGACTGTGGGAGACCTGCGGTTAGCTATATACCAGGTAACTTCATTACTAACAACAGACTGTGGGAGAACTGCAGTTAGCTATATACCAGGTAACTTCATTACTAACAACAGACTGTGGGAGACCTGCAGTTAGCTATATACCAGGTAACTTCATTACTAACAACAGACTGTGGGAGACCTGCGGTTAGCTATATACCAGGTAACTTCATTACTAACAACAGACTGTGGGAGACCTGCAGTTAGCTATATACCAGGTAACTTCATTACTAACAACATACTGTGGGAGACCTGCAGTTAGCTATATACCAGGTACGGTAACTTCATTACTAACAACAGACTGTGGGAGACCTGCATTTAGCTATATACCAGGTAACTTCATTACTAACAACAGACTGTGGGAGACCTGCAGTTAGCTATATACCAGGTAACTTCATTACTAGCAACAGACTGTGGGAGACCTGCAGTTAGCTATATACCAGGTACCTTCATTACTAAGAACAGAAAGACTGTGGGAGACCTGCGGTTAGCTATATACCAGGTAACTTCATTACTAACAACGGGCTGCCATAGAGTTGGGAGATTCTGAAAATAATAGTACTAATAAGTTGTGTCTATGTGTGTGTGCGCATACATAATGAGTGTTTTTTGTCTGCTCAGATGCAGGAACTCTGGGAAGGGGATATGGCTCTGACTGTGGCCAAGTGTCTTCCAGCAGGTCTACATCTCTACAATACTCTTATCGGTAAGACACTGTAAAATACTTCAGCAGCCAGGACAGTAGAATCTTAGTAATTTGTACATTTCAGTAAGTATATTCTGGCTGTGTGTCTCTTTGCAGATGATGATGTCTCCCTGTACAGTGCGGGCATCTACACAAACTCTGACCTGTTTGTCTGGAACGGCAGAGAGGTGAGGAACGACATAGTTCGACACAATACTCAGAGTGACTGTAATTCCAGTTAAAAATGTCCAGTCCAAAATGGCTGACACTTCTCCCGGTCCCTTTCTGTCTCTTCAGGTGTGCGGCATGGCCGTCCCAATCGGAGCCGAATATGAGCCAGTGCTGCTGACTGTCGTCCGCCCTTTTTTGGAGGAAGATGGGGGGGAGGAGGAGGAGGAGGAGGCAGAGAACGGGGTGGAACACGAGGGGAGTGGATGCAAGGTTGAAAATGGGGCACCGGGACTTAAAAGGGAGGCGAGAGGGTTCGCGGGCGGCGCGACTCTAGGAGAGGTGAGGCAGGCGCTGGGGGAGCCTCAGGAGAGTCTGCTGTGCCAGGAGCACGGGGGAGCCAAGAGTGTGGGCCAGGGGGGAGGGGCGAGCCAGGGGGGAGGGGCGAGCGCATGGAGGGTGTTCCCCCCTGAAGACATGCAGCGGACGCTAAAGGAGCTGTCCCTGAAAGACGGGGACGTGCTGCTGGTGCTCGAGCCGCAGTCCTTCGACAGCAGGTGAGTCCGTTGCAGTGTGGCTAGATGCCATACGTGCTGTTGTGTTTGTGTGTCTTACAACTGCTTCTTCCACTGCCCTCAGCGTGTTCAGTCTAAGTGGAGATGTGGTCACTGTGACGACACCGTCAGACTGCCGCTGGCTCCAGGTGGAGTTCAGACCGCATGGAGGAGGAGGAGAGGGGGAGAAAGAGGAGGAAAGGAAGAAAGCCAGGGTTCCGGCCTCAGGAAATATGGTCAGTTACTCATATTTAATCTCTCTCACTCTCTCTTTCAGCATTGCTTTATATTTCCTGAAAAATGTGTGTTTGTGTTTGCATGTCTCTTCCACCAGTTGCTGTGTGATGTAAAGCAGAGGGCCATTGAGGAGCTGCAGCTACAGGAGAAGCTCCCAGGCAAGGGTTAGTATTATACATAATATACAGTATAAACTGCAAATGACATTAATCCTAACCACTATTCCTTCCTTATCACAGATGATTGTGTCCTTGTATTGACTGTATAATAATGTACATACTTGAATCTGAAGTTGTTCGTCTTAACAGTGTACATACTTGAATGTGATGTTGTTGTTTGTTTCACTGGCTAGGTGCAGAATACTGTTTACGACAGGTGGACCGTACAGGGAAACTCCTTCCTCCAGGTACTGTCAGCTTTTTGTTATGGGGGGGTGATTTTAATGGTGCACAGTCAGTGCACACTGGAAACCAAAAAAAGTATGGCAATGGTGCATCGTCTCCAGAGTCTCCACCCTAAAAAATAACTGGAAACACCCCATATTTTGGCAAAATAATTGGATAAAAATGCCTTTTCACCAAACTATCCCCAACAAGTACTCCCATTGTTCTAATCTTTCTAATCTCTAATCTTTCATCTCTCATAATCTGTCGACCTCTGATGTCATAGCAGACAATCGACTACTTATCCTGGTTTCTCTGTTTATCTGACAGTGTGCGAGGAGCTGAGTGTTCGGGATGCAGGCGTGCGGCTCATGACCACACTGACTCTGTGTCCTGGAAATTCACCCAAGGCATCGCAGGTGTGCAAACCTCTCTTTATTAGCAATCTTCAATAAAGCCTTTGTACTCGTAGCTACAAAGGGAAAACTAGCTTCAAACACGAGTAAACCTAACGTAAGACTTGTGTGAGCTAAAGGAAACCAAGGAAGTGAGGGGGATTCTCAGAAAATTCATAGCTTCTCAAAGGCTTGACTAAGGTTTGGAGGTTTTATCTCTGTGTTACAGCTGTTCTTGCACTTCTCTGTGGGTGCAGTGCCCTCTGCTGGCATGGATATGGACATAATTGTGGAGCAGAGTTGTACTGTCAAGGAGGTGAGCAGGAAAATGTTCAAAGTGTGTCTTTTGTGGGTAACTTATGACATCTACTGCATATATAGATATATTTATATAATATGTGTGTGTAACATATTTTGATTGTTGTATTTGCAGTGTCTAAAGGCAATGCTGGATGCTGTGGGACTTGAAGGTAAACTCCATAACAAACAGCAGGAATTAAATCCTTGCTCTGTGATGGGTGGGTTTCACATTGTGTGTACAAAACTTGTTTACTGTAGACCAACTGTTGTGTATTCAGCATGGTTATGCACAAACAGTATTTAGGCATATGGCACTAAAATGTCACGTTGTAAAAATGAAGATCATTTTTCACGTAGTTTACCCCCTGCCTATTCAGTGATAGGGGAAAGATAAATGTACAGTATATTCGTTTATTATTAATGTATTTTGAATGTGTTTATAGGCAACAGTTGGCACTTGAGGAGGCTCGATTGGTGCGAGGAGGTTGGTGAGCCGCTGATGGATGAGGTGAGTGGCTAGATGTGCTCTTTCCCCTCCATGCCTCCATAAAGGAAAACAAAAATCCTTCTCAAACCTACTAATGCTACATGTTACTTATTCCTTCTCAAACTACTTCCTACATGGTGCTACTCTAGTCTATCAAAATATCTTAGCTGTCATTGATTGTGTTGCATAGTTGTTTTCTGTACTGTTGACAAAATGTGATATTGTAAGTCGCTTTGGACAAAAGCGTCTGCTAAATGACGTAATGTAATGTAATGTATGCCTCTCTTTGCCCTATTGGAATTGTAAAGCGCTTTGGATAAAGAGGCTTTCACATTATTTTTCACATATATTATTGTCTATCTATGCAGTTGTCCCTCTGCTTCATTTTCCATCAGTATCTATCAATTCACGTATTAACATTTTGTTTTTCTCAGGATGCTTCGTTGTCACAGCTGAAGATAAGTCAGGGCGAGACACTAGTCGTCACAGAAGGACAGCTGCCTCCAAAGGTACTTCAACAGAATTTTCTGTTATAAATATTTTGTCTTTGGCTGTTTCATGAAAGATACCACTTTTTACCCTTATCCTGTGTGTTACCATTCCGGATCTCAAATGTGTTTAACTATCACAATTATCATTAATTTAGCATTTAGCTTCGTTTGTAGTCTAGGGCTAATTTAACATCCAAGAACTCACTTGCTTCAACACACATCTGGTTCACTATGTAAGGGTTAACGCACGACGAGGTGTCCATTATCACTTTTTAAGGGACGACGCGGAGGCGTGAACCGGTCCGAGGTGAAGCCGAGGATGGTTTGCCTCCGCGAAGTCCCTTAAAAAGTGATAATGGACACCTCGAAGTGCATTAACCCGCTTATACCATGGTCACTTGCCAAAGAAACAAAACAAGACCATTCATTTATATTTCCATGCATTTTGCAATCAAAATCTAGTTTTCATAACCTTGAATATGAGTTGAGAACTGGCGAGACAAAATAGTCCCCTCGAGATTAGGCTATCATTGGATAAAATGGCTGCTTAGTTTCTACACCTGGCACAATTCTAGAATCAAGCTAACTAATAATTTGGCCAGTTGTAGCCTATGTAACAACATACAAAATAAAACGGCAATGTCTAAGAATGCAACGCCATGTAACTGGGTCGTTTAAACTCACATTCCAGGGAATTGCGTTAACGTCTGCGGGTTTTAAAGGTCCCAATTCGTGCAGCTGTAACCTCTTAAAAACGTGTCTCTCTGGTCCATAAAACATGATTCTGGATTAATTTGTCGAAAATATAGCAACCCCGTTTGTTGTGACGGAGTTCTCACTTCCTCATCTCGTCGCTTCCAAAGAATGGTCTGTTTCTATAATATATTCAGAACTAACAGTTCCCATTGGCTGCTGAGGGAGAGCCCGCCCCAGGCTCCCAGCGGCCAATCAGATTAGCGTCTGTGGACCAGCACGCTAGGTTGCGAGCTATCGCTAACTTAACGGTTGCTACGCTAAAGAGGACATCTCAAAATGCCTAGACTTACCGAATGCACCTCCGCAGTTGCTGGATCACGTACAGTTGGCGTCGCTCCAGCTAGAAGTGTTAATTTTGTGGCTATAGACAAAATGGTGCAGATAGCTTGTGTGAGAGAGACCCGCGCAGTATGCTTGAGGACCATCGTGACGTCCCAATACCCCGTCTGGGGAATAGAGCGTTAGGGGGCGTGGCTTGAAGGAGACTGCAGGGGGAAGCTGGATAGGGACAAATCCAACTGTGGCAGTTCTGAGCTTGTGACCACTCATTACAGGGAGGGATGACAGCAGTATATATGCATTTACAAGTAAAAACAGCTTTTGCACGGAATGGGACCTTTAAGACGTAAATGGCACGAGGCAGGAGTAGAGTGAAAACTCTCTGCTTTCAGTATGTTGGAGTCCAGGTATGTTGTGTACAAGGACGTCTCTCAGTGTGTTGCTGTTAAACGAGAATTTCGTTTTTTTTTCAACCCTATTTTCCACACTGTATGTGTCTAAAGGGACTCATCGTGACATATTTTTTTCAAATTGGTCGAGTACTCACCGAGATAGCCTTGTTTACAGCTCGAGCAATGTGCCCAAACTATCGGTGTAACTACACAGGGCAATCCCGCACCGCATCGTCAATACACGTTTGCTAATAAAACTGCTTGTTTTGCCGCTGGGAGACTCAAACTGTCAATAGTGTTTGGCAACATGGAAACGACTCTATCTATACATGAGTATTATTCTCCGGGGTTTACTGTGGGACAGAGAAAATGTGCGTATGAAGAGGCAAGATGAGAGAGAGATAAAGGAGGACAGCACAGCGCTGTTGACACAGTGCAAGCTTCCCTGCTACTCTCGCTCTCTCTCTCTCTCTCTCTCTCTCTCTCTCTTTCTCTTTCCTCGCCTGTTCACGCCCATTTTCTCTGTCCGGAGAGTCGTTTCCATGTTGCCAAACACTATTGACAGTGGCTCTTAATGGCTCAGAGCCGGCTTCTGTCAGGGGAGGGAAATCTCCGAAACGAAAATCAAAATTGTAAATGAGAGTTATTTTTGATAAACTGAGCACACAGGGGTGATTTAAATAGTTACTTTGACCGACTCAATTTCTTTCTCAACTTAGAAAAGTGCCATATTAACCCTTAACGGGGGTATAGAGCTCAAACTGCTCTCTTGATAACTCTGTTGAAACTATGGCGCATTGATATGAATGGTGAACAGACCATTTGGCTGAACGACTTTACCAACTGTACATTATCACTTTTTAATGGACACCTTGCAGCCAATCAGAATCGAGTATTCAACCAGACCATGGTATAAAATCTATTAATTGAACATGCATTTGAATGGACGGTTTGGGCAAAAACAGTTATCCTTCACAGATGGGATTTTCACTAGCATCCAGTGTCCCAAGGAAAAGTGAAAGAGAGAGTCAGGCATATTGTCCTCAACTCTTGAGTCCATGTGTGGCTATTGGTGCTTCAGTCCCGCAATATTCCACACGCTACTACGAGGTTCATTCACAAAAGTGTCGCCCTGCGTCAGCGGCCATTTTCGCTACCATGTGACAAACACATTCATAAAATGAATTCATCCCGCATGGCATGTCCCTCTTCATTCACAGAAGGTCCTTCTCTTTCTCGTTTGTCAGGGGGAAATGAATGACATCATAGCCTCCCCTCTAACACAGTCAGCCAATCATGACAGAATCAGAATCAGCTTTATTGGCCAAGTATGTAGACAATAGACATACAAGGAATTTGACTCCGGTATATACATTGCTCTCAATGTACTTACAAGACAAAAAAAGAAAAAGAAACTGCTCAATTCTTTTAACCCGCCAACATTCTCCATTCACACCCAAGTGAACTGACTCTGATTGACAGCTAGACTGACCAGTAGTGCACCTAAATGATGTCATCGCATAGCATAATGTATCAGCTGTTCATAATATCAAATAACTAATCAACTGACATCTAACTGGCTCAAGATTCAAGATTTTTTTTGTCACTCCGTAGTACAAGTATCACGTGTGAAATTCTTGTGCTGTAGACTCCGTTACAACATAGTGCAAAAATAAAATAAAAAATAATTAAAAACAAGAGGCAACAAGAAATAAAGCAGTAAGACACGCCACAGACAGTGGCACATATGTGCAAATGGCATGAACATACTTTAAACATAATTAAACATAATTAAACATAATTAAATATAGTAACATTCTGTTAGGTGCAAATAGCATATGCCTAATTAACATACTATTGAACATTAGTCATACGTGATGGTAGCAGCTGCAGTGTGGTACAGTACGGCTACTACACTATTTGTATATGTTAACACATTCACTGCCAGCCGTTTTTTTTTTACTGTAGGTAGCTTCTGCCAAGGTTTTTTTTTGAGGATTCTGGCTCATCTTTCAACAGCCGAGGATTATTTTCTGCTAAGATTTTGTGAACACAAAATATCTCAAAAGAACTACCGTAAATTCCGGACTATAAGCCGCACCTTTTTTCCCGTTTTTTGGCCTTTTTCGGCCCCTGCGGCTTATATAACGGTGCGGCTTATCTATGGATTTTTTCAAAAAAAAAAAAAAAAATCTCTCTTTTTTAGCACTCTTTCTAACTATAAATCCACTTCTGTTTTAATTTCCTCTCTTGCCCTCTTTTCACCACACTGTATGACACTGTATGACACTGTGTGCACTGTAAATAACAACACAGGTGGTGTTGTGTTATGTTGTTTTGTTGAAATGTTAATAAATGGGAGCTTCCTCAAACAGCCATCTCTTTCCCGACAATCCCCTCTGTGCATGAACCCTTACATATGGTAATTAAACATTAAAACACAATAAAAAAAAAAAAAAAAAAAAAAACATTAAAACACCCGCGGCTTATAGTCCGGTGCGGCTTATATAAGAAAAAAATAGTCAACTTTGCAGGTGCGGCTTATACACCGGTGCGGCTTATAGTCCGGAATTTACGGTAATAGAATGTGTGCTTTCTCTGTCTAAAAGAGTTAGTTTGTAGAGTTAGTAGTTATGTAGGCATTAGCACTTGAATACAGCATGGTTTCAGCATCTGAAAATTTAAGCTGAGAAAAATGCCTTTTTGTGAAATTCGATAGAACAGTCACTTTAACCATTCATTTTTGGCATCAGTAAGACGTCAGACATCTAAACAATAGTTTTGAACAGTAATTTCCTCCATAACAGCAGGAAACCCCCCTCTCCTTCAAACTCCTCCCTCCGTGTGTGTTCTCCTCCTGCCTCCCTGGCTCTGCAGCGGGCGTGTCACAAGCGAGTTGCTGCTGCTGCTGCTGCCTGTCTGCTGGCGGCCGCACTTTGGGCGAGTCTAGATGGGCTCGCTCGTTTCTTGGGGTTTCGGTTGAGAGCTTTGATGAAGCTTTTGCGATTCTGGTCTTATTTATGCTGCGTGTTTCAAAGTGTGTTCCACCCGTAATCTATTATGCAAATTTGCAATCCCCCACCGCCAAATCCCTGTGCGAAAGCGATAGCGTTTTCGCCAATCCATTTTCATGAGAATGGCTTCCTCACGCGGCTGTTTTTGCTTGGCTTTCTCTCGTCTGGAGAGCACTGTCGCCACTTAGTGGGTCGGTAAAATAGATTATACACATTCAATACCTCCCATATTTTAATATGAGATGTAAAAGGGGTTGATCGACGTCCCACCGTCAAAAAAAAAAAAAAAATTTTTTGGACGAGATATCTCGTCAACGGCAGTCAACCGGGTTTTTTTTAAGACGAGATATCTCGTCAACGGCAGTGAACGTGTTAAGGAGTCTCGTGACCTGCGAGAAGAAACTGTCCCTCAAGCGATTTGTGCGTGCTCTTGGGACCCTGTATCTCCTCCCTGAGGGTAGCAGGGAGAACAGACTGTTGTGGGGGTGGTTTGTGTCTTTGATGATCTTCATGGACCTCCTGAGGCACCGCTGGTTGTACAGATCTTGCCGTTCTGGCAGCTCACATCCTGTTACGTGCTGGGCCGCGCGCCTCACCCTTCTTAGCGCCCTGCGGTCCATGGTGGTGCAGTTCCCGTACCAGGTGGTGAAGCAGCCAGTCAGCAGGCTTTCAATTAGAGCTGCCGAAAATAATCGATTCGGAGATGCATCGCGATGCGGACGTGCACGATTCTGCATCGATTAACAAATATCAAAAATCGATTATTATTATTATTATTATTTTATTTTTTATTTTTTTTATAATCAAATAAAATAGAATGTAAGTACATGCAGTTGTTTATTTTAATTATGGATCATAATACAATGCAATTCCAAATGCACTTTTATTTTAAAAGTAGCCACACAGTGAGAAAAAAGAAAGTGAGAAAAAATAAATCATGTATTGCGGAAAAAGTGATGCATCGATTTAAGATGCATCGCGATGCATCGAGATGCATCGTATAATCGAATCGAATCGAATCGTAGACTTGTATAATCGAATCGTATCGAATCGTGAGATCAGTGAAGATGCACAGCTCTACTTTCAATGGTGCCTCTGTAGAAGTCCCTGAGGATTTTTGGCCTTAGCCCGAATTTCTTCAGGCGTCTGAGTCCGTGTAGTCGCTGTTGGGCCTTTTTGACAACAGTGGCGGTGTGGTTGGCCCATGTCAGATCCTGGTGGATATTGACTCCCAGGTACTTGAAGCTGTCCACCCTTTCCACCACTGTGCCGTTGATGGTGATTGGGGTGTGTGCGCCCCCCCCCCCTTCTGTAGTCTACAATGATCTCCTTTGTCTTGGAGACATTTAGAGAGAGGTGGTTGTCCTGGCACCATTGTTCCAGGGCCTCCACCTCCTTTCTGTAGGCTGTCTCGTCGCTCCTGGAGATCCGCCCCACGACTGCTGTGTCGTCTGCAAACTTCACGATGGTGTTCGAAGTTTGAGTCGCCACGCAGTCGTGGGTGTAGAGGTCATACCAGAAGGGGCTGGAGACGCACCCCTGTGGTGCTCCTATGATGATGGTCAGTGGGGAGGAGGTGAGGTTGCCCACTCTCACCACCTGGTGGCGGTCTGTTAGAAAGTCCAGGATCCAGTCACACATTGCTGTGCTTAGTCCCAGGTCCTTGAGTTTGCTTACCAGCCTGGAGGGTACTATGGTGTTGAATGCTGAGCTGTAGTCCACGAACAGCATTCTCACATAGGTATCCTTCCCCTCCAGGTGGGAGAGGGCGGTGTGGAGCACGTGTGCTACTGCATCCGCTGTGCTCCTGTTGGGGCGGTATGCGAATTGTAGCGGGACGTGTGTGGGGCGGATCTGTGATATAACCAGCTTTTCGAAGCATTTGCTGGCTATGGGCGTGAGGGCTATTGGGCGCCAGTCGTTGAGGCTGGTCACTTTCTGCTGTTTGGGAATGGGGATGATTGTTGCTGTTTTGAAGCAGGGGGGAACTTGCCGGAGGGAAAGGGACTGGTTAAAAATGTCTGTGAATACGCCTGCCAGCTGGTGGGCGCAGGCCTTGAGGACACGCCCAGGGATGCTGTCCGGGCCGGCCGCCTTGCGTGGATTGATACGCAAGAACGACCGGCGGACTTCATCCTCGGTAATGGTCAGGGGGCGGTCCGCATCTATGGGGAGGGGAGGTGGGGGTTGTGGTTGTGGGTGGGGGCGGGGAGGAAGTGAGTGGGAGGGGGGGTTGGTGGTTAGGTGGGAGTGGAGGGGAGGTGGGGGAGGAAAGGAGTGGGGGGAAGGTGAGGGGGGGTTAGTGGTTAGGTGAGAGTGGAGGGGAGATGGGGGAGGATAGGGTGGAGGGCACTGGGTTAGATAGGAGTGGGGGGTGGGTGGGGGTGTGTAGGGGGTTTGTGGGTGGGCACTGAGGGGTGGGTGAGGGAGGAGGGCACTGGGTTAGATAGGAGTGGAGGGTAGGTTGTGGGGCAGTGGGGGGTGAGGGGAGGAGGGGTGGTGGGGGGGAGAGAGGGGGGGAGAGGAGGAGGGGTTGTGGGGTGATGGGGGGTGAGGGGGAGCGGAGGGGGAGGGGTGATGGGATGGTGGTTGGGGGGGTGGGCGCTCTGGCAGAGGGGTCGAACCTAGGGCTGTGCGATTTTGCCTAAAACTAAAATTGACGATTTTTTCTCTCAAAACTCGATTTTCGATTTCGATTTCGATTTATTATACTATTATACTTCTCTAAACATTTGTTGCCCTGCAGAGCTCTTTTCCCCCCTTTTTTCCATAATTGACAATTTACGCAACAACAACTCAACTTCCTGTTTTAGCTTGCCGCTGCTATGCTTAACTTCCTGGCTGTTGCTTGCTAACTTGACACTGGTGGATTTGCGTGTTCCTCCGTGAGATAATTATATTAGTGTCTAAGCGACCACCCGTGCTCGGAGTTATATCTGTACTAGAATAACACAAAGTCACAACAGGAATGCGTGGAACTGCGATAGCAGTTAGCGGGAAATTCAGACACACAGGGACAGGTGAGTCAGCTGAGGCAGCCATGAATACAGCCAATCTATCAGTACTCGGTGGCCTCACGTGTTGTTTTGTTATTATGTGAACTGGCAACGTTTCATCGTCCGGTGATAATGTCTGTGTTCGTGTGCGCGCGTGAGTGTGTTGTGGCAATCGTTATCTTGTAGGCTACAGCCTGCAGTGCAACAAGCTGCTTTTTGGTCGGAGGTGTTGAAATAAGTCCATTGTGCTGCTGTTTTTAGTAGCCAGTATCACAGCCTCTAGAGAGACTTTACACAAGTAGCAGCATGCGTACATGAGAGAGAGCCGCCCCGCGTAACGTACTTACCCTAGTTAAAGTGAAAATTAAATTAAAAAAAAAAAAAAAAAATGAAAAAAAAAAAAAAAAACGATTTTACGATTTTCATTTTTTTAACATCGTCCTAACTAATTAATTCGATTACGATTCAAAATCGATTAATCGCACAGCCCTAGTCGAACCTAGCGTAGAACGCGTTGAGTTCGTCCGGCAGGGTGGGTGATGTGCTGGGGTTCTGCCGTTTCACCCCTTTGAAGTCTGTGGCAGCATGGAGTCCACTAGCTTGTCGGATTGCATCTTAAAGGAGAATTTCGTTTTTTCAACCTGGATTCCACCAATTTTCCACACTGTATGTGTCTAAGGGACTCATCGTGACATATTTTTTTCAAATTGGTCAAGTACTCACCGAGATAGCCTTGTTTACAGCTCGAGCAATGTGCTCAAACAACTACACAGTGTAACTACACAGGGCAATCCCGCACTGCATCGTCAATACACGTTCGCTAATAAAAATGCTTGGGGAAGGCTCAAACTGTCAATAGTGTCTGGCAACATGGAAACGACTCTATACATGAATTTTCCAGACAGAGAAAATGGGCGTGAACAGGCAAGGAGAGAGAGAGAGAGTAGCAGGGAAGCTTGCGCTGTGTCAACACGGAGGATTTCACCTCTCGTCAACAGCGCTGTGCTGTGCTCCTTTCTCTCTCTCTCCACTCGCCTCTTCATACGCACATTTTCTCTGTCCGACAGTAAACCCCGGAGAATAATATTCATGTATAGAGTCGTTTCCATGTTGCCAAACACTGTAATGACAGTTTGAGTCTCCCAGCGGCAAACCAAGCTGTTTTATTAGCGTGTATTGACGATGCGGTGCGGGATTGCCCTGTGTAGTATCACTGTGTAGTTGTTTGAGCACATTGCTCGAGCTGTAAACAAGGCTATCTCGGTGAGTTGTCGACCAAGGTTGAAAAAACCCGAAATGAACCTTTAACATTGTGACACATCTCTCTCTCTCTCTCTCTCTCTCTCTCTGTGTGTCAGGGTTTGCTCAAGTTATCTGTGTGGCTGTATCTGAACAAAAACAGCTCAGAAATGGATTCTAATCACACTGATACTGGCTGCTCTGAGGGCCAGATGCTGCAGGGTACGACTGCAAGTGAAACATACATCCAGCTGCTTCCTCTGTCTGGTGGCAACATGGCAGAGCTGAGAGCCGCAGGACAGGTGGAGATCACAGATGAGGCCACATTGGAGGACCTCAAGTCTCAGGTAGTGTATGCATGTATGCATGTATGCATGTATGCATGCAAGAGCCAGAGTTGATTCTTTTTTGTACTAGTAAATTAATCCTCTTGGACCCTCAGTTAATCCTCTCTGATCATATTAAGCACACATAAAGAGATTGGTACTGTCCTGTAAAGTATTTTGTTTATCTGTGGGATGGCTGTAAATTTGCTTCCGGGGCCTAATTCAGGATCAGTTCCACCAGGTTCAAATTTTTCAAGAATCTCATCAATCTCATGTCTCATTTGGATATTTCTACCATGATATATGGACAATTGTACAGTTTTTTTCTTCTTCTTCTTCCTCTTCCTCTTCTTCTCCTTTTCCTTGGGGGGTGGGGGGGGGGGGGGGGGGTTACACTGGTTGTGTGAGTGTCAAGGAAACACTGCTACTGTTTACTAGGTCTGTGTGTGTGCATGCTGATTTGATCCTTCTCTCTACCCGATGTGTCAAAACTCTTTTGGCTCTGCCTGCATGTCTCTGTCTGCACCAGGTGTTGACGCTGCCTGCCCTTCAGTGTGTGTTTGTGCCAACCCCCGCTTTCTTGCGTGTGTGGCAGCTGGAGGGCCTGAGGCTCGCACGAATCCTCAGAGGACAACAGCTCGCTATCAGGTGCACACGCACGTGCGCGTGCGCACACACACACACACACACACACACACACACACACACACACACACAGTCCTGTGCTCTAATGCCCTCTCACCTGGTTTATTCCTGTAAGCATTATTTATGGGCTCTTTCCCTCCCATACCAGTCTTTTCATCTTGATAGATGCCAAAAATGTCCATCATTTCTCCTCCTCGTAACCCACCTTTTCTGTTTGGTTCTTCTCGCTTAGGAAGTTGAAGCTTACCAGCGGCACAGACCTCTGTGTGCAACAGCTACTGAAAGAGGAGGATCTCAGGTAAGGTTTGGGTGTAGCTGATTTCTGCTCATGGGTCATTTTTACGCAGCACCCCAAGTCAAGAGAAATCACTCAACATTGTGTATCTACCATCTTTGACAATCTCTTCCTTCTTTTCAATTCTTCCCATTCTCCCATTGTACCTCTTTTCCCATAATTTCTTCCTGTCCTTCAGCCCCAAGGAGGTGTTACTGCACATTCGGATGGGAGTGCCAGGCGGGAGGTGTTACTACCCTCCAGAGGAACTAGTTTGGGACTCATCCCGTGACCCTTCCCCCCGCTCCCTGCGCACTGCCCTGGCTGCGCAGTATGGCCTCTCCCCTGACTCACTGCTGCTGGCCAAACACCAGCCAGACAAACACACCTGGGACACCATCTCCAACTGGGTACGAAAGAAAGAGATCCTGGGTGGAGAGTTGGGAAGTAGGCAAAATGTGTTGTTTGACCTTGGGAACATGAGAAAGCAATATTGACTGCAAGAAATGTAGGGAAGAGTGACCAATGATAGGACATCAGAGCTTGCTCATTGTTCAGTTCATCAGCAACTCACTGGATGTATTTTTCATTTCAAAATCATACATCGCATCCAGAAGTCAGCGTTCTCTTCCACATCCTGTGTCTTTTACTGACAGAGCCAGCAGGTTTCCAAACGGAAAAAGAAGAAAAAGGCAGAATCACTCTTAGGAGCGCCGTTCCACCTCAAAGATGGAGACACAATCGGTATCAAGGTAATGAACAAAACTATTTGTTAACTCAGATTATGTAAACAAACATTTTAAAATTAGTCACTTTAGAATTTGTTTGATGTATTTCCCTTACTAACTTTGAATCTGTTCTTTGATTGGAGTAGAACCTGTTGATTGACAGCAACAAGGACTTCTGCACGCTGGCGGATGAGCAGGGCCAGCAGAGGCTGAGAGAGCAGGCAGAGCAACGCAGGAAAGGGTGGGACTTTTTTACTTTGACAGATTTAGTGGCATGGAAAATGCTTTATCTGTTTCTGATTACGGCTGCATGGATGTTACTGTAACTAACTACAAGGCAATCTGGGCACCCAGAGTCTATCAGTCTGACGACTAATGAGACTGTGGGACAGAGACAGATGGACGATATTTCTGGGTTTCCACTGTAGAGCGGACGTCCCGCCCCTTCCGTCATTGTTTACAGTCCGACGACATCTCAAATCCATCTATTTATTATTATTATCATTATCATTATCATTATTATTATTATTATTATTATTATCATTATCATTATCATTATTATTATTATTATTACCTTTATTATTATTATTATTATTATTATTATTATTATTATTATTATTAGCCAAAATGTCGTCTGGACCTAAAACACCTTCAATCGATCAGCTCCAACTCCATTCTTGCATGAATTGGACTGTAAACGATAACCGCGGCACACAGAAGCGGAAGTCTTGGTGCGTGCATCCACTCTACAGCGGAAACCAAGAAATATCGACCGTCTGTCCCAGAGTCGTATTAGTCACCAGACTGATAGACTCTGGTTCCCTGATTGACTAGAAGGCCTTCTATATCTTACTACTATAATAAGGCGAGTGGGTCCGCGTGGCGCAGGGCTCACAATTGCTCAACTGTGAGGAGGCGAGCACGCAAAACGTGTGAGGCAGGCAAGCACGTGAAGCGTGCGAGTTACAGGCGAGCACGCAAAACATGTGAGGCAGGCAAGCACGTGAAGCGTGCGAGTTACAGGCAAGCATGCAAAACGTGTGAGGCAGGCAAGCACGTGAAGCGTGCGAGTTACAGGCGAGCATGCAAAACGTGTGAGGCAGGCGAGCACCTGAAGCGTGCGAGTTACAGGCGAGCACGCAAAACGTGTGAGGCACGCAAGCATGCAAAACGTGTGAGGCAGGCGAGCACGCAAAACGTGTGAGGCAGGCAAGCACGTGAAGCGTGCGAGTTACAGGCAAGCATGCAAAACATGTGAGGCAGGCGAGCATGCAAAACGTGTGAGGCAGGCGAGCACCTGAAGCGTGCGAGTTACAGGCAAGCATGCAAAACGTGTGAGGCAGGCAAGCATGCAAAACGTGTGAGGCAGGCAAGCATGCAAAACGTGTGAGGCAGGCGAGCACGCAAAACGTGTGAGGCAGGCGAGCACGCAAAACGTGTGAGGCAGGCAAGCACGTGAAGCGTGCGAGTTACAGGCGAGCATGCAAAACGTGAGTTACAGGCGAGCATGCAAAACGTGAGTTACAGGTGAGCACGCAAAACATGCGAGGCAGGCAAGCACGTGAAGCGTGCGAGTTACAGACAAGCACGCAAAACGTGTGAGGCAGGCAAGCATGCAAACGCTAGAAATGAGCGCGTGAAGCCCGCAATATTTCTAGTCTTTTGAAAGTGGTCACAGTAACTTATAGCTGTGAAATTATCAGTGAAGCATGTTCATTAGTTTTGATTACACTTAATGTTATATGATTTCTTATACAAGACTCTGTTGTAAAGGCCTGTATCCTTGCCTATTTTAGAGGGCAGGCTGCAGGATCTGACGGTGCTCCAGGGGCTGGACCAGAGAAGAAGGACGGGCCAACCAAGGCCAGGAAGCCAGAGGTGGCGCTGTCAATCAATGTTGGGGTGTTCAGATAGCCCCGCCTCTTTGTGCGCGTGGACAAATCACAACTATCTATAAATGCATGCACACACTCAATCAGTGAGACACCATTTTGCAATCAGGACAATCCACTAGTCAGTCTTGTGCCAAAAAAGTGAACCCATTCCCTTTGCATACTGTATTACTGTCCAAATGTTACAAACTTAAAACTCTAATCCCTTCTGGGTGTTGTCTGTCTGAGCAGATACAGGCAGGGGAGGACAAGGGTTTTCATCTTTGGCACTTTGCTTTGCTGTCTTGTAACTGGTGACTGTAATCTGCTTTATGTCTATGCATATATCTATACTGGGAGATAATACGCATTTCTGTTTGACCGCCCCCTTGCCGGCTCTCACAATGGGATCAGCCAAATAATTGACCCAATTGCTTTCTATTTAACCCCCCTTTTTAATTTTCTGAGGGATACTGGGAGACCATTTGACCATTTTGAGACCATTTTTTGCCACATGGATCAGTAGCTTCAATATAAACTCATACTGTAAGTGTAGGCTGAGAGAAACAGTTTCTACGAGAATGTTTTTTTTTTTGCTGTTAGAGGTGAAAGTTAAACGTAAAGCAATTATGTACTGAAGAACTTAATAGCTAGAGCCTATGTTGTATTCTGTTCTGTAGAATCTGTAGATATCGGGGTGGGAAATGTATACTAGCCATCAGCTAACGACTTTTAAATTTCAGCTTGGACTGGCATAGTCTACGAGCCAAGATGGTAGGTAATCACCCATCATGAGGTTCTTCTGTGGCTGCCATTTTCTAAACCCCGTCACTGCCTTGTGCATTCATGTGCTTTATAGATGAGCTTGTGTGGGGTTGATAAGAGAGAGGAGAGCTAAGCCTTAACATGGACAAGCCCCAAGACTGCTCTGTCCTCCCTACCTCACTCTCTGCCTCTCTCACTCTACCTCTGCATTTCTTTCTTTGATTTTACTCTCATTGCTTGTCCACTTTTTGCTTTCTTTCATAATTTTTCTTCTTTATCCCAAACTGTCCCTGCCTACTCTATTACAGTTTATTATAGGTATTAGACAGTCCTGCTCCAGAACAATACTGTATAAAATCATGATTTCATTTTCAAATGGCTGTAATTATCATGGTTTCTTGTTGGATATGAAAGAAGAAAAGATCCCTGATTTGCTATGACATTAGTATTGAGCATAAAACATCCATGTTTCATTGCATGCACTATAAAGTGTGATCTTCAGGGAATTGAATTGAACATCATTCTTTTCATGGCTAATTTATTTGAGGAAATGTCAGTAGCCTATATATTGTGTTATGCAGTGATTGTAAAAAAATGTGCTTTTTTTTGGAATTTGATTTTGTAATTGATTAAGTTTTCTATGCTGCTTGCAACATTTTTGTTTTGTTTTGTTTCATGCATTACTCTGGCCTGGATCAGTGCCAAGAATTTACTAGTTGGAATTTCTTCAGTTGTTTGAAGCAAATGATGGAAACCATTTGAGAACACACTTTGCCCAAGTATATCCTTCCATTTATTAGTGTTATTGACAAGGAATGGTCTTGGATATCTGTAACCATAAGTCTGTGTCAAATTGTATCTGGGGAAACTGTTTTATCAACAAAACGTATACAGTAGTGAGTTCTTGTTTGCGCTCAAGAACTGTTTAATAAAACTACAGCTAACTTGCTGTAATTTCTGTGGGGGGGAATCTGGCTTTGGTACTGATTCTAAAGACCTTTATGAGATTTCCATCTGCCATTTAATGAGGGAGCAGTTTTCTTTAGTACTCTGTTCTTTAGGCTTTTCAGCACCAATGTGTGATGCCTTCATACAGCCACAGATCAACAATCATCTGCTATTGGCCGCTGACCAGCTTCGCTGGAGCAGGTGTGAGTTAAGTGCCTTGCTCAAGGGAACCATGGGAGTTTTTAAGGGAAGGCTGAGCATTTTTCATCCATTTTCCCACAGATTTTCAGAGCTGAACTTGTAACCTTCCCATTTTCTCTAACCTATTGGCTTTCACCACTCCTATTCAATTCAATATAGAAAACACTTGAATGAACATCGCCCAGAATTGAGATAACAATCCTAGCATTGACAATACTACCCTCCTGTGGTGATAGGGTGAACTGTCTTTGTAGCGAATACATCTAAATAAATTAAATTACCAGATTTAAATGTTACATTTATGAGGGCAGGCCATAGAGCGGAGCAGAGGTGCAAATCCAACCGATATACTACACTGAATGCATGATTGACAACTTAATCATTAGCCTAAACAAAGGCATAAATTAGCAGCCCATTGGCCTACAATTTCTCACCACCCTCCAAGACCAATCACAGCTTAGAAAGCGTCCCAAACATCCAACCAGATCACAAGCTCAGACTTTTAATCCCCGCCCCTTTTTGCAGTATTAATTTGACACGCAGGGTGGCATGCGCTAGATTTACTGTCTGGAGACCAGAGGTTGTCTGTCAGCATCACATTAACTTCTCTCATTGTACGGACTAACAAATCTCGGCAAAATGGTTGATACATTCTGTGCCACATGGAAACTGATCGATAGTGAGAACTTTGATGAATACATGAAGGCAATTGGTGAGTATTTTTTTAGGCTACTTTTTTTTTATAGCGTGAGCGATGCTTTCTGTAGAAAAACTCATTAACTTTCTATGAAGCCCGTGTCTATAACTACATTATAATAATGCCAAAGTAAGTAGGCTACAGTTATAATCATGCATAGTTGTAGGCCTATGTCTGGTCATAATCTGTTATAAAGCTTACATTTAGGCTAAGTGGTAGCCTAATGAAAAAAGCTTTATAACAGATGGTATGTAATGTGTTTATAATGTTATAAAACGTAACTGTCTATGCATGATTAGAACCATAGGCTACTACTGCATTGTGATGGCATGTGTACGGTATATGCATGATTTTGTATTCTTCTAGACACTGGCTTCATAGAAAGTGTTACCAAAACTCTTTCACTGGTATAATGTTATTTCATGTTTGCACAAACGTGTTCACTTTCAGTAGGTATAGAAAATGCATAGCTCATCTCATCATGCTTGATGACGTCGCATCAAACTCCACACAGTTGGAATAATCTGATTTCTTTATTAACAGGTGTCGGCTTTGCCACAAGGCAAGTGGGAAATGTCACTAAGCCGACTATTGTGATCGGCCAGGATGGAGACAAAGTGGTGGTGAAAACCCTCAGTACCTTCAAGAACACCGAGATCTCCGCCAAACTGGGAGAGGAGTTTGACGAGACCACGGCTGACGACCGCAATGTCAAAGTAAGCTGATTGACATCTGTGACATTGACATCACTGGACCCTGTGCAGCCAGTAGTGTGCAGTCTTTCAAACTGTCAACTGACTGCCCTCATGCTGTATCCCAAAATATTTTCCTCACAGTACTAAGATGAAATGTTGCCTCTGCTTGCAGTCGACCATCACCATGGAAGGAGACAATCTCGTGCATGTGCAGAAGTGGGATGGCAAAGAAACTAAATTTGTCAGAGAAATCAAGGATGGGAAGATGGTGATGGTGAGATTGAATAAAAAAAAGACACAAGATGATGGAATATGGTATAAATAATAAAGTGTTATTTTTGTACTTGTCCTCGTGATTGTATTTATCCACATATAAAGTAATTTGTGGAGATACACCTTTTCACAAGTGAAGCAACTTGACGAAAGACAACATGCATTGCAAACAGTAGCCTACATCGTTTCTATGCAGTGCATTAGAATCATACAGCCAAATGTCCCCTTCACATAATATTTATTTTGCTTTTTACCCCTCTGTCTCAGACTCTGACCTTTGACCCTGACCTTTCCCCCCTCTGTCTCAGACCCTGACCTTTGAGGGAGTCCAGGCTGTCCGCACATATGAGAAAGAGGCCTAACTTTCCCAGCGACTGCTCAAATCATCCCAGCACTGCGAAGGAGCCACTCCATTGTTCCAATTGTTGTTTTTGACTGCACTGCAGTGATTTGCACTTGTTGTAACATGAGATAAATATTTTGAGGAAACTGTCTTTTTCTAAGCTATTTTGTATAAGAAATTCAGAAATTGTTGCACAGACTCATATTTTGAAGGGACTAAATTTGTTCGTACTGATCCATCCTGTGTATCACATGTGAAAAAGGGAGAAAATAAATGACTTGACTAAACCTTTGTGTCATTTGTCAGTTGATCTTAAAAATCACCAAGGCACAGCACCGGCGGTACCACTCATCTCAAAAGAGCAGCCTCTTTCACTGAAGCTTTCTCTTTTTTCTTGCACATTTGTATGCAGTGCTACATTTATTCCAGAATGTGTCAGCCCAAATAGAGAGAGAGAGAGCAATGGTGTCTTTGTGATAGGTCAGCTCCAGGTGACAGCTGGGTGTGCAGCACCCGGCCAGTGTGGCCGTTGAACTCACAATGAGGGAATGCCCTCTAGTAACCCCTAGATGGCAGGGGGCAGCAAGGAGTAAGGGGGCGGGGGATGATGTCACTGTCTTGGGATAATCTGAGTTAAGTTGTGGTGTCATTACGTAGAAGCATCATTCGATAGCGGTGGACCAATGTGTGAACATGGCATGGCATGAGGAGACAGATGGCCACAAGGAGGTGCTGCATGTGGGAAGGACAGTTTGTATCAGTCCAGTATCCAGTAGGCTACATAGTTGTGTAAAATCATTCAACTGTTCCAAAAAGACAATACACCATATGTCCACACGCCTTTATAATCTCCATCTGTCATACTTTACATTTGGGATAAACAAAAGGGGGTTTACACTTTATCATTAATTAGTGGCGATGCTGCAACACACACTCTCGATGCCATGTTCAGCTTCATTTCACCTTCATCAACCCCCCATCTTTCCCACATGGAGAGAGCAAGCTGCAGCCTTCCTGTCCCGCTCCGTACGCTGTGTCCAGCCTACTGAATAGTTCCACTACAAGTGGCCATTCTTCTCATTTCAACACACTGGCTGCCAAGTTGTTGGCTGCCTTTGAATAGATTGGCACACAAAAAACCATGGTAACTGGAGTGGAACTTATTTGGCCATTGCCCACTGAATTAATTTCAGACAAAGTCTGCCCTTACGCTCCATTTAAAATATGTCAAAGGATTGCCACTGTAAACCTATTTCAAAGCCAAATTTATTTGCATGTTAAGTAGTTAAATACACATTTAGACAAGTTTATCTCACATAATATTCACAGTAGCACAATCACAGTCACTCTGAAAAGGTAGGAAGGGGAGCGTATCATTCCAGTGAGCCTCTCACTATTCCTCCCCCCTGAGAGAGGGAGAGTTCCGTTCAGTATCTTCCCAGGAGAGCGCAGGGTCGGCCTTTGTGTGGAATCTGTGTCAGTGGCGTAAACTGACCTGTAGTAACCCCTCTCTGGTCTCATTAGGCAAATACAGTGTGAAGGCCTTCCCGTCTACTGTATATCCTCCTCAATTCAATTATGTCTCTCTCTTACACACACACACACACACACACACACACAGACACACACAGGCTATTTGGAGCTTTCATAACTTTGTGTTCATCAGCCAAGTCTGTTCTCCTTTAGCCTGGTAACTCACATTTCATTTGGTTCTGCGACCAAATTAAATGTGAGTTCACGTGACGGGCTGGTTTACCAGGCTAGTTCTCCCTACATACCTATCCTGCCTATCATCTATCTTTTACATCTCTTCTTAAAATGTATGTTTATTGTACGGCATAGGTTTACCTCACTGATATTTCTTGATCTGTCCTTTTTTAAACCTCTCTTAAATGTGTAGCACTTTGTAACTTTGCTTTGAAATGTGCTGAGAAATTTGCTTCTCCCAAAAAAGTCCTTGAAAAGGTTGAAACAGTGTTTAAATCCTATTACAGTAACACAATAACTGGTGGTGACACTGGGGTCAGGGGCTTTACTGGAAGTAGCCTACATGTAATGATATTATGTGTCATCATGGGGGCATTACTGCAAGTAGATTAATGATGTATCATCATGGGGGGGGGGGGGCATTTTGAAGTACATTTAATGATATGTGTAAGTGTAAAGATAGAATGTAACTGCAAATGTCAGTGTAACTAACATAACTGCAAATATGACTTGAGCAATTACTATGAAAACCTGGAAGTAAAGCCTCATCCTTGCCCTGACATAAATCTATGACCTTTAATGTGATATTGGATGCTTTGGATAAAAGTGTCTGCCAAATGACGTAATGTAATGTAAATGAATGTAATGAAACAGACGTCACAATCAAATTGGTGAATTTTGTGTTTTGCTCAGTGTCGAAACTCTTTGGGCCTAAGGTTAGCTTATATTATTCAGAATCCCTTCTGGTTCTGGGGCCACTGTGATTCATGTAGTACGGAGGCTTTGATCTTGTTTTGTTCTTCTACTTTCAGATCAGGGAATGAGGTCAAATGGCTATGAATATCAGAATACTATCACACTAGGGAAATGACAGTCAATTTCTAAAACACACTTCTGCAGATCCTAACACGGGAAATCTAAGATTAAACACTGGAACTACAATATGTTTTGTCTTAGACTAAGATCACAGGGCACACATTAGTTGTAATGTTATGTTATGTCCCATATGGATATAGCATCAGCCAGATGTCCCCCAAATCCGCCCTCTAGTGGCGACATGTCAGCTCTCAGTCAGAAAATAAAACATGATACTATAATTACGATCATTGCGCTGAAGAAAGTAGTTCTCGTGCTTTTTTGACGAGTCAATATTTTATTCAACAGCAATTGAATGACATCTTCATTAGATTCGTAATATTCTGTTTGGGGGGGGGGGTGTACGACCTATAAGTAATGATGTCTCGTGAAAACTGGAGAAAAGTAAAACGTAGGCGTAGTGAAAAGGCCTAGAAGTACTCGATGAGCGCCAAGTCCAGCCCTTTTGCTCATCGCTGGACGTGACAGGTGGACATTTTGCAGTTGCACCTGTGCATCAAAGTGACTTTTTATCGTAGCAAAGGTGGGTAAACAACTTGTCAAAGATTAAATGGCATATTTCGACGCTACGCTACAACTCGTGTGTGAAACTCGTAACGTTACGTTCAATTGAAAAGATGGCTTTGGCGAGTTTTTAACATTAAGCTCGGCCATGCCATGCGGTGACAGGCCAATTTAAACCTAGCGTCATTGTCCCCATAGTTCTGTTAGCTGCTAACGTTATTGCGGTGGGTTACCCAGTTAAAGTGGCTAACGTTAACGCTAGTTTGTTAGCGTCTGGGGAAAATGTGATTTTGTTTGAGGGCATGCTAGCGAGCTGCACCGCATGCATGTAATTTAGCTAGCTGCACCGCGTGCATGCAATTTGCGAGGCAGCTGGATGGATTCGCGCTAGCCCCTCTGTGGTCCTGATCACAAGACAAAAGTTATGTGAACACAAACCATCTTGTAGCTTGCTTTGCGTGGGTTCGGCGGCTGACGCAATTAACGTTGATTTAACAGTCTGCATCATGGTGGAGATTAGCTACATGAGATAATATTAATTTACTATGTATGATGTATTTCAACCCAAAACTATTTACATTGTAAAACATGACGGAGCTAAAATACGCAAGCTAATATTTCATAGTGAACTAAATCGACATTTTTTATTTTGAACTAGTGCAGTTATAATCTCATTCATTTTAATTCCTAGTGACCCATGTCGTACCTTTTTTTGAACAACAGATGGCGCTGAAGCGATATGAACACGTTACCTCAAAAAAGTACTGGGGAGACATAATGAACATCATAAGCTGAAACAAAAATACATTTGTAATCATATATTAAAATCATTAGTAATGATACAAATAATACAATTTAAAAAGTAATAAATATAGTAGGGATGTGGGGATGGCGTCCCAACAGTTAAAGGTAAAGGGATAGTTTGGCTTTTTGTGCGTTATAACCTAGCTTTACAGAGTAGATGGTGGTTGACATGCTCAGAGTTTGGAGAAGCAATCAGACACCTAAAAAAATGTCAATCCTGTACTAGTTATACGTTTAAATGAACGCTACATTTAAAATATTTTCAGCGCATTACCTTGTCCGTCAGACAGCACTTTCCTTTGGCACTACTACATTTTCTCAGTCGTAGAACTTCCATATTCAATATTCCTATACGCATAAGCACAACTGTGCCACTGTATTGTGCTGCAGATCAGCTGTTTCTACTGTTCTGAAAAAATGTACCAAAGGAAAATGGTAATAATAATTAGTACTAGTATGATGTTTTAATCACTTATTGGATTATTTAGGGAGTTATTCATTTCTGTGGAAATAAAATAGTTGGAATTAGTAGAGGATTAATTTAATATTCCCAAATGGCCAACAGTACCAGGTACCAACACTTATGGTTGTTTGAGAAGCTTCACATGACATGACATCAGGATTTTGGTGTGTGTGTGTGTGTGTGGGGGGGGGGGGGGTTGATTGGGAACCTCTGTATTGAATGCAACCTACTGAGGTAGACTGAAGAAAAATCCTGTCGTGGAATATTTAAGTTTCATAACTTTGCACTTTGCATTTATTTTCCATCAGCTATTTCCATCAGCTACACTATTTAAGACGGTCTGAAAATGACTGGTCGGGCGCGAGCAAGATCAAGAGGCCGAGCACGCGGCCAAGAGACAGGGACCCCTGGAGTGGTAAGTCTAGTCCCATTGTGTTAGACTCCCGGGGCACCACAAATTATCTCTAGGTTTGTATGTGATTGATGTATGTATATTACAGGTTTAATATGGTTCTATATGTAGTCGTGGAGATTGTGAATATCTGTAGGCGAAAGTCTTTATATCATTTAATAAGACCAACTAGCCTTTTAGTGCTGTCAGAATACCAACATTTTACCTGTTTGAAAAATGATGACTACACAAAATGTAGCATAGCAACAATATTGTCACCAAAGGCAAATAGCAAATGATCAAATTGAGATTTTCCATGTAGATCAATTGATTAGTGTCATGGAAAATAATTTACTTAACACATTGAATGCCAGCCATGTTTTCATTCCTGTAGGTAAGTTGTGCCAGGGGTGTTTTTGACGATTCTGGCTCATTTTAGAACAGCCGAGCATTCTTTTCTGTTAAGAATTCATGAACACCAATCATCTAAAAATAACTAATAGAATGTGTGCTTTCTCTGTCTAAAAGAGTTAGTTTGCAGAGTTAGTAGTTATGTAGATATTAGCCGTTGAGTACAGCATGGTTTCAGCGTCTGGAAATTTATTCAGAGATAAATGGCTTTTTGTGAAACAGTCACTTTAACCATTCATTTTTGGCATCAGTAAGACCGTCAGACATTCTAAACAATAGTTTTGAACAGTAATTTCCTCCATAACAACAGGAAACACCCCTCTCATTCAAACTCCTCCCTCCGTGTGTCTTCTCCTCCTTCCTCCTGGCTCTAACAGCGGGCGTGTCAGAAGCGCGTTGCTGCTGCTGCCTGCCTGCCTGCCTGCCTGTCTGCCTGTCGGGCAAGACGAGTCTGAAATGGATTACTGTAAAATCGCGTCGCCATTTCCTTGAATGGCTTGCTCCGCTGTGTGTGTGTGTGTGTGTGTGTGTGTGTGTGTGTGTGTGTGTGTGTGTGTGTGTGTGTGTGTGTGTGTGTGTGTGTGTGTGTGTTCGCTCGTTGCTGCGCGGATCTGGGGTGAAGGGATCTCTGTCCGTTCTGTGTGTGTGTGTCCGGGCTTCTGACTGTAAAATCGCCAAGCCATTTCCGCGGGAGGCGGCTGCTTTTGTGGCTTTTGGGTCCCGTGGCTGTGTCTTCTCTCGGTCTCTGTCGCCACTTAGTGGTCGGTAAAATAGATTACACACATGCTCTTGCTCCAAATAGTTATCTCGAAGATGTAAAAGGGGTTGATTGATGTCCCACCGTCAAAAAAAAAAAATGTTTATGTAAGACGAGTTAGCTCGTCCTTGGCACTTAAGCGCTGGATTATGTAAGACGAGTTAGGTCGTCTATGGCACTTAATGAGTTAAAAGAAAAACTTGTATTTGCTTGTTTGGGTCTAAAAGAAAATTGCTTGCAATGAAAATATTGAAAAATGTCACTTGAAAAGAATAACGATTTTTCTTACTCCCCACTGAAACCCCTGAGCAGAGATAATGGTAAACATGAGCAGTCATGCAGGTTAACACAATCTCATCAATGTTTTTGAAGAGCCAGGCCCGAGAGGTTTCACCAGTAGCTGTCCCACCTGCTGAGGGGGAGCTGGTGGGTCGAGGAAGACAGAAAACCGCTCCAGGAGCCGCTTCTACTGAAGGTACAGTCTTAGGGCCTGTGTACACCTAGCGTCTTTTTCCGACGTTAAACGCTGGGAATGCGCTGGGGAATGCTGATCCCAGCGCACAATATACAAGGAAGCAGTCTGCAAGTAACGTTAGTTCAGCTTGATAGCTGACAGCTAGCAAGCTAACAACACAGGTAGGCTACGCTATTAAAAGCAGTAAGCACAACACTCACCAGAAATATTAAGTGTCTAGCCGATCTGCTCCCACAATTGAGCCGTTCTGTCTCTGTTGCGATAGTTTTTCCATATGATTAGTTACCAGAAAAGGAGCAGCCGACACCAGCGTCTTTCTGAAAAGTTAAAATATTTTCAGCTGGAAGCGCTGGGAGTCGGCGCACAAAAACGCCGAAAAAAGACGCTGGGCGCTCTGCACTTTCTCTACACGTCCGTGTGCGCTCGCATACGCTCTCCTCCCATTGGAAACAATTGAAAATAGACGCTGGACCTGAGGAAAAGACGCCAGGTGGACACAGGCCCTTATCCTAAATTTATTTAATGCAGAATCATTATTGTTTTTCTAATCACGGAGGGGGACTTTATATTCAGCTACAGTAACCTGGATTTAATTCTGTGTAGTTCGATTCAGATGAAGAATACCTACATGGTTGTGGTTGTCAATCCTGGTACTCGGGAGCTAGAGTACTGTAGGCTTTCATCCTGCCAGGTAGTTCATTGCCATTTTATTAAACATTTGCTTGGAATCCAGGGGCCGTATGCCTAAAGATTCTGAGAATCCTCTCAGAGAGCTCCTAACTTAGCCTAAAAATTCCTAGCAAGGAGTCTTAGCTTAGGAGTGATTCCAGAACATTCTCAGAGAACTCTGAGCAAGGAATGGACAGAAACTCCTATCTTAGTGAGGAGGTGTGGTTGCCCCCGTTGCCAGGTATGAGTCATCATTTCAAAAGCTGTGATTGGTTGATCCTAAAAGCTAGATAAAAATACACTTTTGGTGATAATGGGCATAGAATGGACCGCCAAATCAATAAACTTAATCATAGAATCTAATCTCTATGAAGACTGTGTAATTATAAATAATATTTTACATAAAAAGAAAATCTCTGTTAAATGAATAGTAAGCTATACTTCAAAATTATCTTAAAAAATGTGTGAAAACTCAGGCCCACTTGCACAGTATTCACATGCTGATAGTTATATTTATTTGCGTCCATGAATGCCCTTTTGTGAGCCTGTAAAGTGTGGACATCCAGCGGAAATGAAACAAATTGTGTCACAATATGAGGCTGTGACAGCGCTGTCAGTGTTTGCTTGATGACCCTGCTGATGGAGGGTTGTGACAGACCCAAGTCATCACTGCTGCATTGTTGCATTTTACCTGTTGCTAAATACCTCAGTGTTGTGATGACTTTCATTTCCGGTGATATTGCATTGTGGCGTTGGGTTGGAGAAGTAAGCGCATCTCTAATGAGATCAACCACGAACATGATTCCTGCACGATCCAATCTGTAGCGTTTAATTAATTCACTGTCATCCAGTGTTTGGAGAATATCTCTCCTGCCTCTTCTTTCCGCCATTTTCTCCTCTGCTTAGGGAACTCCTAAGCCTCTTAAAAGTCCTCTTCCCTGCTCTTAACAGATCTCACCTTAGGAGCTCTCTTAACTCATTCACCGCCAAAGACTGAATTGACTGAATATCAGCAATGGCCTTCCCCGCCAAGGACGTGTTTGACGTGTTTTTGTTTTTATTGGTGCAGCGCCTGCAGCAAACACTTGCCCAGCCTGTGACACAGACACAGGTCCCTGCCTTCAAAGGGTAGCCGACAGCACGCGATCAAACACATACCGCAGCTGTTGTTTTGAAATTGAGCAAGAGGAAAAGCAGAGAACGGGTAACGCTTCCTTGTGCAGACAGGAGAAACGCCCTCGGCGCGCTGCACGAGCTGGAGTCGCCTTCCTCTGTGCCAGCCAGGAGAAAACGGGAGAAAGTAATCAAGAGATGTGTTTGATCATCGGAGGAATGAGGAAATGATCGAACAGTTTGCGAGGGCGGTGAGGACGTGTTGAATAGCCGAGGGGAAAACGGGAACGATCAAATAGCAGAGTTGATATGACAGGGAGACATGGACGAGGACGGGTGTACCAGAACAAATCAAAAATAAACACAGGAACAGCTAGGCAGCAGCGGGCAGAAGGCACTCACAGCAGCCCGCTGTCCTTCTCAAGAGCTCTTCAGTTGGTTCATGAAATCGCTGGGCTGCGTGCCCTCCAGTGTTGCTCCTGGCCAATCCCAGCGCCACAGGGCGTGGTTATTGCTTATCCTATGTTGGGTTAGAAATCTAAAAGGGGGATCGTGTGTGTGTGTGTGTGTGTGTGTGTGTGTGTGTGTGTGTGTGTGTGTGTGTGTGTGTGTGTGTGTGTCTGTCTGTCTGTCTGTCTGTCTGTCTGTCTGTCGGTGTGTCTGTCTGTCTGTCTGCACACTCACACCGAGTAAACTGTATTGTTGAATGTAAAAAAAAAGCACTTCATGTGTGTATATATATATATATATATATTTTTTTTTTGTCATTTGTGTCCTAACGAATAATATTTACATGTCTGATGTCAATACAGTTCAAAATAAAAGAATTGAGAGTGAGTTATGCCTGAGATTGTGCCCTTTTACAAAAATGCTTTTTTCTCCCTTTTCTCTTCCCAGACAGGCTTTTTTGGTGAACATGGGGTGTATAAAAAGGGTTATAAGTAGAGTACAGAACATGCTAAAAGCTAACTTTCTTTTTGGGGGTGAAAGTAGAGACTTAGATCTTCATTTCGAGGTATTGGACATCACTGTAGTCCTAGTACAGAATTTACTGTGGGTCTTGAAAGATGACCAAACATTATGGAAATACTTGGCCTGTGCCAAAAATGCCAGTCAGATATTGGCAGTGAATGAGTTAAGAGCTAGTATTCTTTAGGAATACCTTTTATCTTTACTAGGATCTACTCTTCACTTTTAGGGGAAATTCTAAGAAAACATCATGATTCTAAGAATTTTCTTAGAATTTGGCCACTAGGAGCAACTCTTTGCACTAAGAATCTTTAGGAATACGGCCCCAGGTGTAGATCAGTTAACTGCATTCATTGATTGATTGATTGATTTTCTTTATTTAAGTGTCATGCTTCGAATGAAGCCCAGCCCACATGGGCTTACAGGACACTTTGACTGTTCATCATTTAAACAAACAATGATCAAAACATAAAACCAACAAACACCCAAAATACATACGGTAAAGTTGTACGGCATGAAAACCACCACCTGAACCTACTTAAAGAGCTGTGCTTGCCTTCTATTCCAGGCCCTAGAGATAAAGTTAGCAGTCTTAAATACCTCAGTCTGCATTCACCTGGAATCCAGGTATCAGTCCATTTTATTAAACTGCATTTTATTAAACTGCTGTAATGAAAACCTGCTGATCTCTGCGTCCTGAGGACCAGGGAGTGAAAACTACTGCTATATGGTATTCCTGTGGTCAATAAATTCATGATGTTTTGTTCAATTAATATTTGTTAACATGAACAACTCTCAAAGCTGCTAATTAAGACAACAAGAGGCTTTTCATGTGGGAGTAGTATTCTGGGCCTCACGTAATTAATAACTCCCAACAACTCCCAACAGCTGCGTTCAGGGATGCAAAATCACCACCTTTAGGTGACAGTCATCTTTTCCATCCCAAAATATGACACTTGAGTGAAGTTTTATATCACTCCACCTGGTAACTGTCACCTTTTTCATTATCCATGAGTTTGCATCCCTGGGCGTCTCATGAGATGCATTTGCTTGCAATCATGAATTTGCTGGTGTCCCAGATAAAACGTTAAGATTTTACAATTCATCCGTTTGTGGTTTAGCAAAGTAAAACTTTTGTTCTGAAAATATATTCAAAACCTGTAGAAGTAAAATTAATTGCAAAGCATAAACATTTATGGATAAAAGTACTAACATTTTAATTCACAGGACTAATCTTGTCAGGACATCACACAAATACAGTGGGTAATTTGGTCTGGAATTATTGCTACACAAATTAGAGAAATGACAGATTGGCACAGGATAGTCTCAGCAATTATAAATCACTGGACATTCTAAAGTAAGCCAGGTGAAAGGGATTAAAACTGACAGCTGTCAAAAGTGTAAAGCAGCTGCTTCACAATCGATTGTAGGAGACTAATTCTGTGGCACCTCAGGGGTTTTAAACCCAAAGTACCGTAAATTCCGGACTATAAGCCGCGGCTTTTTTCCCGTTTTTTGGCCTTTTTTGCCCCCTGTGGCTTATATAACGGTGCGGCTTATCTATGGATTTTTCCAGCAAACGGCCACTCGGGAACCTCCAAAATCTATGGATGTTGGTATGAGGCAGAACGAGAGCAAGACAGACATTATGAGAGCGAGACCCTGATTGGATGATGTTGCAAAAAATGTGCCTCGCGACCTGATTGGAGCACTGTGCCACTACTCTCTCTCAGCCACTACGGTAAAACACCCTCCCTCCTCCCTCGCTCCGGGGGGAAAAAGGCAGCGATTGAGCCTGAAAGACAGTCTGAATGAAATTGAATGTAACATTCCCAATTCTATGTATTACATTCTAAAAAACTAACAGCAAAATTTTGGAAGGCTAAGCCACACAACTAGCTCGTTGTAATCTAACATCATGCTTCAAAAGATGGAGAACTGGCTGTGTTACGACGATGGCGGCGATTGAGCCTGAAAGCCATGTCTGAGACAGTAGCGAGACAGGAACAACAACAGCAGCAGCAGCAAAGGATCATGCACAAACCCGAGACGAAAGGGACTGTCCGTCAGGGCGCGGACGACTGTGTCAGCAACTCCCTCCCGACTACCAGGAGAAAATTACAAACTTCGGCGAATTCACACAAAGAAAGATCAAGGAATATTCCATCGGACCGGAGCAGATCATAAATATGGATGAAGTGCCTTTGACGTTCGACCTGCCTCTCACTAGGACTGTTAACAAGAAAGGTGAATCGTCCATCACGTTGAGAACCACAGGTCACGAGAGAACGAATTTCACTTGTGTTCTTGGCTGCACAGCATCTGGAGTAAAGCTCCCGCCGATGGTGATTTTTAAGCATCTCACAATGTGTGATTTTGTCTGGGGATTAGTGACCTGACTTTTGTTTTGTTGAAATGTTAATAAATGGGAGCTTCCCCAAACAGCCATCTCTTTCCCGACAATCCCCTCTGTGCACGAAGCCTTACATATGGTAATTAAACATAAAAACACCCGCGGCTTATAGACCGGTGCGGCTTATATATGTAAAAAACAGTCAACTCTGCAGGTGCGGCTTATACACCGGTGCGCCTTATAGTCCGGAATTTACGGTAGTTAATTTTGGCATTGGTGTTGTCACTGTATTCAGTTCCAGACATTTTGTGCTTAAAGGCCCATTCCGTCGGTTCTGGCGAGAAATAAATGTGCACAAAGTGTTTTTTTATTGGCAATGAGTGAATGCGCCTTGACGTAACTTAAAAATCGCGACCAGGGGCGTTTCTCTCCAACCAGCCGTTCAGAAGATACATGGAAATACCGCATTTTCGAAGGGGTGAGCATTTCCCGTCCTCATGGCTCCGGCGTAAATACCAATACCAACGAAGAAGACGGCTAACAGGAAATGGCTAACGTTACGTTCGTCGCTAGCTGCTAGCAAAAGGAAACAACAACAGACTCCAGAAAAAGTCCACACTTAATAAATAAATAAATATTTATCTAATGAAGCCCGTCTGGCCAGACAGCAGCAATGTGACCGACATTGGGGGGAAACTAGAGTCAGGACTGTGTTTTCGGTTCATGAAGGGAACTTGCTGCTTGTAGCTACTGTAATGTGGTTTTGACCAGATAACGTTAGCTGCTTGCTAATGGATTTTCAAGATTCAAGATTTTTATTGTCACTCCGTAGTACAAGTATCTGACCACCTGGTCAGAAACTCTGCTAACATTACCATCTTGTGTGAAGTAATGCAACCCTAACGTTACTACCGTTATGCTTATGGTCATGGAACATTATTGTTTGACTGCAGTCAGCTGCGGTGGGGAGTCTGCCTATTATAACCATAACGTTAGCTTGATGCTATACGCGGCTAACTAATAGATTTAGCTATATTTATAGAAATCACCACCGAGCCCCACTAATAACGTTACCGTCTTGTGTGGATAATGAATGCAACAGTCGTAAATATGCCTAGCGTTACTGTTATGCTTATGAAACATTGTTTGATTGTTCAGTTTGGTCAACTCCAGGCATTACACGGTACCGTACATACAGGGGAAGCAGGGTAGTTCCTGGCTCACGGTAACGTGAATATCCTATCCATTTCCCCGCAGCCAATGCAAGCCAAAACATGGCCAAACATGCCACAATAACGTCCGATAATTCATCCAGAATCCTTCCTGGCCATCTCGAGGCTGATCTGACCGATAAATTGTCCAGGTTGCCGTTTCCAAGTGACTTTTATGAGTTAACATTACAAAGCAACCAACACCTCTGCTGTTGCCAGGCAACTGCTTGTGCGCATGCGAGTATGGTGCCCGCGCGTCAGCTCGTTCACACGCTGCCTGCAGTTACTCTAACGGCCACCGGCGTCAGTGACAATTGACGGAATGGGCCTTTAATTATATCTTTAGATATCTTTGTCAACACCAATTTGTATGTATTTTAAGAGTAGATAATGGCTACCCAGTAACCACAGCATACCACCCTGTTTCCAAGCATGGGGAAATAAGAGCAGCTTATGAATATAGAAAATGTCCAGCCTTTTTGTGTCCATGTGTGTTGATCTGTTAGCTCTGACAGAACTTGTCTGTGAGTTTGGAAACTGGATTGGGTAAGATGTCAATGAATTTCCCTTCTTGATATAAATACAATTGTCTGATCAGCCTGGTGCAAAAAAACAAATTGTGTTCTAGTGAAGTGGTTCTCAACGTGTAGTATGGGGGTCCCTCCTACTTCATACTTGCATAATGGTGGTAAGTGATGTCTTAGACTAATTTCAATAATGAAGACTACCTCAGCCAATGCCTGGTCCAGGTTATATCACCCATTCATTGATATTCACGCCCCCTTTTCATTCATGCTTCTCTCCTTGTCCAATCAGTCTCTCACACTCCCCCTCTCTGGTCAATATCCAATCAGCTCAAGCCACTCCATTTCCCTCGCTTTTCTGCTGGCCATTCCCCTAACCGGAGTAGTATTCAGAGTCCATGGCCCAATTCCAATCTGCCCCCTTACTGACTCAACCCCCTTAGAGGCGCGTTCACGTGAAGGGAGTGAGGGCTTAGGGATGTCCCACGGTGAAATCGCAAAGTGAACGAGTGCTCGGAGTGAGCCCTTTCTGCCCCCTTACCGTAAGGGAGCAGCTGTGGCCACTTACGGAAAGGGAATTGCCCACAATGCATAGCGTTGTGACGTATAAAACGGGGTTACCGGGGAAGGCCGCAAATATCTGTTGAAAAAAGAGAAAAGAACACGCGCGAAACGAACGAGGAGACCATTAAAGGACTGGTACACGGGTGTTTAGCCGTGTGTACGGGGTGCGCTGGAATGACTAAATTGACAATGAAACATTACATTAATAGTAGGGATGGGGCCGATCCAATATCGGTATCGGGTGCCGATACTGACGTAATTCACGGATCGGATATTGCCGATCCATGTGCTGTGTGTGCCGATCCAGCATGGCTCGCGCTGAGCCCCCAACGTAACATGAGACATGCCCCCGCTTCAGAAATTCCATTCCAGTTTGCAGCGCACTAGCATACAGCAGGCTGCTCTAACTCAACATGTCCGTGGAGTGGAGATATTTACTCTTGAAACACCAAAAAGCAAGACAACAACTTGTAATGACAGGAAGGCTAAAGTGATTACTGAGAAGTTGTCCGTGTTGCCCTGTTATTATCGCTGCATCTCTCTCCCCCTCTCTGATGTTGCATCAGGTGATAGTAGTAATGCTATGGAGTTAATCATACATAGCAACAGGTTGTACTCATTTACACAAAACATTTCAGTGAAAATAAAAAGACAAGAGACATATCTCGGCAATTAAATGTATATTTATTACTTTTCACGGATTAATTGTTTGTCACCTGTCTGCATGTGAAACGGTACATCCTCATCTCTCTGTAATGCGGTGTGCTCTAGATAGTAGGGCTGTGGCGATTCACTTATCTCCCGATTCGATACTATCACGATTCTTGGGTGCCGATTCGATTTATATTGCGATTCTTAAGTATTGCGATTCTACGATTATTGCGATTCGATATTACGATTTATTGCGATTTTTGTTTATTATTTTCTTTTCTTTTTTCAGTTTGTTTGCTTTTTTACACTAGATTAGAACATGGGAAAAGTTGAATCATACACTAGAGACTGTATATTATATATCATGAGTAGGGCTGGGCGATATAGTTAAAAACAGGGGCGGACTGGGATCATAATTCAGGCCGGGCATTAGATACCAAGCAGGCCAGGCCGATATGGGCCGATGCGCGTGAAATTTGGGCCGTTTGAAGCCAGATTTGGGCCGTTTGAAGTCCAATTTTACAATGAGATGCACCCACTTTAACCCTGAAGTGTAATTATTACTTCAGACTAACTAATAAAGTAATAAAACCACTAGTAAACCAGTAGGCGGCGCCTGGCCTGCTGTTCAGTGAGTGGCCTGACTGCAAGCACCCAATTTTTTTTTTTTTTTTTTTTTTTAATTTGCGATTATCGATTCTGGAATAAAAGATCGATCCAAAAAATCGTGACATTAAAAATCGCGATACTTAGGTGAATCGATTTTTTCCCCCACCCCTACTAGATAGGGCTCTGGATGAGCCGTTCCAAAACCGGAAGTCCTCAGATGCGGAGCGTACCACTTGGTAGTTTCTGGAGGGGGTTTCCGGGGGATCAGACCAAGTGTTCAAAGTGGCAGTGGTGTTTAATTGTTGGTTTGTTGAAACGATGGTTGAAATGTTATTTAAAGGCCCATTCCGTCAATTGTCACTATTACTGACGCCGGTGGCCGTTAGTGTAACTGCATGCAGCGTGTGACCGAGCTGACGCGCGGGCACCATACTCGCACGCGCACAAGCAGTTGCCTGGCAACAGCAGAGGTGTTGCTTGCTTTGTAACGTTAACTCATAAAAGTCACTTGAAAACGGCGACCTGGACAATTTATCCGTCAGATCAGCCTCGAGATGCCCAGGAAGGATTCTGGATGAATTATCGGACGTTATTGTGGCATGTTTGGCCGTGTTTTGGCTTACATTGGCTGCGGGGAAATGGATATGATATTCACGTTACCGTGAGCCAGGAACTACCCTGCTTCCCCTGTATGTACGGTACCGTCTAATGCCTGGAGTTGACCAAACTGAACAATCAAACAATGTTTCATAAGCATAACTGTAACGTTAGGCATATTTACGACTGTTACATTCATTATCCACACAAGACGGTAATGTTATTAGTGGAGCTCGGTGGTAATTTCTATAAATGTAAATTAATATTAGTTAGCCGCGATTAGCATCAAGCTAACGTTACTATGTGCAGTCCCACTGCAGCTAACTGCAGTCAGAGCCTTCTCCTCCGGTACGTCTTGACCAAACTGAACAGTCAAACAATGTACCGTAAGCATAACAGACAGTAGGCTAACGTTAGGCATATTTCCGACTGTTAGATTCGTTATCAACACAAGACAGTAACGTTATTAGTGGGGCTGGTGGTAATTTCTATAAATATAGCTAAATCTATTAGTTAGCCGCGTATAGCATCAAGCTAACGTTATGGTTCTAATAGGCAGACTCACCACCGCAGCTAACTGCAGTCAAACAATAATGTTCCATGACCATAAGCATAACCCTAGTAACGTTAGGGTTGCATTACTTCACACAAGACGGTAATGTTAGCAGAGTTTCTGACCAGGTGGTCAGATACTTGTACTACGGAGTGACAGTAAAAATCTTGAATCTTGAAAATCCATTAGCAAGCAGCTAACGTTATCTGGTCAAAACCACATTACAGTAGCTACAAGCAGCAAGTTTCCTTCATGAACCGAAAACACAGTCCTGACTCTAGTTTCCCCCCGATGTCGGTCACATTGCTGCTGTCTGGCCAGACGGGCTTCATTAGATAAATATTTATTTATTTATTTATTTAGTGTGGACTTTTTCTGGAGTCTGCGTTTCATTTTGTTAGCAGCTAGCGACGAACATAACGTTAGCCATTTCCTGTTAGCCGTCTTCTTCGTTTACGCCGGAGCCAGGACAAGAGGGAGGCTCGTGAACGCGCAGACGTCACATCCTCTAGCTGTGGCGGGAAATGCTAACCCCTTCGAAACTGCGGTATTTCCATGTATCTTCTGAACGGCTGGTCGGAGAGAAACGCCCCTGGTCGCCATTTTTAAGTTACGTCAAGGCGCATTCACTCATTGCCAATAAAAAACACTTTGTGCACATTTATTTCTCGCCAGAACCGACGGAATGGGCCTTTTAATTAATTCGAGTGGAAATGGAAATGTCTAATGACTAGGGGTGTCACAATATATCGTCCCACGAAATTTCGCGATAGTAAAACGTCACGATATGTATCGTTGAGATGAAATCTCATATCGTGAAAAAAAAACAAAAAAAAAACATTTTTTTTTTTTTTTTTTTTTTTTTTCCAAAAATAGACAAAGAAACGTCTTTGTTTGTTGAAGTTCAATGTGTGGAAAGTAGTTCAGTTGAACAAGTCTCTGAAGAGACACATGAGAAGTTATACAGGAGTTTGAGTTTCTGGCAAAACTGTTTACTTGACAGGAAAAACTGAAGATGCATAAAAAATAGACTAAGAAAAGTCTTGTTGTTTTGAGTTTGAAGAAAAACTGAAGATGCATAATGAGTATTTATACTGCTGAGAAACCTTTTAGTTCAAAATAAATCTAAGTGACGGTGTAACTCATTCTATTTCAAGATAAGCCTTATCTCCAATCTCATGTTTTTTCTAGTTGTTATTGTAATAACAATTTCCCACAACAGCATGTTTTGTGTTTGTGCATTTCAAATAAAATACTACTTTTCCAGTCATATATTGTCATTATTCAAGTTTAAA
This sequence comes from Poromitra crassiceps, assembly GCF_964638095.1. Lineage (NCBI taxonomy): Eukaryota > Metazoa > Chordata > Actinopteri > Beryciformes > Melamphaidae > Poromitra > Poromitra crassiceps. The sequence continues at coordinate 51,616,989 of NC_139625.1, read as the reverse complement.
AAAATATTGTTAATATCGTATCGTATCGTTATCGTGAACCCAGTATCGTGATACGTATCGTATCGTGAACTGAGTGTATCGTGACACCCCTACTAATGACCTAATTGTTATTGTTTATGAACCAGGTGTTATGAGATAATTAATTACCAAATACCAGAGATGGGCACTTGAGACTTGGTGACTTGGACTTGAGTCGACTCGAGTCCCTGTTTTGATGACTTGTGACTTGACTTGACAAAAACATAAATGACTTGAGACTTACTTGGACTTGGAAGTTAAAGACTCGAGACTTGACTTGAGAGGTGATGACTTGTTTGTGTTTGTCTGTTTAAATAATGAAATCATAACGTAACATTGTCCAAGTTTCTCTGTCTGTTCGGTATGCGTCAGTCAGTGCATGGGAGTGCAAGCTGGAACGGCATTAGGAGAGGAGACAGAGAGAGGAGCGTGACGGACAGCCAGTCACCCAATCACCACAATCCCATAAGGAGGATCATGACCGAGTCATCCAATGACAAATTGTCATCCAGTCATGCTCCTCCTTATAGCATTGTCGTGATTGGATGACTGGCCGTCAATCAATCATCTCACTGGATTGCACACAGCTGCGATATTCTTCAAACAGGCAGAAGAGACAGGGGCGGAATCTAACAACGTTTGATGTTGTAGTCTGGCTGTCAGTGTTTCACTGTTTAACAGTGATTGAGAGGAAATATTTATTAAATACTTTTGGCCAGCGCTGCACCAGCGCAGGCCCGTAGACTATCGGTTCGATCGTAGACTGCGAGCACGCCAAGAGATCTTAAAATATTATGCACAAAAAATATTATGCACAAGCTTGCGCAACATGGTCTCCAAAGTTCCCAATCATCCTACAACTCGTTGTAGTTGTGAGATGTATATATACCCCGCCTAAAAATGGGCTTTAGACTTAGGGTGTTTATTCATATAGTGAATTTTTATGCCTCCGCCGGCGATAGCCAGGCCGGAGGCATTATGGATCCGGGTTGTCCGTCCGTACGGCTGTCCGTACGGCTGTCCGTCCGTCTGTACGATGTTCCATGTTTGTCAACGCGATATCTGAGGAACGCCTCGACGGAATTTCATCAGATTCGCCTTAAACATTCACTTAGGCTCAAGGATGATCTGATTAGATTTTGGTGGTCAAAGGTCAAAGGTCAAGGTCACTGACCTCTCGAACGCCATTTTCAAGCTTGTTAACGCGATATCTGAGGAACGCCTGGACGGAATTTAATCAGATTCGCCTTAAACATTCACTTAGGCTCAAGGATGATCTGATTAGATTTTGGTGGTCAAAGGTCAAAGGTCAAGGTCACTGACCTCTCGAACGCCATTTTCAAGCTTGTTAACGCGATATCTGAGGAACGCCTGGACGGAATTTCTTCACATTTAGCTCAAACGTCAAAGTCTGGACAGAAACGTATGTCGACTGCTCACTTGTTGGCGGAGGCATATATCCGCGGTGCGGTCGTTCTAGTTTATTTTTATTTTGGCCAACATTGAAATATTACAACTTGTGGTAAAAATTTGGTAAAAATAAATATTACTATCTACCACTTATTTAGCTTCATCTGGTTGCTTCCTTGTCAACCACAATGCATCATGGGACATCATGCAAATGTATGTGTCAGCCCTGGGTTGGAGGGGGGAGAGGAACGTGTGTGTGTGTGTGTGTGTGTGTGTGAGAACAATGCTTTTCTGCACTGGCATATACAGTTAGGCTAGGTTTCCAGCCTTGTTTATATTAATATGTTTTGATTGAGAAGAGGTAAATACTCTTAAGTTTAAGCTATTTGTTTTTGTTTGATTACATTGTAGTATGTCAGCCTGTCACTAATTCACTGTTTAAAACTGACGTGGCAGATTTTTTTTTTTTTTTTACTGAGAAGCAGTTCAGAAATAAATAATGGTTTATAAAGTTATTTGACTTTTGTTTGATTACATTTATTTCACTGAATATCAATGATTAGAACACATATTAAATTAGTCATACTTTTTGAACGGGTTAGATACTGTAAATTGGCCAATAATATCACCACTATTAGACAGGTATTAATACCATGTTTTTTTTCTTTATAAAGAAAGGTAAGACTGCAGTATTTGGGCGTGGGGAAAAAAGTGACTTGACTTGGGACTTGACTTGCCTTAACTAAGGACTCGACTTGACTTGACAAAACCTGTGACTTGACTTGACTTGCCCAAAACAAAATGACTTGGGACTTACTTGAGACTTGGACCGAAGTGACTTGGTCCCATGTCTGCCAAATACTAATTATGTCTCTTAGCAGGAGCCAGCTACAGGCAGATGGTCCTTCTCTAAAGCAGCTAGGGCTGTCACGATTCCTCGAGTACCTCGAATAACTCGAGTAATTAAAATGATCGAGGCCAAAATGATTCGCCTCGACACGCATCTGAGTAATAGAAGAGAGTGGGTAAAATAGAAATTCCGACGGAACCTTAAGGCAACACGTGAGAGCGCGTTACGTCAGTCCGTCACTCTACCTGAAACATCAACAAACGGGACCACTCGAAAATGTGGCTACACTTTCCCAAGATAGACTCAGACAACACTGGTTGCAACATTTGTGATGTGAATTGCAAAGCTGGCCAGGGAAACACCTCAAACTTGAGGAAGCATGGTCAAACACAAGATATATTTACAGTAGCTAAATGCTGAAGACTGTAACGTATTACTAGATAGGCTGAGGGTGAATGAAGCAGGCAGCGCACCGCAGCACGTTAGCAGCACCTCCTCAGCTGTAGTTGAGAGAGGCATCGACTACAACATCAGGTAACGTTATTTAATTAGCTAGCGTTAGCTGGATAAGTTGTTTCACTGCCGTTGTAGTTGTTAGGTAACGGGGCTTTTCACTGTCTTCACAACGACTGCAAAACAGAGATCGCTAACGTTAACGTTAGCGTTAACGCTAACGTTGCTGCAGTAATTGTCAAGGGTTCAACAGAACGTATTTCCTCAGCCTTTATAGTAGCTATCAACATGAAATAAAAAGCATTTGACAGCTTAAACCCGTGGCTTTTTATTTGGAAGGGTTACATTTGCCGTAATCTTTATTAACATTTCTTAAAATGCATTAGAATCTTTTTATTTTTATTTTTTGGGGTTAAAGATCTTTTTTTTAAAATTAACATTAGAGCAAATATAATACGAAAAGCCAAAGGGTTAAGCTCTCAAATGCTTTTTATTTTATGTTTCTATGTACTACAGAGCCTGAGATATTAAGGCTTTAGTGAATACCGACCGCTCTCTCTGAGAAGTTTGGACCGTTTTCTGTGAGAAATACAAAGCTCAACCTAACATTAACGTTAGCGGCTAATTTAACAGCGTTTTGTGTGTGTGTGTGTGTGTGTGTGATCACACTAGCCTGTTGGTGTGTGAGAGAGAAAGAGAGAGTGAGTGTGTGTGAGAGAGAAAGAGTGTGTGTGTGTCATGCAGCTGTAAGGTAAATGAAGGATGTAAACCAGCTAGTAAGCCATTCATTCATATTATTTAACGGTTGCTGTACACTGGAAGAACTCAAACGTCAGGTTGAAAAGATGAATGGTGCCACTGCCAGTTCTATGCAATTTAAAAATAAAAATGTTGTTTTTTCTAAGAAAGAAACTAATGTAGTTGTTTATTTGAAGAGATTTATCTTATTTTTTGGTGTATATTTACGATAAGCCTTTGAAAACACAAAAAAGGGTTCTTATCCGATTACCGTAAATTCCGGACTATAAGACGCACCGGTCTATAAGCCGCGGGACCAAAATTAACTATTTTTTTCTTCTATAAGCCGCACCGGTCTATAAGCCGCGGGTGTTTTGATGTTTAATTACCATATGAAAGGGTTCGTGCACAGAGAGGAATGTCGGGAAAGAGTTGGCTGTTTGGGGAAGCTCCCATTTATTAACATTTCAACAAAACAAAACAAAAGTCAGGTCACTAATCCCCAGACAAAATCACACAACAATAGGCTATATGTGCAGCAAACGGCTGTAACCAGAGAAGTCAAGTCACTAACCCTCGTCTTCCTCTTCTTCCTGCGTACTGAAACCACCAAAGTCCTCATCTTCAGTGTCGGAAACGAACAGGTTCAGGGTGGCTTCGTCAACCACTCTCCTCTCTCCTTCATTGTCACTCAAAACCAACGAACTCCTCTTCGTCACTATCGAACAGCCTCTGAAGCCTCTGACGGCCCTCAGCGCCAGCTGTGGCGGCGTCATCCTCTTCATCCCGCAGCAGTCCAGCGTTTTGGAACCCGTTGGTGATTGTGGATGTTTTCACACTCCTATAATATTCCGCTTCTACTGCTCGTCTTGTTGTGAATATTCCTTGATCTTCCTTTGTGTGAATTCGCCGAAGTTTGTGATTTTCTCCTGGTAGTCGGGGGAGGGAGTTGGCCGAGTGGCCGTTTGCTTACCGTAATTACCATATGTAAGTGGTCACGCACAGAGGGGATTGTCGGGAAAGAGATGGCTGTTTGAGGAAGCTCCCATTTACCGTATTACCGTAACATTTCAACAAAACAACATAACACAACACCACCGTTGTTTATTTTTACAGTGCACACAGTGTCCGCGGTGTGGTGAAAAGAGGGCAAGAGAGGAAATTAAAACAGAAGTGGATTTATAGTTAGAAAGAGTGCTAAAGAAGAGAGAATTCCGTTTTTTATTTTTTTATTTTAGTTACTCACAGTACTATTGACCAGTCCAACTCAAAAGATATTCGGCAGTTTCACTTTGAGCTCTTGTTCCGCCGCTGTCCATCAATGGTTATGACGAGTCTCGCTGGGTACAGTACGCCAAAGCGATATCCATTGACTCGATGATGCTGTTGTATGTTGCGCGTTTCTGTTGCACCAACGCGGAGAGGTCCTGCCGGACGAAAAAGCGCGTACCCTCCCAGGTGAGGGGCTTCTTCCCCGCAGCCTGGAGGATGAGTTGACGGTCGGGCCAGCGGAGTAGGCAGATGAAGATGGCCCTCGGTGGCAGGCCGGGGTCTGGACGTGGCCGAGGCGCCCGGTGTGCCCTGTCCACCTCTGGTGGTTTCTCGCCTTCCTTCAGGTCCAGGATGTAACACAGGATTTTGCCACGAAAGCGTCCATGTCACCCATCTCAGCTCCCTCTTTTACATTGATCAGGCGAATGTTATTTCTTTTACTCCTGCTGATTAAGTCATCAACCTGCGTGTGCAGGGTTTCGATTTTGCATTTTATCCATTTTCGGACTCACTGTGTTGTTTTTGTCCTCCAGTGCGCGGATGCGCTTTTCCGCATTATAAACTCTGTTCACGGTTGCCTTAGTTTCTTTAGTGAGTGAGTGGATGGACTTCTGCACGTTTTCAAACTTGTTTTCAAGCTGCTCAAAACCTCTGAGCGATGTCGGACTTAATCGATAGTGTTTCACGGAGTAAAAGTTTAGCCCAAGCGTGTATCTCCAGCCTCCAGCAGGTGAGTCATTTCCTCATTCATGGCGTGATTGCTTCGTCTTTTTCTTTCTGCTTACCTGTGTTGTGTTATGTTATGTTATGTTATGTTGTTAAAAGAGGGCAAGAGAGGAAATTAAAACAGAAGTGGATTTATAGTTAGAAAGAGTGCTAAAAAAGAGAGATTTTTTTTTTTTTTTGGAAAAAATCCATAGATAAGCCGCACCGTTATATAAGCCGCAGGGGCCAAAAAACGGGAAAAAAGCCGCGGCTTATAGTCCGGAATTTACGGTACTTGATTAATCGATGGATTATTCGGTAGAATACTCGATTACTAAAATAATCGATAGTTGCAGCACTAAAAGCAGCAATGCCTAAGTACCGTAAATTCCGGACTATAAGCCGCGGCTTTTTTCCCGTTTTTTGGCCTTTTTTGCCCCCTGCGGCTTATATAACGGTGCGTCTTATCTATGGATTTTTTCCAAAAAAAAAAAAAAATCTCTCTTTTTTAGCACTCTTTCTAACTATAAATCCACTTCTGTTTTAATTTCCTCTCTTGCCCTCTTTTAACAACATAACATAACATAACATAACACAACACAGGTAAGCAGAAAGAAAAAGACGAAGCAATCACGCCATGAATGAGGAAATGACTCACCTGCTGGAGGCTGGAGATACACGCTTGGGCTAAACTTTTACTCCGTGAAACACTATCGATTAAGTCCGACATCGCTCAGAGGTTTTGAGCAGCTTGAAAACAAGTTTGAAAACGTGCAGAAGTCCATCCACTCACTCACTAAAGAAACTAAGGCAACCGTGAACAGAGTTTATAATGCGGAAAAGCGCATCCGCGCACTGGAGGACAAAAACAACACAGTGAGTCCGAAAATGGATAAAATGCAAAATCGAAACCCTGCACACGCAGGTTGATGACTTAATCAGCAGGAGTAAAAGAAATAACATTCGCCTGATCAATGTAAAAGAGGAGCTGAGATTGGTGACATGGACGCTTTTGTGGCAAAATCCTGTGTTACATCCTGGACCTGAAGGAAGGCGAGAAACCACCAGAGGTGGACAGGGCACACCGGGCGCCTCGGCCACGTCCAGACCCCGGCCTGCCACCGAGGGCCATCTTCATCTGCCTACTCCGCTGGCCCGACCGTCAACTCATCCTCCAGGCTGCGGGGAAGAAGCCCCTCACCTGGGAGGGTACGCGCTTTTTCGTCCGGCAGGACCTCTCCGCGTTGGTGCAACAGAAACGCGCAACATACAACAGCATCATCGAGTCAATGGATATCGCTTTGCCGTACTGTACCCAGCGAGACTCGTCATAACCAGACCGGACTATCTTTAGCACTCTTTCTAACTATAAATCCACTTCTGTTTTAATTTCCTCTCTTGCCCTCTTTTCACCACACCGCGGACACTGTGTGCCCAGCGGCGGAACAAGAGCTCAAAGTGAAACTGCCGAATATCTTTTGAGTTGGACTGGTCAATAGTACTGTGAGTAACTAAAATAAATAAAAAAAAAACGGAATTCTCTCTTCTTTAGCACTCTTTCTAACTATAAATCCACTTCTGTTTTAATTTCCTCTCTTGCCCTCTTTTCACCACACCGCGGACACTGTGTGCACTGTAAAAAAAACAAAAAATACCACAATGTGTGATTTTGTCTGGGGATTAGTGACCTGACTTTTGTTTTGTTGAAATGTTAATAAATGGGAGCTTCCCCAAACAGCCATCTCTTTCCCGACAATCCCCTCTGTGCACGAAGCCTTACATATGGTAATTAAACATCAAAACACCCGCGGCTTATAGACCGGTGCGGCTTATAGAAGAAAAAAATAGTCACCTTTGAAGGTGCGGCTTATAGACCGGTGCGTCTTATAGTCCGGAATTTACGGTAGTTCAGATTAGTGTTGTCACGGTACTCGGTACTTCGGTACTTGGACGGTACTACATTGCTACGGTACTGAACGGTACCTGTTTTTCATGGTACCGAGGGTACCGAATTTACTATTTAGTTTGCCACCATGGCTTGGCTTCATGGACCCAGCCGCCAGCTAACGTTAGCCTGTCTGCCTGAGCAACACACATACATACTGCGCATACAGCCCCGCGCACTTCCGGGACTACGGTGTCCCCGAACGTCCACACGTAATCGTGAACAGTCATTCACAGCTTGTATGTTGACACAAGCAGTGCGCACAGGCGGCCGGCGAAGAGAATGGCTACGGCTGCAGCAGGAGCGGCTGCTCCTATTCCAACAACTCAACTTGTTGAGAAGAAGAATGCAAAGAGTCGCATTTGGAAATATCATTCCCCAAAGCCCCATCTGCAAAAAGTGTGAAAGGGAGTTCCAAACCAAACAATCTCGCCAAGCAGCTGAAAGACAGGCACCCAGACCTGTTCAAATAATTCAAGGTGGGTTACTTCTTTCAAACGGTGTAAAATAACACGTTTAACAACATATCAAACAGACCTTATCCTGTCACATTCGTTTTTGAGATAGCTGGCAATGCATTGTGTAACCAAAAAACGTTTGCGCTAACGTTAACGTAACGTTAACGTGTTTTGTAATGGAATCATTGTGGGACCCGGCTAATACCTGGTACAGCGTTAGCTAGCATAGTGTAACGCGTGTGCAATGCAATGTTTGTAATGGAAACATTATGGGACACGGCTAATAGCCGAACTTAGCCTTAGTTCAACATGGCATCAAAATAAATACAAGCTTCAAATACAAGCTACAAGGTGAAACATGTCCGTGAATTAAAACTAGCTACATAAAATTGCTTGCACTCTACATGTGTGTATGTGCAGTTGTCTCTATCATCTCTTTATTTTAGTAAATCTCACTGACGTTACTTTCCATTTAACAGTATGCGAGAGATGAAGATGAAGAGGAAGGCACAAGTCGCGGAGCCCAAAAGACCACCCAGCAGACAATTCCTGATGTTTTTGAAAAGCAGAGGAAATATGACAAGAACTCACATGAAGCAAGAAAGTGTGATAGGGCATTGGCAGAATTCCTATGCATCGATCAAATACCAATATACACCGTTGAAAAAAAAGGATTCCAGCAATTCTGTGAAATAAATTAAATTATAATATTTAATATAATAATAAAATTAAATACTTGAGGGCTACATGCCACTGGTGTTGCACTGTCTGTACTCACTGCCATACAGAGTTGAATGTAAGAAGAAGTAAGCAGAAGCACATTGTTTTGTTTTAAAGTTGAAGGCTACATGCCATTTGTTCATTGGAAATGGTTGCATACTTTAATAAAGGAGAATATGTTCAAGAAATATCAGTCTGTTTTTTTACCGTGGTACCGAAATTGGTACCGAGTACCGTGGAAATTCACTAGTACCGGTACCGACTACTGAATTATTGGTACCGTGACAACACTAGTTCAGATTTGATTTAAAATTATCCTTTTTTGCCTTGTATATTTCCTTCATTTTGTCTGCTTTTTTCAAGTTGTATTTTTCTTTCCTATTTTCTTCAATTGGCCAAATGTGTGTCTGTACTGTATATTCAAGAAAAAATAGCTATGGTATCGGAAAAATGTCGGTATTGGCAGATATCCAAATTCAGGTATCGAATCGGATCGGAATGTCGCATGTTTTTCTTTTGCTGAAAAAAAGAAAAAAACGTTTCCTGCGATGGCCTCACTGGCTGGCTTGGCATCCAGGCGTCTCTGTCATGTCTTTGATGCACATGCGCAGTACCGATCACCCGGGGAAAACGTGACATCACCGTGACCGGAAAAACAAGCAGCTCCCAGTGCTTTCTCTGCAGAAAAAATGTCTAGCCGTCCTCATACGTCCAAAGTGTGGGAGCATTTCACCCACAATAATGTGAAGTGCAAAATCTGCTAAATAAGCTGAACTCGCTTATCATGGCAGCACGAGTATGATGCGCGAGCATCTCAAAAGGAAGCACGTTGTGGCGAATGCAGATGAAGGCTAATTAGCTTGTTAGCTCACTGCCAACCGCAACGTAAGTTTTAGCTGCTAACTTTAGGTATTGGCTAACGATATTAACGTTAAAAGCCTGCTGTAACGTCATCATAGCAACGTTAAGCTCATGTGTTGCAGATGGGAATACTGGAAACCTCATTTTACTCCGCAGTTTGCACTCTACTTACGACATGTAAAAATGTTTTTGATGCCTGAGAAGACTGAAACAATTTAGTTTTGTTGATATTTTGGATGCATACATAGTGAATAGTTTTTGTTTCCATTTCCATTCCACTTAGTAGTGCCCTAATTTTATTTTGCATTATTCATTCAATGGATAGTACATATTTCATTGCACTATATGTTTTCAATTTCAATGTGTACTATTTTGCACTATATTACATTTATTACATGCAAGTACATTGATGCCAGAAATAAATATGCTACTACATGCTCTAAACTTTCATGAAAATATTATTTTTGAGTTAATTATCATTAATTGTCTTTATTTTTATTTGGCACATGCTTAAAATAACTTGAAGCTAAATTTAGAAGCTGATGATAGCTAAATCAGAGCGATTGAGTAATTGTGCGATATGATCCGATTAGTCGACGAATCGTTAAAATAATCGGTGACTAGTCGACTATCAAAATAATCATTTGTGGCAGCCCTAGACTCAACCACTTTCCGCTGGCGGCCATTAGAGGGAGTGAGGGAACAGGGCTTGAGTCTTTAGGGGGCGGATTGGAATTTTGGCATGTTTTTTACCTACTCACCTATGTGTGCTGTCACCCCTCAGTTGCTGATCATCGCCAAAGCAATTGTTTGGCCCCACCTCCTCCCCTGACCACCACCAACGTCATGACTCCTGAAGAATTCCCTATGGAGGGATTCTCTATCCTAGATATCACTGACGTCCTCACATCTCAGGGGGAGCGTAGTCGTATCATGGAGTCATACGCCAAATCTAATTTGTTTATTGTATCATTGAAGTTTATTTGAACCTTCTTACTAGTCTCATTATTTAATTACTGAGGTGGTACTTGGTGTAAAAGGTTGAGAATCACTGCTCTAATGTACCAAGTGTCTACGCACCTGTATTAGGCTACGTTCACACAGCCATCCTTAGTGCTTGAATCTGACTTGTTGCTCACATCTGATTTTTTTGTGTGGCTGTTCACACAGACTTTTTAAAAGTGGCCCATATCCGACTCCAGTGTGAACAGATCACGGACATGAAGTGACCCACATGCGCAGAAGAACAATAACGTCACACGCAGTGCACTGCTGTTCTACGTAAACCCAGAAGAAGACAGCAGTAAACAATGTGGTAGCTGACGATGTTTCATCTGTTGTTCACGGTTTAATTTCAATGCCCGCGTGTTGGTCCTCCCGCCAGCGCAGAATAGTGACGAATGTCGCTGTGGAATGATGTAAAAGTCACATTGAAGTGGTGGACGCTGCCAGGAAATTTTTGGATATTGGAAGACATTTCGGGAGATGACTTGACGAAAACGATGAATGAAGCGTTCGCTTCGGCCTAGACGACTGGTCTGGGCCACAGTATGGATATTGGGGTGAATGGGCGCATTTTGGGTGGACACTTTTTATTGATATTGTATTTGCACTATAGTTTTAGCAATACAGTAGGTGGCGGTAATGCACCATTTAAGGATGCCAACTGCCATAAAACTCAACGGAAGAAGAAGTCACATTGAAGCATTAAGTCAGATATGGGCCAGATGTCTGTTCACACCGGAGTCACTTTCAAAAACATCAGATTCGAATCTGATGTTTTACCACATTTGAAAGTAGCCCAGGTCGTCTTTAAAAAAGTCACTTTCAATGTGACTTGTACTGTTCACACAGTCATGAAAAAGACTGATCTGAGTTACTTAGGGGGGAAAAGATTAGATTGAAGCACTAAGGATGTCTGTGTGAACGTAGCCTTACACCTCCTCAGGATTGTGAAGATTGCAAATGACTCTTACTCTCAGCACTCTGGTTCTAACACCTGTCAGATGTTATCATTTTGAATAACAAAGCAACAAAGTGAAACCGACAGTCTTTTGTTTTTCTTAGCTGTTATGCAGAAAGTAGGGGTGTCACGATACACTCAGTTCACGATACGATACGTATCACGATACTGGGTTCACGATAACGATACGATACGATTTTAACAATATTTTTTTAAACTTGAATAATGACAATATATGACTGGAAAAGTAGTATTTTATTTGAAATGCACAAATACAAAACATGCTGTTGTGGGAAATTGTTATTACAATAACAACTAGAAAAAACATGAGATTGGAGATAAGGCTTATCTTGAAATAGAATGAGTTACACCGTCACTTAGATTTACTTTGAACTAAAAGGTTTCTCAGCAGTATAAATTCTCATTATGCATCTTCAGTTTTTCTTCAAACTCAAACAACAAGACTTTTCTTAGTCTATTTTTTATGCATCTTCAGTTTTTCCTGTCAAGTAAACAGTTTTGCCAGAAACTCAATTGAATGGTTTCTCTCCTGTATAACTTCTCATGTGTCTCTTCAGAGACTTGTTCAACTGAACTACTTTCCACACATTGAACTTCAACAAACAAAGACGTTTCTTAGTCTATTTAAAAAAGAAAAAAAATCGCGATATGAGATTTCATCTCAACGATACATATCGTGACGTTTTACTATCGTGAAATTTCGTGGGACGATATATTGTGACACCCCTAGCAGAAAGTGAAACCGAGTCTTTTGTTTTTCTTAGCTGTTATACAGAATGTGAAACTGACAGTCTCTTGTTTTTCTTACCCGTTAATGCAGAAACTGACAGTCTTTTGTTTTTCTTAGCTGTTATGCAGATCTCAGCTGGCTTTCAGCAGGTGAAGCTAGGAGAAAGAGGTGGACGCCGCCGTGATTTCCATGATGCAGGAGTTAACACCCGGCAGGCTATGGAGCATGTCAGAGACTCCAAATCTGGTCTGTAAACATTAAAGGATTCACATTGTGTTACACTGTAGATGTGCTGCTGCTAAATAAGTCTTGACCACTTTGTATGTACGTCTTCAGGTAGCAGTGGCTCTGCCATTCAGTTGAGCGCCAACTACTTCCGCATCCTGTCCCGCCCCCAGTGGGCTCTCTACCAGTACCATGTCGACTTCAAGCCCGTGATGGAGGCTCGCCGCCTGCGTTCTGCCCTCCTCTTTCAACACGATCAAGTACTGGGCTCAGCACGCAGCTTTGATGGAGCCATTCTCTTCTTGCCTCAGAAATTGTCCAACAAGGTACTGAGTGAGAGAGACTGTCCCTAACAAGGTACTGAGTGAGAGAGACTGTCCCTAACAAGGTACTGAGTGAGAGAGACTGTCCCTAACAGGGTATTGAGTGAGAGAGACTGTTCCTAACAAGGTATTGAGTGAGAGACACTGTCTCTAACAAGGTACTGAGTGAGAGAGACTGCCCACAAGGTACTGAGTGAGAGAGACTGTCCCTAACAAGGTACTGAGTGAGAGACACTGTACCTAACAAGGTACTGAGTGAGAGACACTCCCTAACAAGGTACTGAGTGAGAGACACTGTCCCTAACAAGGTACTGAGTGAGAGAGACTGTCTCTAACAAGGTACTGAGTGAGACTGTCTCTAACAAGGTACTGAGTGAGAGAGACTGTCCACAAGGTACTGAGTGAGAGAGACTGTCCCTAACAAGGTACTGAGTGAGAGAGACTGTCCCTAACAAGGTACTGAGTGAGAGAGACTGTCCCTAACAAGGTACTGAGTGAGAGAGCCTGTCCATAACAAGGTACTGAGTGAGAGACACTGTCCCTAACAAGGTACTGAGTGAGAGAAACTGTCCCTAACAAGGTACTGAGTGAGAGAAACTGTCCCTAACAAGGTACTGAGTGAGAGAGACTGTCCCTAACAAGGTACTGAGTGAGAGAGACTGTCCCTAACAAGGTACTGAGTGTGAGAGACTGTCCGTAACAAGGTTCTGAGTGAGAGAGACTGTCCCTGTTAAGTCTAAATTGTTTCATTCAGTAGCATAAAAACAGAACCAGCAAAAATGCACACGAAGACTGATGTGCAGTGAACAAAGTTAATGTGAAATTTGAAATGGAATCTTGTGTGAATTTCTCAGCAAAGGCGGGCCACAAGTGTGGGCACTGTGGGAAATGCTGGTCAATGATAGGCTGTCAGGGTGGGCATTGGGCAATGAGCACCATAAAGTTTAAGTTTAGTTGTGATTGCTAAGTTTGCATACACCACCAGACACTTAAAGGTCCTATTCTCGTTGAGTTGGGTATTCAAATTGTGAATTTGGCTGGTGAACTTTGCAATATAACGGCCAGTGTTGAAGTAAATGATCTGCCCTGCACTGAAATGTTGTTCACTCGTGTTTAGGAGACCGTGCTACACAGTGAGACCCGGCATGGAGAGAAGGTCCAGATAACTGTTACCCTGACAAATGAACTGCCACCCACTTCACCAGTGTGTCTTCAGTTTTACAACATCATCTTTAGAAGGTCAGTTTTCCAGTTGACAGGCCATTGTCTATTGTTAAAGACCTGTTGTTATTTCACATATAGTAACATTTGTCTCGAGTTGTGGTGTGATATACTGTATCAGGGCTTAAAATTCGGTGCAGGATTCGCAAATCTTTTGGGAAATTCCCGCGTATTTTCAATTTATAAAGGGGGAGTAATCCCGCAATGGTTTACACCAGGGGTTTCAAAAACACGGCCCGCCACGCCACTTGATATCAAGGTGAAATCAGGCCCGCACCTCCTCTCGTTGTAAAACACAGAGCACGCTCCCGAGGCATGTGAACGAGGCGTTGCCTTGGCACAGGGTTGCCAAATAAATTTCCATAGATGTGCAGTTCCTTGGGAGGTTTTGAACTCTTTAAGCTGGAAACCATCAGCAGTATCTGGCAACACGGCTTCACACTCCAAGCCAGCGGCCTGCTAATCACCTGCTATTCGGTTCACCCGAGTGAAAAACCAAGTATTTTGTTGAGAAGTGAACATGTCGCTGTCGAGCCAAAAGAAAGGTTGATGACGACGAGCACAGACAGTTTCAGGAGAAGTGGGAGAGTGATTATTTTTTCGTCGAGTTCAAAGGGAATGCCGCCGTTATTTGCAAAGAGAAAATCGACGTAATAATCCAAAAAGGTTCATAGTGTCTATACTTTACTTAGATTGATAGGTTTTCTTTTATATCAGACACATAATAAAACAGAAAACATAGGGGCGGTCACACTACCATACATCAGAGCAGTGGTTCCCAACCTTTTCCAACTCAGGGCCCACTTTTATGTCTCAAAAATGTTCGCGGCCCACCTCCGACCCCATAAATACAAAGGCCATATAATGCATTCTCAGAGCACTTTTTTATTGAAAATTGAACATAAAGGACTGAACTGAATACAGGAGAAACATGTTGGAAGCTCCACAGTCACTAACACAGCACCTGTAACATGTTGCAACACCTTCAGTATTACAGTTTTCAAGGAGCTGTCCACACACACACACACGCACACACACACACACACACACACACAGACACACACACACACACACACACACACACACACACACACACACACACACACACCAATCATTCAAGGAGCTGTCCATCAGCACCACACAGATGTCAGAAATGACAAGCAAGGGGCTGTCTGTAACAGGCTAATTAACAAATGATTAATAAATAACGGTATCCTTCAACAATGGAAAAATGCATTCTCATAACAATTTGACATCCAATATCAGATCCAAACAAAATCCAAATATCAGAAGAAAGCCCATTAAATCGATAGGGTTACAAATAAACACAAACCCAATATAAAGATGATGTAAAGATGAAACTTCAATTCAAGCAAAAGCAGTAACATCAAAGAAACAAAAATCATACTTTTTCAAGTATGATTTTTCAAAATCTTTCAAAAAAAATTTTTTTTTTTTTTCCAAAAATCATACTTTTTTGGAAATGATTTGGCGGCCCACTTGCAATACCTTCGCGGCCCACCAGGGGGCCGCGGCCCACAGGTTGGGAATCACTGCATCAGAGGCATCACTGAACGCATACAGAGAGCCATGAGCAAACGTCACATCAGTACACCAGTCAAACCGCACATAAAACTCAGACAACTGCTAGTGCACCCAAAAGACAAAATCGACCCAAACAAAAAATGTAACGTCATCTATGAGATACCATGTCAATCATGCAATAAATCATACATAGGAGAAACAGGACGGTCATTCATCACCCGCAAAAAAGAGCACCAAAAGGAATGTGAGAAGGAGACAACAAAAAGACAGACACGGGCTATAAAGGAACAGGCACTACAAGAAAATCTCAAATCAGCAATCACAGATCACTGCAAAAGGGAGAACCACATTATGGATTGGGATAAGGCCAAAGTCATCCGCACCCAGGACAACAAACACCAGCGCTGGATTATGGAGGCAGTGGAGATCAGGAAGCGGGCGCAAACCACGATGAACCGGGACGAGGGGGCTTACATGCTTTCCACCACCTGGAGCAGCGTTCTCAAACGGCGAGATGACAGCGAGGGGCGTGGTCGTCCTGTCAAATCTGACAGGACGATCACGCCTCTGTAAACAACATCAGCTGTTAAAGACACGTCACACACCATCTAGTGACACCTCTGAAGAAGACGGAAGTATTACCGTCGAAACATGTCAGGTAGGAACACAAACCTGTGTCTGATATAAAAGAAAACCTATCAATCTAAGAAAATCGACGTACTAAAAGAATATAACCTGAAGCAATAAGAATAAGAGAATAAGCAGGGATGCAAACTAGTCACCTTTAGGTAAAAGTGAGTCACCTTTTTCATCCCAAAATAAGGCACTTAAGTGAAAGATTTTGTGTCTGCCCTGGTATCTGTCACCTTTTTAACTATCCATGACTTTGCATCCCTGAATAAGAGTCTAATTACTATTTCTTTTGTCATTGTGTTTTATCTGGAGACTAAGCAGCCATAGGCTTTCGGTTGTATTAAAGCCTTTATTTTTTGTATTGAGTGATACACTTTACTAAAACACTCATATCATATTATAATACCCCAGGTGTGCATAAACTACAGGTTAAGTAGCCTAAAGACAAAAATGTGAAATTATTATTGTATGTTATCGGACAGGAGAAGCAGATATTTACCGGTGATCGTATCGGCTGGAAAAATCCCCCCTAAAGTCTATAAATCCCCCCTATCTGAAGAAAATAAGGGGGGAATTCCCCCCCAGTTTGCAAAGTGAATTTTAAGCCCTGTGTATCCTAGTTGAAAGTACTGCTTGGGATTGAAAGTGAGGTGTAATTCATGGACAAGAGGAGTTGTGGTATGGGAGGTTTTAGAATGGTCTCTGTTCCAGAAGTCAGGTCTATAATACAGCTTTACTTGTTCAGGATCTTGAGAATGCTCAACATGCAGCAGATTGGACGCAACTACTACAGCCCCAGTGATCCTCTCAGCGTCCCACAGCACAAGTACGTATCACCTGCTTCACCATCGTTTCTTCTGTATCGCTTGGTTATCCTGAATGTCAGTGTTGCAGTACAGGCCAGGAAAGTGACTTTAGTCGACAAGCCAGTAGGCCAGTAAATGCCACAATTTGATGCTTTCCTGTCAATGAAATGGCACCTCAGAATGATTGTTTATAGGGGTCGACCGATATGGTTTTTTCATGGCCGATACCGATTATCGCGAGTCAAGCAGACCGATAACCGATATTTTGGAACCGATATACATTTGCAGTAAAATGTAAAATCTTGGTGTCAAAATTTTGAATAACACGACCCATTGTTAAAATGCATTTTTTCAGTTTATCCAACTGCAATATTAATTGAAAATAGTCACACTATTAACATTAAGCAAAGGTGTGTGTGTGTGTGTGTGTGTGTGTGTGTGTGTGTGTGTGTGTGTGTGTGTGTGTGTGTGTGTGTGTGCGTGCGTGCGTGCGTGCTCAATCTAGTGGAGACTTGGGCATATTATCAAGATAAAGCTGTGGACTTATACTTTTAACAAACTAACACAGACTCACTACAGTAACAAAATAATAGAGGGGTTCCCTCCGCTTACACCTGATAACCTCACCCCCAGGCTCTCAAAGGAGAATACTGAAACAAACATGTAATGTCTCATCCTCGTTTATTCGGTTCCTTGTTTCATTCCAAACAAACTGTCCGCTGACGAAATGTCTCGTCCTAGTTTATTCGGTTCCTTGTTCCAAACAGAGGCAGACAACTTGCCCAGACATGCCTGCCAATGTATTTTTCGGACACGCAGCGCGACTGGATCAATAAAACAGCTTCGTTACTGACAACCATGGCCATTTGATTAAAAAAGAGCGACGCTACACCGTGGACACGCTACTATGGTTTATGGAATTAAAAACTAGTGCCCCAATGCTTTGTGAGGTTACTGTACTAGGCTATTGCCCTTTTCAACAGCGGTGGTGATAAGTTTGAGTTGCACTTGCACAGCACTGCAGGCACCAACGTTACTCAAAGATATATTAGGCTATCAGTACACAAATAATCTCTGTTATCTTGTTATCGTTATCACTGCAACAAAGTGCATGCGCGCATTTTCAATTAAACTGCTTCACATAGACAGACCTATCTTCACACTTTGCACTGTGCGAGGCAGCGCTTCATACGAATCGCTCATAAGATCGTGGTGTTTTGCAATGTCAGCGTAGGTAATTATGATGTATATTCACTTTATTACAACTTTGGCATGGCAATATCTGCTGCTTTACCTTAACACAGTGTGACTGTCACAGTCACAACAGCCAACTAGTCAAGTCCGCTGCTCTCGCTTACAGGCAGCCTCGCTCTGTCCCCCTGTCCAGTGCACAGGCTGCGCTGAACAGAGAGCACTGAGGTGAGGTGTCAAGATTTAATCTCTGAGCCCTCTGATAGGCTATTGCTTGATGTGTAACCAATCAGATAGCGCTGTGGGCGGGACATTGCTCCAGATCACACACAGAGGGAACTACTGTAGGAGAGGATTCTTCCAGGTGCAGCAGCCGCAAATTAGCGCATTTTTTTATTAAATTATGATATCGGCAAACAGCCAATGAAAATGCCGATACAGATAATCGGCAAAATGATGAATATCGGCCATAATAATCGGCCAAACCGATAATCGGTCGACCCCTAATCATTAGTATATTAAAGATTGATTTTCATGACAGACCCCCCTCCTCCTACACACACTTGATCAGTGTCAGATGAGAGATTCACTGCTTCCCAAATTGTAAAACTATAATTGCAGTGAAAACTATTTGCATAACGTTTTGAAGAATATTAAATATGAGAAATAAACTGAAAAACATGTCCTACTTGTCTGGGTGCAGTCCTATATTTAAATAGGCACTCTATAGGATGATGTAAACTTTGTCCACAGATTGGACATCTGGCCGGGCTTCACCACCACCATCCTGCAGTACGAGAAGAGCATCATGCTGTGCACTGACGTGAGCCACAAGGTGCTGCGTAGTGAGACGGTCCTCGACTTTATGTACAGCCTGAAGCAGCGCTGTGGGGACGAGCGCTTCGCTGATGCCTGTGCCAAGGAGCTGGTCGGACTCATAGTCCTCACCAAGTAAGATCCAAATGTCACCTATTCATACCGTTGGTGCTGCACACAAATGCTTTGGCTAACTATGCAGAGGTTTTCCATCATTTGAATCTGTGGTTTCCAAAGTGGGGTCGCGGGCCATGGCCAGGAGGTGAGGTGAGGTCGGGCAAGTAAAACATTGAAGAGCAAATGACTCATTTCACATCTGCTGTACAGTGTGAGGAGGAAACTGGCAACTCATAAAAATATAGGGCTCTTTTCTGGCCTCAATACCATCATTACACCCCCTTGGCTAATCGTAGTCTGGAATCTTGTCCTCCTGTGCTTCTATTGTCTGCTTAATGTCATATGTACTTCACCATCGTATGTCAGGACCTCTATACCTTATATGATTTGATTGAATTTTACATCTGTTTTTATTTTGTGAACAAGGGAGAAATTCCTACCATACCGGGGCTGTTTGTCCTATATCTGTTGATAAAAAAATTCCCTTTTGCTTCAATAAAAACATAAAAAAAGAACAATATAAATTAATTTAGTTATAACTCACTTCACCTACTATGTCAAAATGTAACTTGTCGCTCTTCTGTTAGGTACAACAACAAAACCTACAGGATTGATGACATTGCATGGGATCACACACCCATCAATACATTCAAGAGGGGAGATGCTGACATTTCCTTCAAGAACTACTACAAGACTGTAGGTTCCTACTCTGAACACATGCAGGGTTATAATAAGAACTACAAGACTGTAGGTTCCTACTCTGAACACATGCAGGGCTGTAATAAGAACTACAAGACTGTAGGTTCCTACTCTGAACACATGCAGGGCTGTAATAAGAACTACAAGACTGTAGGTTCCTACTCTGAACACGTGCAGGGCTGTAATAAGAACTACTACAAGACTGTAGGTTCCTACTCTGAACACGTGCAGGGCTGTAATAACTACAAGACTGTAGGTTCCTACTCTGAACACGTGCAGGGCTGTAATAACTACAAGACTGTAGGTTCCTACTCTGAACACGTGCAGGGCTGTAATAACTACAAGACTGTAGGTTCCTACTCTGAACACATGCAGGGCTGTAATAAGAACTACAAGACTAGGTTCCTACTCTGAACACGTGCAGGGCTGTAATAAGAACTACAAGACTGTAGGTTCCTACTCTGAACACGTGCAGGGCTGTAATAAGAACTACAAGACTAGGTTCCTACTCTGAACACATGCAGGGCTGTAATAAGAACTACTACAAGACTGTAGGTTCCTACTCTGAACACATGCAGGGCTGTAATAAGAACTACAAGACTGTAGGTTCCTACTCTGAACACGTGCAGGGCTGTAATAAGAACTACAAGACTGTAGGTTCCTACTCTGAACACATGCAGGGCTGTAATAAGAACTACAAGACTAGGTTCCTACTCTGAACACATGCAGGGCTGTAATAAGAACTACTACAAGACTGTAGGTTCCTACTCTGAACACGTGCAGGGCTGTAATTGTGGGAAGGTGTTTGATATCAAGTATCTTAAAATCTTAATTGCAGTATCCCAAATTTACTCTACATGACGAGAAGAGCCTTTGCTGCTCACTAGCAGTTGAATGTTTATGCAAAAGCCTGTTGTATCATTCTGCACGTGGATAATCACACTGTATGTCTTCAGCAATATAACCTGGGCTGCGTTCCAATACCCATACTTGTACTTCTTTCTTCTAGTATGTACTGCCGCTGCCCTCACATAGTATGGATTGTAGTGTGCAGCATGCATGCAAAATGCATACTATTGGGACACACTACATCTGTCGTGACGTGAGCTTCCTGAACTCCGACCTCTTGCTCACTTCCGCCGATGTCCGCAGCGCCACATTTGAGTTGTTTGTGCTCAAAACTGTCAAAATGCCTGGCGATGTAAATACATATTTGAGAAGCAGCATCGCCTCTCGCCAAGCTCTCCAGGGACGTGCGCACCGTCGGAGGCTCCGGAGAGCTCTGTTGCTGTTATATTGTAATGTATGTTGTTGTTTCTAATAAACTGACGCGATGATACTTACATGCAGTCTCATTCTTAACAGTATAATAACGTGCATATTTCGGTCAGTGTTTTTATCATAATCACGTGTTCACGTAAACAATAACACGCATATAATAGCCTGTATGAACTAGTCACCAGTAGGCATAATTAGCCCCCTTCACACATAGCTGTTGCTGGCAGATGTTTGTTGTTAAATATATTTACAGCTCAGCAGCTGCTGTCACTGTATTCTGTCTGCACGTGAAGCAGCCTTATATTCACATTACTTTTATTTGTAGTGTAGCCTACATACTTGCACATTCTTAACTACATTATATTTGACTTTTACTATATTTCTAGATTCACTAGTGTATACTGCTCATACCTGGCCCATGGTGTATTCATATCCATTCATTATATAGCACACTTACACCACTGCCTATAGCCTACTGGCAGAATCTTCTATATTGTAGTCATAGTTGAACCCTAACATTGAATCAGTAAGCTACTTATACTCTTTGCAATCATAATAAAATTGAATGTTGTAACCATATTCTTGCAAAAACTGTATATGTGACAGTATATAATCAGATCATTGCAGCCCTAATATGTAGTGCAAGTATCTCAAATTAAATAAACCATTGTATGAAAGGAAGTGTAGCTGTATCACCATCATCATCATCAGTATTGGCATAATTGAGATTAGTTGTAACAATATAAAACAGGCAGAATTGGATTTTACAGGAATTCTAATTAGGCTTTTGCATAATATTGGATTCATTTATTTAACAGAACATCCACGCAACATATGCTAACCCCAACCCCAACGTGCCCATCCTGCGGCTGTTTTTGGATGGGGAGTCTGACCTCCGCCGTGACCTCCGGATGAGCAGGGAGTCGATCGCTGCACTCACAGCTGCTCTGACCCTTGAGGCTGACCATGGTTGGGTGAAGGACATCCACGTCCTCACCTTCCTCTTCTGGCTGGCCCATGCAGCATCTTATAGGGTCGTGTCAACAGCATTTGACATCCCCAAAACGACGGTCCACAGGATGGTCCACAGGGTCACCTGGGCAGTGGTTGGGCTCCTGAAAAGGACCATTCGCTTTCCTCAAGGGGGCGAAATAGATGTGGTGGGTGATGGCTTCGCCCGGTTGGCACGTTGTCCTCAATTCAATGTGGTAGTCGGTGCCATAGACGGGTGCCACATTCGAATTAAGCCCTGTACAGCCGACGAGAACTGCTACCTCAATAGGAAGCTTTTCTATTCCATCCAGCTCCAGGCCATCTGCGACCATCGTGGGAGGTATGTAGATGTCTGCTGTGGCTTCCCAGGCTCTGTCCACGATTCTCGTGTGCTAAAGAACAGCCCTGTGTACCTCCAGCAGCAGTACCCACCAGATGGACGGTGCATCATAGGGGATGGCGGGTACCCCTGTCTGGCTGCCCCCATCCGCTTGTTGACACCCTACCGTGCACCTAACCTGAATCCTGTGCAGGCCAGGTACAACAGCGTGCTGTCCAGGGCCAGGAACATCATTGAACGTTCATTTGGAATGATGAAGACGAGATGGAGGTCCATCTTCTTTAAGACCTTGGAGGTGAGCCCCACCTTTGCCCCAGCTGTCATCACCTGCTGCACCATCCTGCACAACCTCTGTATAGACAATGGTGACATCATGGAGCCTGAGGAGGATGAAGCAGGGGACGATGGGCCAGAGCCAGAGCCAGAAAACAGGGCACAGGAGCCTGGCGAGCGTGTCCGAGATCTCCTGGCTGCAGCAGTGTCGGCCCCTCTCCACTGCATTCCAGCTCTGCAGGAGCATGATTATTAGTTTATGGATTATTATATATATATATATATTATATTATATTATATTATATTATATTATATATATATATATATATATATTATTATTATATTGCCTTACCACACCCAAACCTATGTTAGTATGTTTTTGTTCTTTGATTCATTTAATTAATGGGAAGATGGTATTCATTTATGGAATAACCACTATGCATGATTTTGGACATGCAATAATTAAAAATCTTCCAATAATCAGTCATGACTTGTGTATTGTGTTCCATGTGATCCATGCTTCACTTTGTCCCACATCTAACCTTGAAGTCATGTCAACAGTTACACCGTTTCAGTGCCCCTGTCAATTATTCAACACTCAGTACACAGTATATTGACTGAGTCATAATGGAACACATAATAGATAGGTGAGTTGAGTAAACAATATATTTATTCTGTGCAATGCATACAATGCATACATGAAACTGTTTCAAAAAGGAAACATAAAAACATCAGCTATGTAAAAACGTTTCTTGAAGGAAACATAAACAAATCAACTGTGTTGATTGAAAGAAACTTGAAAGGAAGCTGGTGAACATAAACTAGCTGATTAATTTCTTTAAAAGGAACACATGACTTAAATAAATAAATAATCATAAATAAATCAAACTTTCTTGGATAACGCTTCCATCAGAGCCAAGAAACGCTCCTCTCTCCTCTCCTCTCTCACCCTAGCCTCCTCATCTCTCCTCCTCGCCTCCTCCTCTCTCCTCTCCTCTCTCGCCCTAGCCTCCTCATCTCTCCTCTCTGCCTCTGCGTACCGCTCATCATCCCTCTCCTGAAGCTCCCGCTCTCTCCTCTCCTCTTTCTCCTCCATCTCCCTCAGATAGGCAAACATGTCACCCTCCTCCCTCCCTCTCTTTCTTGGCCGGGGCCTGGGGCAGCTGTCCTCAGGCACCTCTGGATTAGAGACAGAGGGGGGAGAGACAACAACAGTGTCCTGGCCTGCTGATGAAATGAGCAGTGGTGGGCTGATGGATGGCTTGCTCCCCAGAGCTGCATCCATCAGCTCATACCACTTCCAGGACGCTGCTGTTGTCTCTCCTCCCTCTGTGTTTATCCCTGTTTTGGGAGACTTCAGCTCCTGCAAGAACAAGAGAATTCATGTTACTAAAGCATAGTGAATAATAATCAAACGCAAAAACAGAACCCTGTAACTGACCTTGTATTTCGCCTTCAGATTTTCATATTTTTTTTTCACCCAGACAGGCTGGACCTTCCCCTGGAGGCTGTTGTTAACAACAAACGTCCTAAGAGGAACCCAACAAGATTAAAGATGTATATTGTCACTCCGATTATACTTGTGACATTATTTTGCTGGGAGACTGAAAAGACAGTGAGAAGTGTAGGATGTAGCATCTACAGTGAACAAAACAGAGTATGAATTATATGAATTAGCTGTTAAGCATATGTATATAAGGTATGTGATATAAAAAGAAGTAGCAGAAAGTATGAGGTATAAAGCAGTATTATGTACAGTAGTATTATAGCAGTATGAGTCAGGCTGAGTGATACTGATTAACTTAACTGTAACAGGCAGTAGTGTGTTCCATGAATAATTGGCTTACATGCATAAAATGCTCCTTTTATCACATTTCAGCACATAATAATGGCACTCACTCGTATCCTTTCATGGCAGCATTTCTCTTCCCAGTGAAGAGCTCCTCATTCTCACTCCTCCACTTGATGAGGAGCTCAGTGTGTTCATCCAACCCTAACATTAGAAATAGATTATTTTCCAGTGAGAAAAGGCAGACAATGTTGATGACCGACCAGTAAATTGTTTAACAAACTGGCGAAATTACTTAATATCCGAGTGCATCATCACTTAATGAGGTGAATTGGTATGTCTAACAGTCATACATTAAATAGTAGCCTACTTACACTTGAACGGACTGCTGTCTGTCATCTCTCCGCTTGGCTGCCTCTGCTGTGAGTGCCACGAGTGTTCTGTTGTCTTCCGTGTCGGCGTCATGGAGGTGGGCGTGGATTATACACGCAGCTCAGTCAGCGCGACGTAACTCCAGTAGGTGGCGGTAATGCACAAAAAGTTGTTTGCCAACCGCCATAAAACATTAGAAGAAGAAGAACTTCCGCTGCGCAAAGGATTGTGGGGAAGTTTGGCTGGGTGTAGCATGCATCGATGCATACTCCGAAAAAGGGGCTGATGTAGTATAACATCCTGGTACTCTTGGCATACTGCATCTGGCATACTAATGTATTGGGACATACTAAATCTTTTTTTGCCTACTAAATAGTATGGAAGTATGGGTATTGGAACGGGGCCCTGGACATCAAAGACAACAGCCAGGTGCTGTTGATCAGCCATGTGAAGAGGCTGGGTCCTGCTGGAGCGCCCCCTCCTGGCCCAGCCATGCTCATCCCAGAGTTCTGTCACCTTACAGGTCACCAGCTCACATTTTCATTTCACACATTTACAAGATTTGTTTGAAGAATATGCTTGAAGTGCCCCCCCCCCCCTAAACTGCCATCTGTCTTACTAGAAGTTTTAGATAACGTTTCCTCACTAATCTAGGTATGAATGACCACTTTAAAGAACTGTTTTTATTTTTAGGGATGCACGATATGGATTTCTTCAACCGATGCGATAACCGATAATTATTATAATAAAATATATATATATATATATATTTTTTTTTACCTGTATTTTATGCACACCTGGGGTTAAAAAAAAGGCAGATGTAGTGAGCATACCTCTGACCTAACCAAATCTAACTGACATCACTGAACGCAAAACAAAGAAAACTTCTGATATAATATGATTGTTTTAATAAAGTGTATCACTCAATTATAGTCAATACAAAAATAAAGGCTTTTATAGAACGGAAAGCCAATGACTGCTTAGTCTGCAGATAAAACACAATGACAAAAGGCATAGTAAATTAGACTCTTAGTCATGTTACTCAACTGTTCAAATTTTGCATTGGTTCCAGTTCACAGTGAATTGTAGCCTGGGCCCAATGAATGGGGCAGGCACTATAAAGGTAAAGGTAAAGTCCCACTGATTGTCACACACCTGAGTGTGCGAAATTTGTTATCCGCATTTGACCCATCCCCTGGGGGAGCGGTGAGCAGCTGCAGTGCCGCGCTCGGGAATCATATGGTGATCTAACCCCCCAATTCCAACTCTTTGATGCCGAGTGCCAAGCAGGGAGGCAAATGGGTCCCATTTTTATAGTCTTTGGTATGACTCGGCCGGGGATCGAACTCACAACCTCCCAGTCTCAGGCCGGACACTCAAACCACAAGGCCACTGAGCTGGTAAACCATATAAACTATCTGTCGTTTCACTTTTTACTGAAAAATGCTGCCACTAGATTAAAGAAAAGACACTATGTGATGTTGACTGATGCTTCTTATGTAGCCTAATGTGCACGACTGTGCCTTGTTTCCTTATTATTGGCTCTGTTAGATGGCTCTGTCCAGCAGCTAGCGTTAGCTCAACTCCAAAGTCCCTTTGGCTTATAGTGGGGCTAGCGCGGTTAGCTTAACGTTAGCGAGTTGTTTTTTGGAGTTAAATACACAATCCCTGGATGTTTCATTTCGGGTAAAGGGGGTTCCATTAGTTACTATAAGTTTACGCCAGCTCTGTGAGTATAAAGTGCTTTTGCGGGGCTGTTTGATCACAAGCCACAGACTGTAAATGTCACAAGCAGTTTGCCTGCCAAGCGGGCGAGCCTGAAGTGTAGGAGCTAATGCTAACGGTAACACTCGCTAACAAAAACAACAAACACCCGCTGCATCATCGCCAGCTTTGGTTTAACGTAATGCCAGCTTAGAGGTTTCCCCTCCTCTCGTAACCTGTGTGGGACATGGATTGCAAATTACAGTCGCTTTCTGGATCATCTGGAACTGAAAAACAGAAACACTGGTAGTGTCGGCGTCGCAGCTGTGATGTCACGAGCGTGCAACAACAATAGCTCCGCTTCCAAGGCAAAAATAAAGCATGATTATCGGCTGATAATTTATCGGAAAAAGGCCATTATCGGAATAATAAATAATAACGCAAAATGGCCATATCGGCTGATAATATATCAGTCCGATAATTATCGTGCATCCCTATTTATTTTAGTGGGAGCCATCGTATATCAAATTTAAAGTGAAGGTCAATGTTTTGGACAGGCTTGACTGATAAGATGCGTGCTGACTTCAACATCATGAAGGACTTGGCCACCCACACCAGACTGACCCCAGAACAGAGACAGGATCGACTCAACACATTTGTCGATAAAATCCAAAGGTTGGTGATATTCAGATGTTTCCATCAGTTAACCTTGTTTAATGGTGTCATTGTCTTAATCGTGGGCTATATTAAAAACAATACTTCATGTATTATAATATTGAACTTGTGTATTAAAGTACTATTGGTCAAATGTTAACAAAATGGACAAGTAAGGCCACCTAATCCTCATACAACAACTCAACATCATACCAACAACTCTGGTAAAATAAGTCAAACTTTACCAGGCAAATTGCCTTGTTGGGCTGTTTATGTGCATACAACTCGCAATTACAACTTTTCTGATGGCACCTAAAGGCAGCATAATTTCAGCCTCTGATTTTAATCTTAAAAATGATTTTGTAGGAATGCCGAAGCACAGGTGGAGTTGGATACCTGGGGACTAAACTTTGATAAGGAGCTCCTGAAACTGAGCGGCAGAGTCCTCCCAGGGGAGAGGATTTTCCAGGGACAGAGATCGGTAGAATATGCTCGTCATTGCATATATTTTGGTGTGTATGGTGTTGTGGTTGGGAGGGTGTTGAACTTAATTTGAATTTTGTTTTGTCACCCAGTACGACTATAACCCCTGGGCAGCTGACTGGTCTAAGGAGATGCGTGGGATGCCTCTGATCAGCTCTCCTCCACTGGAGAACTGGCTGATGTTCTACACCCGTCGTAACGTCAACGAAGCACAGTCCCTCCATCAGACCCTCATGAAGGTCTCAGGTCCTCTTGGCATCCGTCTGCAGGCGCCCGTCAGGTGAGTTGTAGCAGCAGCAGATTGAACCATATAATAAAATAGAGGGTTTCTACACCACCCTGTGGTAGGAGCAGACAGTTACGGCCATAAAGATTAGAATTGAGATTGAAGCATTAACATGGTTCATACAGATGCTTAACTCATTGAGTGCCAATGACGACAATCGTCGTCAATTCAAATAGTAACGTAGAGTGCCAATGACGACGATTGTCGTCAATTGCGTTTTTTGACGGTGGGACGTGGATCAAAGCCTGATACATCTCCTGTAAAAATTTGGGGCATGTTGAATGTGTATAACCTATTTTACGGACCCATTAGGTGGCGACAGTGCTCTCCAGATTAGAGAAAGGTGAGGAAAAACAGCAGAAGAAGCCCCGTGATGAAACGGAAACCGCATCGGTATGCATCGATATGCATGAAGCATAACGTTAGCTGTGCCTGCAGCAGCCAATCTGCTCCCACAATTGAGCCCCTCCATGTCCGCTGCGATAGCCCGTCCACATGATTAGTTGTGGAGTTGTTATTATTCTCAGTTGGAAGCGCTGGGAGCCGGTGACAAATACACGCGGAACGCTGTGAAAAAGCTGGGTTTTCAGTGCAGAGCAAACGCAGCAGAGAGCCACCAGAGCCACCAGAGACAGACCCACGGAGGAGGGGTTTGCAGTCGAGGGGGGTGGGGCACGCAGGGCAGCATACAACACCGACCCAGACAGACCCAGACAGCAGGCTCGATGGACAGATTGGCAAGCTAGAATATCTGATGCCCACCAGCAGTAAATCAAGACCAGCAAGAAAGTGTAGGGTCTGCGCACGCAGGGGCCAGCGCTGCTGGTTGCAGCTAAAAAATATTATACTAATAAAATATTATTTTGCCAAACAAAATTCCTTTGTTTTCGCTGTTTTATTGAAGGAAATTATTTTTGAGGTGTCACTAAATCAGAAAATATTAGCTTCAGAGTCAGTGATGTGCTTGAAATGCTTCATTTCACAAAAGGCTGATTATCTCAGCTTCTAATTTGAAACGTCTGTTTTTGGTGAAAACAACCTATCTTCTCCGGCTGATAACTAAAGAACGGAAAATGATATCAATAAACTTTTTTTTGCTGATGATACAATAGAGTATCATCGTTCTTTGGGCGTGTTCGGTGTTTACATAGTAATATCACACAATATTCTGTGGGCCTCGAGAAATCACTGAAAATGCTCTGAAAGGGCTGGCACTGGGAGCATCCGTCTTCCAAAAGTGGCTGGCACTCAATGAGTTAAAGACCTTAAATGACGCTTCCTCCAAAAACAATGCTTATTTATAATGCCTCCGCTGGCGATAGCCAGGCCAGAGGCATTATGTATTCGGGTTGTCTGTACATCCGTCCGATGTTCTTTAACGTCCACTTGGACTCAAGGATGAACTGATTACATTTTGGTTGTTAACTCATTGAGTGCCATGGATGAGTATGTTCGTCATTTCGTTTAGAAACGTAGAGTGCCAAGGACGAGTATGTTCGTCAATTGCATTTTTTGACGGTGGGACGTGGATCAAAGCCTCAGGCATCTCCTGTACAAATATGGGAGCTATTGAAGGTGTATAACCTATTTTACGGACTCATTAGGTGGTGACAGTGCTCTCCAGATTACAGAAAGGTCCGGAAAACAGGAGGAAAAAGCCATGATCAAAGAGAAACCGATGCATGCTGCAGCCAGAGCCATATAGATTGCTCTGTCTGCAGCTGACGTCTGCGAACCGCAGTCAATCCGCGCACACAACTGAGCTCCTCTGCCTCTGTCTGTCTGTCTGCATATACAGTAGTTTCTTCACACGATTAGCCGCCAGAAAGGCAGCACCCGACGCCGAAGGGCCAAACCTTTCCCTGCAGTCCGGTTTGGCATTTCCTTGTCGCGCTGGGAGCCGCCCGGCGCACAAAAACGAAGCGCTCCGAAAATAGACTGGGTGCGTGTAGGCTGTGTGTTAGTGTGGGGAGGAGTTTGCAGCTGAGGGGGGGAGAGGGGGGTGGGGCACGCAGGCACCACACAACTACACCACGTCACTACATCAGAAAATATTAGCTAGAGTCAGTGAATGTGCTTGAAATGCTTCATTTCACAAAAGGCTGAATATCTCAGCTTATAATTTGAAACCTGTCTTTTTGCTCAAAACAGCCTATCTTCTCCGGCTCATAACTAAAGAACGGAAAATGGTATCAATAAACTTTTTTTTGCAGATGATAGAAGAGAGTCTCATCGTTCTTTGTGTGTGTTCGGTGTTTACATAGTAATATCACACAATATTCTGTGGGCCTCGAGAAATCACTGAAAACGCTCTGAAACTCTGGCACTGGGAGCGTCCGTTCTCCAAAAGTGGCTGGCACTCAATGAGTTAAAGGTCAAAGTCCAAGGTCACTGACCTCACGAACCCCATTTCCAAGCTTGTATCTCAAGAACACCTTGACGGAATTTCTTCTAATTTGCCTCAAACATCCACTTGGACTCGAGGATGAACTGATTAGATTTTGGTGGTCAAATTTCATGGTTACTGTGACATCACGACCGCTTGTTTCATGCTCATTTACGTGATATCTCAGGAACGCCTTGATGAAATTTCTTCACATTTGGCTCAAATGTCAAAGTCTGGACAGACATGCGTGTCGACTGCTCACATGTTGGCGGAGGCATATATCTGCGGTGCGGTCATTCTAGTTCTGCTTGAGGCGCACGGAGCACTCGGCATCCTTACCATAGAGAATGAATTGGCAGCTCAAGAAAAGCTGAAAAAAGCAAGAAAACCTTCTGTGGACACGGCTTCTACCTTTCCTTGTATTTTCAGTGGGTATTTTCAAGGTCAGGAAAGCAATTGATTTAGTGAGGATGGCCATAAGATACCAGGCT
Source organism: Poromitra crassiceps (assembly GCF_964638095.1). Classification (NCBI taxonomy): domain Eukaryota; kingdom Metazoa; phylum Chordata; class Actinopteri; order Beryciformes; family Melamphaidae; genus Poromitra; species Poromitra crassiceps. The sequence goes on along the minus strand of NC_139625.1, from coordinate 51,586,220 downwards.
GTCTGCAGGTTTGTGAGCTTTAAAAAGTCTGATGCATGTTTTTAACAACAAAAGCAAGACATTTTAAAGGAGTTTGAATTTTTAATTTCTCTCACAGGTCAGTTAAATTATCCATGACTACTGCTTTTTCTTGAATGGCATTTTGTTGAAATAATGGTATTTTTCACATTTTGCAATGCTGTGCAATGTCGTGTGTATATATAAGAATCAATATACTGTACTGTATACAAATCTGAAGACGTTGCCAAATCACAATATTTGATGTCATTCTGAACATCTGATTGTCACCCATATGATTTCAAGTTTGAAAACATGGCTGGATATATCATATTTCACTTTTGTACGTTTTACTTTCATACAGGGTGGAGTATGAGGATCGTCAGGAGTCTCTTCTTAGAGCCCTGCAGCAGAACGTCGGACAAGGCACACAGATGGTTAGTCAGTCACTGAAGATATAATGGCACCAGTGTGGCAAGCTAGTCACTTTCACCTAATCAACATTTTGACATGACTGAATTGTATCTAAACCTCTATTTTTGATAGACTTCACTGTAAGTGTACAATAGAAAATAGCTTTGGCATAAATACAGGCTGGTGGAGTCGCTATTGCATTAGCTGTTCCTTGCAAGTGCCTGGTGCATCCAGTGTTCTTAGCTGGGTGGGAATTACACGGAGGCCATCGGGCCATGGCCTGTGTTGCCCTGAGATCCCTAATTCCACCTTGGTAGTGCCCTGCTACCAGCCTGCTACTGTCGGTTGCTTTAAAAGCATCAGTGGTCTCAGCTTAATGTAGCCTGCCCTCTGCAAAGGAGGTGTAATTGGCTCATTTTAACAGACATTTCAGAAGAAATCGCTCTTCACGATGTCAATGAAGCAATTGCCTTTGTGCCCTTGCATGTGGCCTTGTGCCCTAAAAAATGTGTGATGCCGAAGGCCAGATGGCCTTGCTCTTAAAATGACAAAATTCCCACCCTGGTTCTTGGAGTCATTGAGATGTGAGTTGTTGCTCTATTTTAGGTGGTGGTGGTCCTCCCCAGCAACAGGAAGGACAAGTACGACAGCGTTAAGAAGTACCTCTGCGTGGACTGCCCCACTCCCAGCCAGTGTGTGCTGTCGCGCACCCTCAGCAAGCCCCAGGCACTCATGACCGTGGCTACCAAAATTGCACTCCAGATGGCCTGCAAGATGGGAGGAGAGCTCTGGAGCGTGGAGATCCCTGTAAGACACTTTTGCACTAGGTTTCCACTTGGTGAATAGGAAAGATTTAATTACAGCTGCCTCCGCCGGCGATAGCCGAGCCGAAGGCATTATGGTTTCATGTTGTCTGTCCGTCCGATGTTCGTTAACGCGATATCTCAGGAACGCCTTGACAGAATTTCGTCATATTTGGCTCAAACGTCCACGTGGACTCGAGGATGAACTGATTACATTTTGGTCGTCAAAGGTCAAGGTCACTGTGACCTCATGAATGCCATTTTCTAGCTTGTTAACGCGATATCTCAGTAACGCCTTGACAACATTTCTTCACATTTGCTCAAACTTCAAAGTTTGTACAGACATGGATGTCGACTGCTCACTTGTTGGCAGAGACATATATCTGCAGTGCGGTTGTTCTAGTTCAGGGGTGCCCACACTTTTTCAGCTTGGGAGCTACTTTTAAAATGACCAAGTCAAAGTGATCTACCAAACATATTTATTTATATATATATACACTGAGTATACAGTGGAAAACAGTGGAAAAACAGTGGAAACTGGGGAAACAGTGGAAACAGTGGAAAAACAGTAAAAAAAAAAACATCCCCCCTCAATGCCATGCGATCTACCACACTACCTTCGATCGCGATCGACGTATTGGGCACCCCTGTTCTAGTTCATTTGAAGATGCTGCTTGTTTTGTAGGAGCAAAAAATAATGGCACTTTTCTTAAAGTAAAGTTAAAAGTAAATGATATACATTTTGCAATGACGCACGCACACACGACTCAAGGTGAAAACAATACCAGTTGCGGCTGGTAAATATGCATTTTAAGAAGTGGCGATACTGAATTAGCTTGCTAATTCACATCCTACATCCTCAGGCATTTTGTTGCAGAAAAGACCTGTTGGAAAAATCAGAAAAAAGTTAACACGTTCACTGCCGTGGACGAGATATCTCGTCTTAAAAAAAAAAAACGGTTGACTGCCGTTGACGAGATATCTCGTCTTAAAAAAAAAAAAAAAAATTTGACGGTGGGACGTGGATCTAACCCTTTTACGTCTCCTATATAAATATGGGAGCCACCGAACGTGTACAACCCATTCCACCGACCCACTAAGTGGCGACAGTGCTCTCCAGACTAGAAAAAGCCGAGCCAAAACTGCAGGGGAAAGCGCGATGAAACCATTCTCATACTGTAAAATGGATTGGCGAAAACGCTTTCGCGCTGATTGCTGGCGGTGGGGGATTGCAAATTTGCATAATAGATTATGGGTGCAACACACTTTGAAACACGCAGCATAAATAAGACCAGAATCGCAAAAGCTTCATCAAAGCTCTCAACCGAAACCCCAAGAAACGAGCGAGCCCATCCAGACTTGCCCAGCGGCCGCCAGCAGACAGGAGCAGCAGCAGCAGCAGCAGAAACGAGCTTGTGACACGCCCGCTGCAGCCAAGAAGAACACACACGGAGGGAGGAGTTTGAAGGAGAGGGGGGTTTCCTGCTGTTATGGAGGAAATTACTGTTCAAAACTATTGTTTAGATGTCTGACGTCTTACTGATGCCAAAAATGAATGGTTAAAGTGACTGTTCTATCGAATTTCACAAAAAGCTATTTATCTCAGCTTAAATTCAAGTGCTAATGACTACATAACTACTAACTCTACAAACTAACTCTTTTAGACAGAGAAAGCACACATTCTATTAGTTCTTTTGAGATATTTTGTGTTCACAAAATCTTAGCAGAAAAGAATCCTCGGGTCTTGAAAGATGAGCCAGAATCCTCAAAAAAAACCTTTGGCAGAAGCTACCTACAGTAAAAAAAAAACAGCTGGCAGTGAATGTGTTAAGAAGTGATCTAAACGAGGCAAATTAAGTGGGTTAATATCTATTATTTTTATTCTAAATTCTCAAATACACTACTGCCGCATGCGCTGGGACGCGTCATCAGTGATGTTATCTGGGGTCGTTAGGTGTTTCGGGTCTGTCAACATCATACACCCTCGCCCAGTAGACCCAGCCGAGGCCAATTAAGACCCCGACTCGCGTCCCAGAAGCCGCTCACGGATCAGCCTTACTACTCTGTCTGCAACGTTGCCCGCGGGAGGGGTAAACGAGAACGCCCAATCCGCTGCAATAGAGCTAGTGCTACGCCGCAGTATTGGCCCTTCGGTGCATGGTAGGGGTGTCACGGTACACAAAAGTCACGGTTCGGTACGTACCTCGGTTTTGGGGTCACGGTTCGGTACGAATACGGCACGGTACGAAAATGGGGAAAAAAAGCAACAAATCCCAAATTCTGTTTTTTTCCCTTTGAATATGTCTGAATTCTGCTTTTTACGCTATTTTTACCATCAGAAATAGTGTCTAATATGTGGGAATGAATAAATGTCCACTATTTAATAAGATCTAGGCAATCCACACAAAAAGGTTTTACTCTAGAGCAGTGATTTTCAAAGTGTGGGGTGCGCCTCCCTCTCAGATGTCTGTATTCCAGCTGTTTGACAGGGCAAAGGCATTTCCCCCCACTTTAAATCTTTATTGTACACAAGTTTGTAAACGGAGCGCATGTGTGGAGTAGCCTAATACTCCCACCAACCCCTCCCCCTGTTGTATTTGTTTTATGTAGCATTTTCGTTTGATGTAAGCACTAATTTGGAATCCTATCTAAAAGCGGCCACTAGGCGGCAGTGTTTCTTTAGTCAACGTCAAAATACCTACATGTTCAGAAGAAGAATAAAACGGCAGAAGAAGAAAAACTTCTTTACCCCTGTTGAAAGATACCCCCACTGTCTGACAGACAACGGGGTGGGTTTCACTTTCCCAGTAAGTACGGGAAAGAACCCTGTCAGCGCCTTAACGTTATTGGATGTGAGTTTTGTTTAGCATAATATGATTACGTTCGGTCATCTAATGGATTATTGGAACATGACAAGGAGTCATCGCCTCTTCCTCACCGCAGCTTGCCTGTCTGCATCCGCAGATGTCTGCTTGACCGCATCACTCATCCCACGCGATGTATGTTGCTTGTTTACAAGTTAACAGCTTTGTCAGTGTTATGTAACGTTTAGCCGCAACGCGCAACTATAAAGGACTTTGTCGCGGCTACGTAACGTTACATTGGCAAGCTTACCTCGTTGGCTTGATGTTGACAGAATTTGCAAAACAGCTTATCGCCACAAAACGTCCCATTCTGTGAACGCGGATTTCTATGGCCCTTGTGTTGTTTTGGTGTGTCTTCTGTGGCGTTTAATTCAATTCAATTCAATGCCGTTCAAACAGCGTTTAGGTGCTTCTGGATTTGACGTATTCGTTGTGTCGTTTCATGTACCGTGAAACGAGGTACCGTGAGGGTCATACCGTAAATTCACGGGACGAATACATGTACCGTGACACCCCTAGTGCATGGAGGATCTAGGCTCTGTGGGTTACTCCCGGCCGTGCTCCTCCTTCGTCTCACCAGACCCTCACGGGGCAAAGGCAATCCAGAGGCTGAGAGGATGCCTCACTTACACGCCTTACGCCTTACATTACGTAATTAAAAAATGTTTTTTTTGTTTGAACAGTTTTAATAAAAATATTTAACCAATCCAAATTCTAGACAGATTAGCACAAATTGAAATGTTAATGTTTCCTTATTTCAGAACTGGAGAGCAGTTATCCAAGATGCCTACAGCCAAATTTAACAAATTAATCTGCCACCTGTTACAGGATTTAACTATGTGGATTAGCAAAATAATTTTAATCTGCTTGCATCATATTACACTGGATGAATTAAGTGGTTTAGGAGGAACTGTCTGAGGAAGGGCTTTGCCCGAAACGTCACATTATTTTTGTGGTCAAATAAATATTTGGGAGCAGCTGCCAGTGTGCGGACTCTATTTTTGTATTACTTAGGAGGAACTGGGCTCAGCAAAGCAGACTTTATTGAACACCAACCAAAATTCGTAGCTGGGCAAGACGTTTCCTTTGTGAAAAGGAATGAGTTAAAATGGAAAATGTTTAAGAACGCTGGTTGTTTGAACTGGCAAATGAGACAATGCTGCTAATTCATTCCTCATTTTGGTGCAGCTCAAGCAGCTGATGATTGTGGGCATCGACTGCTACCATGACAGTGCTGCTGGAAAGAGGTCCATTGGAGCTCTAGTGGCCAGTCTGAACCAGGGCATGACCAGGTTGGTGTCAACAATCTGAATAATGGGGCACTTGACATCTCAACTGGTTTCTTGCCACATCTGCATTCATGCTCTTCATTGGCGTTTAGCTGAGCCCCTGCTCTTGGATTTCATGCATTAGTAAAGGTTGTAACATGCAGTTGTGTGATGTGTCAATCTTGTTGAAAAGGTGGTTCTCAAGGTGCGTGCTGCAGAGCAGAGGGCAGGAAATCATGGACGGACTGAAGATGGCCTTAATTGGCAAGTATTATTATTTTTCTTATCAAGGTATTCATATTATCTCTTCGGCATAACTGATTGATATTGGTTGATATTTGTTTTCCAGGCGCACTGAAAGACTATGTGAAGTTCAACAACTGCCTGCCTTCACGCATCATCGTGTACAGAGACGGAGTGGGAGACGGCATGCTGCAGAGTGTGGTCAGCTACGAGGTTCCCCAGATCTTGGAATCCATCAAGTCCATGGGTCAGGACTATGTGTGAGTTTTGCAAGCTTTTTCATCTGCAGTCTACAGAAGGGCTGCTGTTGTGCTTTCAGTGACCCAATGAATCCATGTCATCATGTGAGCATCTGAACTGTGTGTGTGTCTATAGGGTGTGCATTCACGTTGGTCAAACAATCGCTGGTGTTAATAATTTCATAGGAGAGATTCAATTTTATAACAAGAAAAGCGATCCGGAACGAAGTAACGTGGTGCGGAAGCAACCTCTTCTAGAAGCACACAGGAAGTGATCCAGGCTAGAGGCAGTCTAGGCATAGTTAGCAGACTATCTAGAGACTGAAAGGAGAGCAACCAGCAGAGTGATGGAATTAACAATTAAATGGCTCAGCTATCAGCGCAAACGATGGACACGGTTCAGTACGCAGCCACCATCGGCTGTTAACGAGCGGCTAACTACGCAGTACGCACCTTATGAGTTGCGGCTAACTACGCAGTACGCACCTTATGAGTTGCGGCTAACTACGCAGTACGCACCTTATAAGTTGAGACTACAGTCGTCGGAGAGATTGGATGTCCACAGAGATAGATTCCTACTCCGGTAATGTTAGACAGATTTATAAGATGTTACTAGAACAAATCGCAAAAGCTGTCTAGCTGTCCTTTCTGCCAACTAATTAACCATGCCACGTGTCCTAACGTTACATAACCATAACCATCGCACAGGCAACTCAAAGCTGTTTCCCATTAACTGAATATGGCCAGGTGTTGCACAGCACGCTGATCAGTCTGTCCATTCCGGTAACGTTACAATGCTGCAAATTTATAATTATCAGCTATCGGGTATAGTGCACTCAGTAGTCAGTACACTGCACAAAATAAGAAAAAAAAGTACACTGCAAAAAATAAAAACAAAAGTACACTGCAATTTTTATTATTTTGTTTAGACCCCGTTTAGACCAATCGATTGGTCTGAGCTGTGGTCGATTTCTGGTCGACCAGGATAATCTTTGGTCGAGGGCAGCCCTAGTCTATAGGGTGTGCATGTCATCATGTGAGTAGTGATGTCACGGTACCAATAATTCAGTAGTCGGTACCGGTACTAGTGAATTTCCACGGTACTCGGTACCAATTTCGGTACCACGGTAAAAAAAAACAGACTGATATTTCTTCAACATATTCTCCTTTATTAAAGTATGCAACCATTTCCAATGAACAAATGGCATGTAGCCTTCAACTTTAAAACAAAACAATGTGCTTCTGCTTACTTCTTACATTCAACTCTGTATGGCAGTGAGTGCAGACAGTGCAACACCAGTGGCATGTAGCCCTCAAGTATTTAAAATAAAAACAATATTGTGCTTCTGCTTACTTAGCCTACATTCAACTTTTTATGGCAAGGGTAACACATCCAATCTCGCCAAGCACCTGAAAGACAGGCACCCAGACCTGTTCAAAGAATTCAAGGTGGGTTCATTCTTTCAAATGGTGTAAAATAACACGTTTAACAACATATCAAACGGACCTTATCCTGTCACATTAGTTTTTGAGATAGCTGGCAATGCATTGTGTAACCAAAAAACGTTTGGCTAACGTTAACGTGTTTTGTAATGGAATCTTTATGGGACACGGCTAATACCTGGCACAGCGTTAGCTAGCATAGTGTAGCACGTGTGCAATGCAATGTTTGTAATGGAATCATTATGGAACTATGGCTAAGTTCGGCTATTAGCCGTGTCCCATAATGATTGAACATTGCATTGCACACGTGCTACACTATGCTAGCTAACGCTGTGCCAGGTATTAGCCGTGTCCCATAAAGATTCCATTACAAAACACGTTAACGTTAGCAAAACATTTTTTGGTTACACAATCAATGCATTGCCAGCTATCTCAAAAACTAATGTGACAGAATAAGGCCCGTTTGATATGTTGTTAAACGTGTTATTTTACACCGTTTGAAAGAATTAACCTACCTTGAATTCTTTGAACAGGTCTGGGTGCCTGTCTTTCAGGTGCTTGGTGAGATGGGATGTGTTACCCTGTTTGGTTTGGAACCCCCTTTCACACTTTTTGCAGATGGGGTTTTGGGGACTGATGATAACACCATCTGCATTTGCCTTGAATACGAAACATTTCCAAATGCGACTCTTTGCATTCTTCTCTACAAGTTGAGTTGTTGGAATCGGAGCAGCCGCTCCTGCTGTACTTCCACTAGCCATTCTCTTCGCCGCACTGTGCGCACTGCTCGTGTCAACAAGCTGTGAATGACTGTTCGCGATTACGTGTGGACGTTCGGGGACACCGTAGTCCCGGAAGTGCACGGGGCTGTATGCGCAGTATGTATGTGTGTTGCTCAGGCAGACAGGCTAACATTAGCTGACGGCTGTGTCCATGTTTTGGTGTTCATTGCCAGCACTCAAATAAACTCGCCTCAGTCGCCTGGAGTTAAAGCCATGGTGGCAAACTAAATAGTAAACTCGGTACCATGAAAAACAGGTACCGTTCAGTACCGTAGCAATGTAGTACCGACTAAGTACCCAAGTACCCAAAACCGTGACAACACTACATGTGAGCATCTGAACTGTGTGTGTGTCTTTGTTTTTGATGAATGATGGGGGAAAAGGTGCTCCCTTGTCGTGGACTCAGAATTTTGGACCCCATTCTGTTTTCATCTTAGGCCCAAGTTGACTGTGGTGGTGGTGAAGAAGCGCATCAGCTCCAGGTTCTTTTCCCACATCAATGGCAAGGTGTCCAACCCTCCCCCAGGAACCGTCATCGACACGGAGGTCACCCGACCAGAGTGGTACGCTCATTACTCCAGGGCGGCTCGCACAACAATGTTTTTTGTCTCGTCCTGTACCAAAGAGGTGATATTTTACTCTGCAACCTTTGATCCCCAGGTATGACTTCTACATCGTGAGCCAGGCTGTTCGCATGGGAAGCGTCTCCCCAACCCACTACAACGTGGTGTACGACACCAGTGGACTGAAGCCTGATCATATGCAGAGGCTGACCTACAAAATGTGCCACATGTACTTCAACTGGCAGGTAGCCTACAGCTTTCACTTTCCCGCAAAGCTTCTCTGATTTGAAATCAATCTATTTAGGCTTGATAAAGTCACATAGTAAAGTTCCTCTTCATCATTTCTAGGGCTTGAGTATTGAAATTGCAGTTTGCGATTTGCAAAGTGTACCAAAAAACAAGTTGGAGGCCACTGTCATTGAATTTATCACACACACACACACACACACACACACACACACACACACACACACACACACACACACACACACACACACACACAATTAAGGTATTTTAGCAGTGTGCACACAGTGAAAACAACCAAAATAATCTAGTCCAGTCAAGATGTAATGGTCTAAACTAAAGAGTGATTTTGACATTGAAACTGCAGAAACTCAGGTCAAACATAATTTTATTTTCTACATCTTTATATTTCAGGGGATTATCCGAGTGCCTGCACCCTGCCAGTATGCCCACAAGTTGGCCTTCCTTGTGGGTCAGAGCATCCACAGAGAGCCCAACACGGTCTTGGATGACCTACTCTTCTACCTGTGAGGGGCCAGGCTGACATGCATGTTGAGTTGGTTACTTGTAAACAAAAAAAGTTGTCTTCAGGATAGACAATAAGTTCAGTGTTAATTTGTTTGCATTTGGAGTGACGACCTATGTTTATATATATATGTTAAGCTATGCGTTGTAAAAACTGTTACTGTTACAAGAGGTCAAAATATAGCACATTTGCTATAAAAAGTGTACAATTATACAAGTCCATTTTTGAAGAGACTTAAGGTTTGTAAAATATCTCTATGCTGCATCTGTCCAGCTGTTCACTCTAAGTTTTCTCGGTTTTTCTCCCAAATTGTGCTTGGCCAATTCCCTCTGCCATCCTGATCGTTGCTCCACCCCCTCTGCCGATCTGGGGAGAGCTGTAGACGAGCACACACACATGCAGTCACCAGCTGCTGCTTTTCACCTGACGGCAAGGATTTTCACCGGCAGGACGTAATGCGTGGGGGGGATCACTCTATTCCCCTCATTTGCCCTGCTTCCCCCAGAACAGGCGCCCAGACTGACGAGAGGAGGCACTAGTACAGCGACCAGGTCTCTCCCCCCCACCAGCTTCTCATCTGCAGACACGGCAAATTGTATCTTTAGGAATGTCTGACCAAGCCGGAAGTACCGCTGCAGGGAATTTAACCCGGGTCTCCGCGGTGGTAGGCCAGTGCTTTTACCCTAATCCAATAATTTCCTGGTGGTGTGTATCCCCCAGGGGGATGGGTCAAATGCAGAGAACAAATTTCGCACACTCAGGTGTGTGACAATCGTTGTGACTTTACTTTACCTTTTATATGCATTTTTTTGTTTTTAAGTTGGTTATAAATAAATGTACTCTTCTGTACAACTCCTCGGCTTTTGTGTAATTGATATTTGCTCACATGTTTTATGAGCCAGTGTGATCCCCATAAATTATTTCTAATGTCAAGCAGGGATTGGTATGACAACTATAGGAACTAAACATTACAATGCAAAAAAGATGCTGAGATGTTTTAATGCATTTCAAGAGCCAAGAGTGAAAGTAAAACATTTTAATTACACACTGAAAATACAAGTGGCATTTTTGTACAGCATACCTGCCCCACAAAAAAGGCAGTGACTCCAAGAGTGGATTTAAGTAACAAACAAAGAGTTGTTTCACTACTTGGACAGAGACACAATTCAGTCAACATGATTGAAATGTAGAATATGAGGGATCAGCCGAGCAGCATTTTGGTAAACAAACCGTGTCTGGGGAAAACGACAATGGGACCCTAGGGAGCCAACCTTAAATGTTTCGCTCTTGCCCCGGCTATGTTTACATTTTAAAAACCGCAACAGTTCACACAACTTTAACACAACATGCATATATTATACATCAACCTCTTGAGCTACTGCTCTCACTCAGAATGTCAAAATATAAGCAATGTCATGTATAGTTTTTGAGATATGAACTTTTGTTTGGCACAACTACTAGTTAACTGCTGCGCTTCTGGAGGATTTGCGGTGTCGTGACGTCACGCTGATTCCTTGTATAGTAAAACTCAAAATATTAAATTTTTCATCACCATCAATTGAAAATGTCTTCTTTGTTATGGCCGACACCATTTCTTGTTTACTTAAAACTAGTAACTCAGAAATATGCAAAGGCACTCTGAGAACAGCACTCACTAAAATTTGAACAAGGCTGTTACCAATCAATGAAACTCCAGTTATCAAAATACAATGACTGGAGCCTGAGTTCACTGTGAGTAGCAGTCTTATTTGAAAATCAATACATACAGTATTAAGTTAGATTGTTGACTAAAGATAAGTGGACTTACGTTTGAGTCCACTCAGCATTAATGCACAATGCCACAAGCTGTCTTCTACGGTGTCCAGCATATGGAGCACAATGTAAAGAGCCGTACATGGACAGCAGCCGGTACAAGCAGCACCACACCAAATCCCCAACATGTCAACTCTTCTGCAACTATATACATGATTAAATGTGCAAATATAATTAAAGATTCATGTTTCAACACTAGACTCAAACTTCACTTCAGCATACATTAGCATCAATAGTCAGGTTGTCAAATAAACCTGGGAGTGAGCTGGCTGCTATCCTTATCCACATAGCTTCATCTTCCAGTTTCCAAATACATAATTTGGCTATTCAAAATCAGTCTGTAATCATAGCCATATTATGTACATTACATGTACAAGATATACAATTCCTATTTATATTAATTTTCTTATTAGCATAGCTATTAGGCAATATAAATTAGAATCTTGATATTACTGTAGATGTGTATTAACACTAAATTAATATTAATGTGAAAATACTGGGTGATACTTACGTTACAACAGGAATTGTATAAAGTTAACCTGAAAAGGTTTTCCTAACTTCAAGCTGCTTCTTAACTTCATATGCTTGTTCGTGAAAACCCATTCAAAACAATTCCAAAATGTGTTCAATTTGTTGTGCACACAGACAAATAGCCGTTGACCAAACTCGTTGACAACAGCATTTTTGGTCTATCAAGGAACAGCCGTTAGCCACAGCAAACATCCCTTTTGATTGACAGAAATTTCATCAAATGTGCCCTAATTTGTACAGTATTTTTCAGTTTGTAAAACATAATTGATTACAGTATTGCAATCCAGTGCAAGACACACAAAAAAGACTTTATCTCGACTAAAATCGGTAGCATCAAATTCAGACCTTCAGTAAAGGAATTGATTATACAAAGATTGGATGGAGAATGCTTTTCCAAAATGTGCTTCACAATACAAGATTAATCTGATTTGATGTTGCCCACTGAAAACGTAAATGTGATCTCAAACCTCATTCTGAGAGGTCAGGCAACACGGTGCTTATTAGCACCCATATAAGAATGAGGAGTTGGTATACAGTAGATGGATGTTATCGTTTCATAAGACTTTCACATGCCACCACACCTCATGTCTAAGGTGGTCAGGCGGTGTGCTGTGGCGATGATCAGGGTTGGTTTGGTTCTGTTTGGGAGCTCTCATAGACAGTGCATGGTCATTCCTTTCAACACATGAGAAATACAAAACAAAAGAAAAAAGTTGGTGTTAATTAGAGGAACAACCTTTTTTTAACACAAAGAGGATAATTTCATTTCCCTTTCATTAACGGCTTTGAGTCCTTTCATGCTTTTTACAAATACTAATGAAGAGAGAAAATGAGGAAAATGTGAGAAACAAAAAGCATAGAAATAAATGAAAGAATATTAGCAATTATGGAATTATTCATTATCAATATAAATGCTTGATTGTAATCAAAGCATTGAAAGCACAGCAAGCAGGGCATTAAAAACGTATAATGCCATTGAAGTTACAATGCAAAAAGAAAGCCAATAACACTGATGCATGTACACCTAATAACAAATGTGCCACTTGAAACCACTTTTCAAGTAAACATCGAGTTTGGAGTGGTTGTGACATTATTTGTACCCTGTTTATTGTTGAACACATTCAACATTACTCTTTTAAAACAATTTGTAACATTGTGCAATAGTATGGAGGTTATCCTTTTTACTGCATGATTATAAGAAAATGAAATGAAGTATACATGTAGAAATATTTGCATGTGTCCCTGTCAGGGTGCAAATGAGTAAGCACAGCCAAAAAGATTCATCTAAATTGTTCCATTTAAAATATTTGATATGCCTTTTTTGTATATATCAAACTTTCAAAACAACTCGACACAAACAAACAAAAAATAAACAAATGGAAAGGAATGACACTGGCTGCATGTATCTGCTACGAGAGCTCGACCAAAGCTGGAACGAAAATAACTGTCCATCACACAAAGTCACCCGTCGTCCTCGGTCGCCCAGGCTTCTCCATTGAAGAGCAATGGTGGGCGCGGTGGGCTGCATTTCAGCAGTGGACGTGTGACTTGGCCTTGTCAATGCATTAAATTGACTCAACACTAAAGCTCAGATTGGATCCAGACTGAAACCTCATATCTGTAGCGGTGTCAGACTGTAACCTCATATCTGCAGCGGTGAGAAGGCGTAGAATGGAAACTGGGCCTCATCCTCATCCACAAAGAAGCACTGGAAGTAGGGCATCTCATCTGTGGGAGGAGCCAAGGGACAGTCAGTACTACAGTGTATTAGAGTAGAGTAAAGTGCCTTTCCCTGGCACCCAGAGAGAAAACTTACTTGTAATTTGCACAATTATGTGATATTTCCGATGGGGGAAAAAAGGAGGGGAATTTGTATTTGGGAATTTGTAGGCTACATACCTTCCATAACAAAGCTGTCTGTTAGATCAGGCTCTGCTGTAAAAAGGAAAACATAATATTAATGATAATAATTGATTGCCTTTATAGACGGTTTTAACTTGACAACAAAAACATTCTAAATTGAACCCCCGCTCACTTCCTGTTGCAGTGTTTGCTATGGACATAAAAGAAAAAAAAACATTTAAGTGCAGGACTGACCATTCCGTGAAAACCGTCTATACAGCTGAGCAGCGAAAACAAAAGTAACGATGTCGAGTGAATATTTCTGCAGTTTGCCGAATGCTGGGGGGTACTGTGGGGTTGCGCTCTGGTGAAAACCGTCTATAGCGGGGGTGTTTTTTTTTACACAGTAGGTGTTTTTTTATTGTAGCTTTAAACCTTTTTTTTAAGGTGATTTTTTTTTTGGGGGGGGGGGGGGGGGGGGGCATTTCTGCCTTTATTTAGATAGGACAGTATAGTCTCGGTTTCCAGACGTTTGGTGAGCGGCGCCAACAGCGCCACCTAACCACCAACGGATTAAGACTGAGAGCTGAGTTTAGGACAGTAGGCCAACAGGAAAGGTGAGGATAGAGAGAGGGGACAGCAGCATGAGTGGCTGTGTCTCTGTCACTACCTGGCAGACAGACTGTTGGTTCGATTCCCGATGGAGGAGACATTACATCACTGCCCTGTCTTCAACATCACCAGCTGACAAAGCAGCGTAGCACCTCCTACTGGCAGATACACAGAGCGACACAGCGCCTTCTACAGGCAGATCCACGTACTGAAATGGACACTGTGGACAGACTGCAAAGAGATCCAGAGCAACAGAAACTACCGGAATCCGTACTGCTACAGACATGTCATAGACAGATCCCAGACTGAGTCTAGATCTCTTTTGCAAAGGTTGCGCTATGTTTTGCGCCCTAGCGGCCACTCAAAACTGACTGAGATTCGAACCCACAACCTCAAAGTGACTGAGGCCTCAATAGTGCTGGGCAACAAACCAACTATCTGTGCCACCAGGTCAGAGTTCTTAAGGGTGGTTTTCTCAGCAGTTTTCACTCTTTCCTCTGGTTGTTGCCATTCAAAACTGACTGAGGTTTGAACCCACAACCTCAAAAGTGACTGAGGCCTCCTCTGGCTTTTGCAGTTCAAAACTGACTTTCACGCGTTATGTGCATCTTTTTTGTGGGGAAAAACATACACAAATTATTAATCAAAGTATAGTCTATATGCATCTTAAAATATGTTTTGAATATCCCTCTCTTGATAAAATCTTTTCTCATACCATGACACAATTGCATACAGGAGCCAGCCAGTTGGATTCAATAATGTTATAAACCGCTCAAACACCTAAAGGAATGTACTGTACATGTATGAATGTATACCTGCTGTAACTAGACCACTGTTTTTTCCTTTCTCTTTTTTTTTTTTTTTTTTTTTTTTTTTTGTATTCACCCCACCAAGGCCTTGGGGTGGGAGGGGGGGAGGGGGGGATTTTATATCTTTGTATCTTTGTGTTTCTGTATAACTGAAAAATTTATAAAGTGTTTAAAAAAAAAAAAAATGTTTTGAAGGGATCTTTTAAGTTTATAATAGTATTTGAATTATATTAATATGACATGAGTTTCTATTCGCCTGACACAGAAAATATTTTTTACTTTTATACTCCTATACTTCTATTTAAGTACTTTTCCCATCTCTGGTGGTATTGATCATATAACAACAATAAAGCATAGTATCACCATTAAGAGTATTTTAAAATACAGCACAACTCTATAGTACCAACCTTTTGCTTTCTCTTCTTTGGCAGCTTTCTTCTCAGCAGATTTTTCTACAACAGAAATAGGGATTTCTGTCCATGAATAAATTATGTATTTTGTAAACTCAAAGACGTGCATTTGTTTGGTCATGATGAATTTAGTTGCTTAATAAAAAGGATACCTTTTTTCACAGGCTCTTGTTTCTCTTTAAGAACTCTTTCCTCTGTAAATAATCACAAAGGGTTAATAATCATAATGGAGCAAAATCATTCCAGTATTGCTTTGCTCCACCTGCCAGTGTTTTATCACAGATTGCCTGTGGGATTTTCATAGATTTAAAGTTGATTGTATACATACAGTACCTTTCTTTGTTGCAGCGGGTTTGATCTTTTCTTTGGAAACCTGAGGCTCTATTTCACAAACATAAAATGAACATAAGTGAGAAAGATTATGATTCTGTTTCATTGCCAGGCAAGAAAATAGTCCATTATAATTACAGACATGTCCCATTTTACCCTCCACTGAAGGTAAACAGGTTTATCTTTCTTGAGTAAGACTGTATTTTTGCCAGTTTCAGGATAAATAACATGGATGATGGGTTTAGCACCTCCTCAGGACTAATAGTATCTTACGTTACAAAAAAGACATGTTCATTATATACGGAATTATTACATGACTATATGGATTATGTTAGGGTTTATTATCTTCATCTAATCTGAGTTTGTCTTCAGGAGGCTCAGTTTATTAAACTGGCTCAGACAGATTATGTGATTTTGGAACAAAAAAATCTACCTTTCTTTGCAGAAATTGGCATCACATTCTCTTTAGCGGACTCTGTTAAACAAACAAAAAACATGGTTGATGTCCACATAACCCCAGTACGAGCGCGCGTAGCTGCAGGCACGGGCGAGCCTGTCCTGCAGCTCGCATTCGTCATCACTGTGAATTTATGACATCACTGGCTGATGATGTCATCAGTGACATCATCACTGAACTATAGCCTTGGGTTTGAGTGAATTTATGACATCATTGATGATCAGTGGGACAGACAGAGAAACAGACAGACAGAGAGACAGAGCCCTAGCCCCCTTTTATATACTGATGAGTCAGATGCCTAGTTTGAAGAAATTCCCTCAGGGCGTTCCTGAGATATCGCGTTAATGAGCATGGAACGGGCACTTGTGAGGTCACAGTAACCTTGAACTCTGACCTTTGACCACCAAAATCTAATGGTCCTTTTTCACAGCCGCCACTTTGTGTCTAAAAGGCAGGGTAAACACAGGTGCAACCAACTCATTAATTACGGCCTCAGCACTGGAACACCTTAAATGGACTGGAAGTTGGAAACCCTAATTAATGCTTAGGTGTACCTGTGTCATGTCCTCCCTTTCAGACACAAAATGGCTGCTGTGAAAAAGGCATATCAGTTCAGCACTACTGGAAATTCGTATCAAGATATAACAGCACTGTACCTTTCTTTACTGCAACAGGTTTGTCCTTTTCTTTAGGTGTCACTGATTCTACAAAACACAAAATGAGGTCAAATGTGGCCAACAGCACACAGCAGTACAGCTGAAGTCACAATTACTACATTTTACGGAAGTCCAGTCAAACTGCTGTCTGGAGTCTGGACGACAGTACTACAATATACAGTGAAAAAATAACAGCTTGCAGAGTCAGACCCAGAAACACAACTGGAGAAAGCAATAAGCAGTCTAGAAGGTCTAGCTCTGTTATAGCAGTGAAACATAATTAGCCACTGGTTTGGACTTTTCTTTAGTATCTCCCCAAGAAATGAATCAGATTACTGTAATATAACTATGTTGTTCTGATCAAGTATTATGGTTAATTCATTGTCCATTTTTATACAGATTAACTGATGCATCTAATGATGATGCACAGAGCCAGATGACCATTCATTTTCACTGTTCTTTACAGGCGTGGATTCAGCCTTTTTAGGCTTTTAAGTCTCTGCACCTGTACCATGGTGGAAGGCTCTCCATAAATCGAAGGGTTAAACCAAATTCATATACAGCAGGGAAAATATTTGTAACCTTTATCAGCAGCAATTTTTTTTAAATCTTTTTCTATTGACGCTTCAGGCTCAACTCAAGATAACTCAAAGGCCACTAATATGATTTACATGCAGGATGAGGTATGTAATTTATTACAGATTAATCTACTAATCTACTGTACCCTGATTACTTTCAGATACTTTTTGGATTACTCTGCTTCCAAAATTATTTGTGTAATGTTAAATGAGTAATCCAATAAGTACTTTTACATCTTACAGTGAGCATCATTTTGTAATCAGATTAATGTGTGATCACATTACATGTAACCCATTAAAGGAACACTTCATCTTTGTATCATTTGTATCATTACAAAATCAATAGTATATCCGAAAACTGTAAACAGTTTTGAAGGCATTCATTTAGTTTGACAGTTATTGAGAGTTGATTTGAGTTCAGTTGTGGACCACTGATGCCATTCATCCACAAATGACATCACTGGTCCACAACTTATTATGGGTTACATGAATTGCTGCCTCAAATACCATTCTTCACATGGATTGGTTTGGTCTTTTGCCTAGAGATGGCTGTGCCATCAGGGAGAAAATACAATTGATAAAAACATAAAATTTTATTATTTGTGAAAATTGTAATTTTATTTGTGAAAGTATTTAAAGGACGGCTTTCCCATGGGGAATATGAATATATATTAAATCTCACGCCCCTAAGGTTTTCGAATCCGTTGAAATTTTTGAAATTGGTTATTCACAGCCAGAGATATCAACCATCTCTCACATATTTTTTGGCCCAGCCGACGCGTTTTGCGTCATCTGGGCCAAGTCCGCCTTGCGGAAGTCGAGCACCTATGAACTACACTACTTGTGGGCCTGTGCCGCAATGGTCCCGCCTCTAGAGGTCCTCCACGCCCCTTCAGAGGTCTTGAAGAAAAACAAAAGGCAGCCATCTTTTTCCACCGCCTAGCCTACGGTAGCTAATATTAGCTTTCCATAGCTCCTTGCAAAGAGACCATATCTCGGGAACGGAAGCACGTACAGACACGGGACTGGCGGCATTGGAAAGCTCGTCAAATTTTACATCTAGTAGTAGGTGCGTTGAAGTAACGAAATCAACGCTGAGCAATGTACCCGTTTTTAAACATTTTTACATGAAATAGTTACAACATCAGATGCGCGTAACTCCTTGGAAAATGCCTTAAAATGCATGAATTTTTTTTATGAAGACAGCTCCCGACATATATACTTCGGTTTAAATTTGGTGCAATTTGGAGCCAAAAAAAAAAAATATTATTCTTCTTCTTCTACAATTGTTTTATGTCGAAGCCTTCTTCTTCTTCTTCTTCTTTGAGTTTTATGGCGGTTGGCAAACATATATGTGCATTACCGCCACCTACTGGAGTTTGATATCAGCCAAATGCCTGAGGGGTGGGCGTGGAAACGAAGGCCACGCGAGCCCAGTGCATTGTGGGAAATGTAGGATTTCGGGGCCCCTCCCCTCCACCCCCCCCCCCCCCCACACACACACACACACACACAGAGTGGATTTCGGTTGATATCTCTGGCTGTGAATAACCAATTTCAAAAATTTAAACGGATTCGAAAACCTTAGGGGCGTGAGATTTAATATATATTCATATTCCCCACGGGAAAGCCGTCCTTTAAGTACTCTGTATATTCAAAGGGCTGTAGACGTTAACATCTGTTTAACATCGCCTCCATTGTATCCCCAAATGTATCGTTGATTATAGAGGTGAAAAACCCATATGGGTATTCTTGTTGCATGATAAATTAGTCTCACGGTTTGTGTATTAATGTGAGAAATACAAATTGTTGGTATTGTACCTTTACTGGCTGGTTTGACCTTCTCCTTTGGGGCTTCAGGCTCTAAAAAGATTAACCAGGAAGAAAGTTAAGATATCAGAAAAGTTTAGGTATTTGTTAATGCTCAGTTAATATCTTTATTATGTACTTTGTTGACAAGTTAGAGTTGTTTAGTAATGCCATATTACTTTACAGTATAATTAAATGATCATGATGATCTTTTAAGATAAAACAACATAAATTCATCTGTCGGCAGGCTACCTTTCTTCACAAGAACTGGTTTGACCTTTTCCATCCTTGGTTCAGGTTCTTTTTGAGGAGCAAATTAAAATGCAAAGCCACAATTCACCATGATGAATTTGAGTGAACAAGACAAATTCGAATGCTTTAGATGTTTCGTTACTCTTTTTTCTTTTTCTTTTTTTAATGGAGGTACCTTTCTTTTCAGCAGCTGGTTTGGGCTTCTCCTTTGTAACCTTAGGTTCTGCAGCTAACACAAGATGGTCTTGAATTAATTGTTGTGTCAAGGACAGTCAAACAGCTTCTTACCATGGCGCTGGCAGCAGTCCAGACCGAAGGCAGAAGGATGCCAAAGTCAGGACGACAGTAAGTCAGTCTTTGGGGAAGGGGTGGGGGGGTGCTAGGCTTTAGGGGCCGTAGCTAGGGATAGGTAGGTCGTAGAGAGTCGGGGTTCGAGGGGTGGCTAGGGGGAGTGGCAATACGGGATGTGGGTGGTGGGGGGTCAACGGGGGGCAGGGCTGGGGAAAAGGGGAGATAGGATGTGTGGGAGGGGGAGTGGGTGTGGCGATGTTGGTGGGTTAGGGTTTAGGGGTAGGATTAGGGTTCAGTGTAGGACAATTTTCCATGTTGAAAATGATTAGCCGTGTTGTTGAGTTAGACCCAAAACATTGCCTAAAGTGCCAGAAGGCTGAATGGCCACACCACTGCGCCGTGGGCTTCAAGGTATTTGCGCTTGTTTTCTTGGAAACAGCTGATAGAATAATAGTAAAATAGTATATAATACAATATATATAGGCTATTATAATAGTCAAATAGTGCTATACTGTCATTTCAACATGAAAGAAAGAAAACTCATTGTGAAAGAAATAAGTGAAAATACCATAGATAGAGAAACAAACCTTTTGTGGGAGTCACTGGTTTGTCCTTCTTCTCCTTGGGAGGGTCGGCTTCTAAAGCAAAAAATATCAATATCATCGTCAGTCTATTTGGTTGCAATGGTGAGTCCAGGCAGTTTATATACAGTATATACTGTATATATATATATATATATATATATATATATATATATATATATATATATATATATATATATATATATATATATATATATATATATATATATAAAAGTCTAATGGTGCATTATGAATGATAACCGAACCAAATAAATATGATTGATAAATAATTCAACTAAATGTGCCATTTACAGTAGGTCACATATGATACTTGACTTTGATAATATGTTTACACTGTGTGTACACTTTTTTAATTACCTTTCTTGGTAGGTGCTGGTTTGATTTTCTCCTTAGGAGTCACATGCACTGCAGAAAGAATTACAGTTGAAAGATCTGAGTTTATATAACAGATGCACAATGATACATTTGAATAACAATACAAATTAAATAAAAAAACATAGGAACAATGCAATTTTAAATGAATGCATACATAATTCCAAATAATGCCTAATACTGTATTGTGAATTAATTCAAAATAAACTGTTTGTACTGTACTAATCCTAATCACATGCTTGATTAGACAGAATGCCCTGAATATTTCCATGGAAACTGAGCTTATGCAGACCACCACAAAAAATACTAAATACTAAATGGGATAAAGTGTTTACATGCCTCAATATAATACTAATACTAATACTAGAATATCCCTGCTTCCCTATTCCTGTTTCCTATAATCGGGTTATAATTACCAGTATATCTTGGCTATACAGGCAGGAAACGGGATCTGATATTTGCACGACTAAATTCATAAATAGAATTTGAGCACCTTGAATTACAAAAAGGATGCAATGCATTTTTTGTTAGGGAACTGTGTAAGAAATATATATACCTTTCTTCAATGGCACAACCTTCACCTTCTCCTTTGTTAGAGAGGCATTTTTGGGTGGGACTTCTGCCTCTGTGAGACATAATGGATGAATACCTACTATATGAGAATAAATTGCTTGATGATAATAATAAGAAGAAGAAGAAGAAGAAGAAGAAGAAGAAGAAGAAGAAGAAGAAGAAGAAGAAGAAGAAGAAGAAGAAGAAGAAGAAGAAGAAGAAGAAGAAGAAGAAGAAGAAGAAGAAGAAGAAAAAGAAGGAGAAGAAAAGCAAACATAAAAGTTGATTGTCAATGTCCACTTACCTTTAATTACTGGAGGTGGTTTTGCCTTGGGTGCAACAGCTTCTAAGTGAAGAAGATTTACATATTGTTCCAGATAAGAAGTTAGGTTATAACCAGACACACTGCAACAGTAAATCCATGATGGAAACCTCAGTTGGCTTAGACTTTTCATAATATATGTTGAAACCTTGGGATATGCTATTTTGATTTTTATATAGACAATGATGTGACATACCTTTCTTTGCAGGTACTGCTTTGGCTTTCTCCTTTGGCACCTCAACTTCTGAATCAAAGGAAAGCAAATATTGTGTGTTTCGAAAAGCTATGAATGTATAATATGTCTTTTTTTGGAAAGCTTAGTTTGAGGTCACTTGGTGTGCAAAGACTGGTAGGTAGGTAGCCTACTAATATCTGAAAAACACGATTTCTGCAGACGCAACACTAAGATGAACATGGATAGGAAAGGAAAATAAATACCCTTCTTCATAGGCACTATTTTGACTCTCTCCTTCACCAGAGACACATTTCTGTGGGCACCCTCATGTTCTGGCAACACAAATTGGATAAATTACATAGCAATGCAGTTCAAGTTATGGTATCTTTAATATTTTATATCATGGCATGTAGACTTACCTTTTTTCAAAATGGCTGGTTTGGTCTTTTCTTTGGGAGCAACAGCCTCTGTATGATGAAAAGTCAAGTCAAGTCAACTTTATTTATAGAGCACATTTACAATGACTAGAAGCCCACCAAAGTGCTTCACAGATTAAAAAACACTAAAATATGGAAAACAACAAGTACAAATACAACTGCTACAGAGTAAAGTGCAATACAAGGTGCAACAGATACAAAAAAACAAACAAACAAGAATGACAGATTGGCTGAGTTTCCCAACAAAGAAGCTTCTTAAGAGTTAAGAAGCTTCTTAAGGAGTTAAGAAGGCTCCAAAGAAGTGTTTCCCAAACGCCTTCTTAACAGCCTTCTTAACACATCGCTAAAGAAGGCTCTTAACACATTCACTGCCAGCCGTTTTTTCAATACTGTAGGTAGCTTCTGCCAAGGTTTTTTTTTGAGGATTCTGGCTCATCTTTCAAGAGCCGAGGATTCTTTTCTGCTAAGATTTTGTGAACACAAATTATCTCAAAAGAACTACGGTAATAGAATGTGTGCTTTCTCTGTCTAAAAGAGTTCGTTTGTAGAGTTAGTAGTTATGTAGGCATTAGCAGTAGAATACAGCATGGTTTCAGCATCTGAAAATTTAAGCTGAGATAAATGGCTTTTTGTGAAATTCGATAGAACAGTCACTTTAACCATTTATTTTTGGCGTAAGACGTCAGACATCTAAACAATAGTTTTGAACAGTAATTTCCTCCATAGCAGCAGGAAACCCCCCTCTCCTTCAAACTCCTCCCTCCGTGTGTGTTCTCCTCCCTCCGTGGCTGCAGCGGTACAAGCGAGGCTCTGCCTGTCTGTGCTGCCTGGCTGCTGGCGGCTGCTCTTTGGGCGAGTCTGCATGGGGCTCGTTCGTTTCGGTTGTGAGCTCAGCTGGAATGAAGCTGCGTGCGATTGTGGGCTTTCTGCCGGTATTTCAAAGTGTGTTGCACCCATAATCTATTATGCAAATTTGCAATCCCCCACCGCCAGCTCCCAGCGCGATAATGCGCGAAAGCGAAAGCGTTTTCGCCAATCCATTTTACAGTATGAGAATGGTTTCCTCGCGCGTTCCCCTGCAGTTTTGGCTCGGGTTTTTCTAGTCTGGAGAGCACTGTCGCCACTTAGTGGGTCGGTGGAATGGGTTGTACACGTTCGGTGGCTCCCATATTTATATAGGAGATGTAAAAGGGTTAGATCAACGTCCCACCGTCAAAAAAAAAAAAAAAAAATTTTTGGACGAGTTGACTCGCCATTGGCAGTCAACCATTGGTTTCTGCTTGACGAGTTGACTCGCCAATGGCAGTGAACGTGTTAAGAAGCATCTTAACTGGAGCTGTCCACCATCTCGATGTGAGAGGTCCTCTGCGGCCCACTAGATGGCACTCTGAGCCCACCAGTGGGCCACGACCCAGTGGTTGAGAAACACTGTTGTAGAATAACCTAATCATGGTCATGTTAAACAAGAACTTCTTCTATTAAACATTATTTATTTCAGACATGGACTGCAGTTCAAATTGCTTTATATACACAGCATACAACAAAATTGCGAGAAACACTACAGAATTTAAGCGACCTTGGGTTCTGTGAAAGGTGCTATATAAATCCACAACATTCTTATTATAAAAGGAATCCATTCTGATTAGAGGAATATAGCCTACGGTAAAACATTTAAAACACAAGTAACCATACATACAGGGGAGATTTTCAAGTGTTCCCCAATTTTAAACACTAAAGGGTGCATGAAAGAAAGGAAAAAGGGAAAAACACAAGAGGAACAGTGGACACAAGTATCTCCTTTTGCTGGATCTGCCAGTGTTTCGTCATTAAGAAGGTGTTAAGAATGCCCCAGACCCTTCTTATAAAACCTTCTTAACGAAAGATCATCTTAGCGCTAAGAAGCTTTTGGGAAACGCCACCTTCTTAACGGAAGATAATTTTAGGCTAAGAAGCAATCGGGAAACGCGTTGGCTTCATTGGCTTCTTACGGGAGCCTTAAGAAGGGTCAAAGAAGCTTCTTAGCGCTAAGAAGCTTTTGGGAAATGCATGCCTTCATAACGAAAGATCATCTTAGGCTAAGAAGCAATTGGGAAACGCGTTGGCTTCATTGGCTTCTTACGGGAGCCTTAAGAAGGGTTAAAGAAGCTTCTTAGCGCTAAGAAGCTTTTGGGAAACCCAGATGTAGGTTGCTGGGAGGCAGGCCCAACTCTGGTCGAAGGCCAGGGAGAAAAGGTGCGTTTTGAGCAGTGTTTTAAAAGCCGCTAGGCTCTGGGCTGATCTAATGTGAAGGGGGAGGCTATTCCAGAGCCTAGGAGCTGCTGAAAACTGTGTTAATTACAGTAGTTTGTTCCAGCAGGCTAAGGTTATTGCCATAATAGCAATTATTCGGTTTGATCTTTGAAAATGAAAATATGAAAAGGCCGCAAATTAGCTTTGAGCTATTTCTGGTGCAATATATTTATTGTGCATTGTCCCTTTCAAATAAATAAACAATCAAGATAAATATAAGCTTGTAAATTCGTGAATACCTTTCTTAGCAGGAGCAGCTTTGGCCTTTTCTTTTGGAACTTCTGTGTCAAAAAAAGAAGGGAGAGGAAGGAGATTCTACAATTAGACTTTTATATTTCCACTCAATCTGGTGCTTAGATGTACTGTGTCTATCTATCTATCTATCTATCTATCTATCTATCTATCTATCTATCTATCTATCTATCTATCTATCTATCTATCTATCTATCTTCTATATCTATAAAAGGGGCAAGTGGGCAATCTCTGTCTGTTCTCTGTTAAAATTTTTGTCCCACTGATTATGTCATAAGAGCAAAATCATCTTATGACATCACTGATGATGTCATAGGCATTGTGACATCATCAGTGATCATATACATTGTGACATCATTGTGATGTCATCAGTGAGGGATGTCATCAGAACAGGCGAGGCCACGCAGCAGCTGAGCTACAGGGCCAGCTCGGCGAGCTGCAGGGGAGATTTTTGTCAATTATTTGTGATGTTATGGTTATTAGTGTAGTGACTCTTATACACTGCTGCCACTTAGTAAGAGATGTGATTGGGCCAGCCCAGACACAGAGGGGGAGAGCTGGGCTTTGTAAGAGATGTGATTGGGCCAGCCCAGACACAGAGGGGGAGAGCTGGGCCTTGTAAGAGATGTGATTGGGCTGCCCCAGTGTCACTCAGTATACTTCTACTGGGATGGTCGCTGGAAGATGGGGCAGCCGCATGGTCCTAGTGCCAGCCATTTCTCTGTTTTTCAACATAACTTTCGTTTTTGAACTTCAAAAAGTGCACGGGTCCAGTGTGTGTGCGGGGGGGGGGGGGCATGTCCCCTGTGTCCCCCCTTTCTACGTCCCTATTGGCCCAGTCACTGCACCACCCTCTGCCGATCTGGGGAGAGCCGAGTCTAGCTCCATGCTTCCTACGACACATGCGCAGTAGCCAGCCGCTTCTTTTCACCTGATAGGGGGAGCTTTACTGGTAGGACGTAGCACGTTGGAGGATCACGTTGGAGCTATTCCCACCAGTTCCCTTCCACCCCGACCAGGCACCCGACAAGCTTATTGAAGATTAACTGTATCTGTATACAGTATTGCACATGGTATAGCACAATTACACATATAATCATTTTCTGTGTTCATTTTGAGGTGAAAAAGAGAGCAGAGGCTCCAAGGTTTATAACATGTTAATTACTGTATCAATAGAATAACACTGCCATCACAAAATGCCATTTCAGTCAGGACCACTTTAGTCAAAAACACAAGACCACTTAGATCAATTTAAAGCTTTTATTAGCATGAGTTATATTTGGCGGTATGGCTCTGTTCTGGAGGCTCCCTGCCCTTCCATGCGCATACATGGAATGCCTCAAGCCCGGGACACACATCTTGCATCTGCTGTGCGTCTGCGTGGCGTCTGCGTGGCGTTACCTGTTGATTTTAATTTCGGCGCCCATGTTAACACGTTCACTGCCAACGACGTATTACTCCGTCAAAAAAAATCCAACGGTTCACTGCCAATGACGTATTACTCCGTCAAAATTTTTTTTTTTTTTTTTTTGACCGTGGGATGTGCATCTAACCCTTTTACATCTCTTATATAATTATTGAAGCCACCGAACGTTTACAACCCATTCCACCGACCCACTAAGTGGCGACAGTGCTCTCCCAGACTAGAGGAAGGCAAGCAAAAAGCAGTTTCCTCGAAGCCATTCTCATGAAAATGGAGCGCTGATTGCTGGCGGTGCGGGATTGCAAATTTGCATAATAGATTACGGGTGGAACACACTTTGAAACACGCAGCATAAATATGACCAGAATCGCAAAAGCTTCATCAAAGCTCTCAACCAAAACTCCAAGAAACGAGCGAGTCCATCCAGACTTCCTCAAAGAGCGGCCGCGCAGACAGGCACAGCAGCAGCAAAGCAGTGAGACTGGTGACGCGAGGTTACAGCAGCAGCAACGAGCTTGTGACACGGCCGCTGCAGCCAAGAAGACACACACGGAGGGAGGAGTTGGAAGCAGAGGGGGGTTTCCTGCTGTTATGGAGGAAATTACTGTTCAAAACTATTGTTTAGATGTCTGACGTCTTACTGATGCCAAAAATGAATGGTTAAAGTGACTGTTCTATCGAATTTCACAAAAAGCCGTTTATCTCAGAATAATTTTTCTGACGCTGAAACCATGCTGTATTCAACTGCTAATGCTTACATAACTACTAACTCTACAAACTAACTCTTTTAGACAGAGAAAGCACACATTCTATTAGTTATTTTGAGATATTGTGTGTTCACAAAATCTTAGCAGAAAAGAATCCTCGGGTCTTGAAAGATGAGCCAGAATCCTCAAAAAAACCCTCTGGCAGAACCTACCTACAGTAAAAAAAAAAACGGCTGGCAGTGAATGTGTTAACAGGTTACAGCAGCCACACCACCGCCTTGCGAGGCGTGAGACGTGCGTCATCTAGAGAATAGAAGCGACGCCTATTTTTTCTGCTTACCGCGCGCGTGTCTCTACACAAATAGACACAAATAGACATTAAAATTATATTTTACAGGGGCAGCCACAGCCAATCAAGGCTCGTTTTGATTTGAGACGGGAGGATGAGCTGAGCTCACAGCTGCAGTTCTCCTGCCCTCTGAAAACCACATAGGCTACAACGTGGCTTCGTTCCTCCCCTGCCCACCACACACACACAGACACACACACACACACACACACACACAGCCACACAAATCCCCAAGCGAGCCCAAGCGATCTTCAGTTAAAATCATCATTGTATTGTTTATAGCAAATTTAATAAAAGGTAAACTCTATAGGAAGAGAGTTGGCAGACAGACAGCAGCGCGCAGCAGCCACGCTGCCTGTGTGGATGCCGCGGGTGTGCCAGCCACAGCCAGCACGCCACGCACACGCACTAGGTAGGTACACGCAAGATGTGTGTCCCGGCCGTAAGGTAGGGAGAGCAGCAGCAGCAGATTCTGGGAGCTCCTTGCCCCTCCATGAGCAACATGGAATAGGCTTAAGGCAAGGAGAGCAACAAAAGACCCCAGGTACAGAACAAAGCAAGCAACAATGACAACAGAAATTACATTGTTTAAGTCAGACACAGCATGAAAGTAAGAGCTGGGTTGCAAACAGCTTGCAGATGAAGCAGCCATGTTAGGCAGCAGACTGAAGCAGAATTGAAGAGGCTGCCCTGTTTGAGTTGAGCCAACTGAATGCATCAGATAAGCAGTCAGCTGATGTGGGCGGGGTTTGAAATCAGCTCCTAATCAGCTGTGACATTCGTGGCCTGCCTGAACTACCGCGGTGCTCGATTTCTGTTTTGAATACTGTAAATATGTTGCAGAACACATGACATGTTACCATCATGCTGTCAGACCTGCTCTCTGAGAGCAGGTCTGAGAGCAGGTCACGTGGAGGCTGGGTTTACCCAGGCTATAAAAAATGTCAGAATTGTACTTGACAAATTGAAACAAAATAAAAATATCATGGCAGTACCTTTCTTTTCAGGTTCAGGTTTGGCTTTGTCTTTAGGCTTCTCAGGAACCTTTACTTCTGCAGAAAATGTAAAAAATATCATTCATTAGATAGTATTATTGCTGTTGTTGTTGTTGTTGTTGTTGTTGTTGTTGTTGTTGTTGTTTGTTTGTTGTTTGTTGTTTGTTGTTGGGCTAATGTAATGGTGCAGCTTCACTTTTCAGCTTAGGCACTATTAAACAAGTATTACAGTACAACTATTAACACTTGGTTAAAAGAGGGTGGGATTTAATTAACCTGATCATATATTTGTTTAAATTAAAGTATGTAATGTGTGGCTCTTTGATTGTATTGCTAAACAAAAGTTTTTAATACACTGTGAAGCGATAGATGGTTTGCCTACATTTGTTTTATTTATTTAAACTGGCACAATGATCTAAGATATAATGCTAAGGATTGACTATTGTATTGAAATATATATGAGCAATTGATTACCTTTTATCACAGTCAGTGGCTTGGCCTAATCTTTTGGAGCCTTGAGTTCTATATTTATGCAAACAGCACCTTGTTTTTTCAACATTTATTTGAACTATTTTGATATCCACATCCACAATTTCTTTAAAGTGAGCTTTTTCAGCTCTTCCACATACTTAGTTTAAAATGACAAAATGATCACATTGCAAAGTTAAATATTTGAACATGCTTGTTAGAAATGCATAATAATTACATTAGAATTTCAAGAATTTCAGTGGTCATTAGTGTGGCTTGAAAGGAGCATTAAGTAATCCTGTATTGCTCTCTATTGGTGACCAGTAGGAATTGCAACACCACTGATATAGAGAGCCAAAGTCACGCTCTCTTCCAGTACCATTTAGGCATACGAACCAAGGGATTTCATCCTGCATTCTTTTTTCGATAGACATTTAATAAAATACTTATAAAAATAGTTTGACTTTGTAAAAGTCATATTATATATATTTAGAATCAGGGGAGACCATATAACATTTCACTCGGACTAAACCAAGTTGTTTTGCTTGCCTAAACTGTTTAGGCAAGCCAAAGAACTTGGTTGGGTTTAGACAAGTAAAATAATGATTGGGTTTACACAACAAAAGCAACTTTTAGTTGGGTTTAGGTAGGGCTGGGCAATATTGTTGAAATCAAGTAATCATGATAATCAGAACGATTTCTTTCGATATCGATATGTATCACAATATGGTTCATGTATGTAGAATCATGTTAAATAATCCAATTAATGTTAATCTGATTGAACCGAATGGTAATGTTGTGTGACAAATAAAACATAAATATTCAAATAATATTCCCACCATACCTCATTTTAAGTTTTTAAGTAAAATGTGCTTGTCATCATCAGACAACAGAAATGTGTGTCACGATATTATAATAACTTCATATCACTAAAAGACAATAAACGATAATATTGAATTATCAGCCCTAGGTTTAGGCAAGTAAACAACGGTTAGGTTTAGCAAAAACAACTTGACACAAGTTGAGGTTAGGGCTATGGTTTGGGTCCGGATTCTAACCAGGTCTCGAACGGGTCAGGGTTAGGGATAGTTAATACATTCAAGACCACTGAGCGCTGAGGGTTGCCGTGAGGCGACCTCCAGACGGTCTGACTGTCCTTCTTCGGCATATTACGACAGACGGCAGAGGGGGCGTGACAAATCGATGTATTTTGACGCCCTGGGAGTGAGACCGGTTTGGGAAAACATCTAGACGTTTATAAATAAATGTTTTTTTAGTTAGTTAGTTATACTTTATTGTCCCCGGGGGGGAATTCGTCATTGGCCTGGTACACGGTTGCTTCGGATGAAACAGTTATATAAATCACATAAGAAAGTAGAAGCATTTGACATGGCAGTGCATTTTGGGCTTCATACAGAACCAAAAAGAGACAACATAACAAGGACCTTTTACAATGACATGGCACCCGGAGTCTTCTGCCTGATGGCAGTGTTTCGTATTCAGTGAAGAGGGGGTGTTGCGAGTGAGTCTGCAGTGATTTTTGTTGCTTGTTTTATTACTGCTTGCTCATAAAGTTTTTCTATGGGCTCATATTCTTTCTATTATTTTCATGGCCGTTTTGTGCATGCTGGCCAGCCTGCTTCTCAGTTGAACAGTAAGATTGCCAAAGCATGCTGTTAATCCATATCTGATCACACTCTCTAGAGTAGGTAGAACCCGGTAGAACAGCAGCATGATCTGGCTGCTCACTCCATACAACCTCAACCGTCTTAAAAAATAAAGCCTCTGCTGCAGTTTATTGCACAGTTTGTCAATGTGTGTTTTCCAGCAGAGAAAGTTATCTATGTGAACACCTAAATATTTATATGAGGACACCTGAGTTATTACCTGTTTTTTTGATGCCCACTGGCTCAGGGTTGCCTTTGGTGAAAGACCATCTCCTGTGTTTTGGTGGTGTTTAAAATGAGATGGTTGGTGTCACACCACGTGATAAAGGTGTCTATCTCCTTGTGGTACGCAAAAGGATCTATGTCCTTGTGGAGAAGGCTCAGTCAGGATCATTGTATCACCCGCATATTTTAAAATCCAACTGTTAACATATAGTATGTTACATTCTGATGCAGCCATGAAAAAACACTCGCTTGTATTATCAATTTATACTTTCGAAATTCTGAATTGGATTATTTTCAAAAAACAAATGCCGGTAGTCAGATCACACAGGTCACAATAGACATATAGTCTGGAACACAAATATTTTTCCATACTCTCTTTTCCTTTTCCCCTACTTTTCCAGACCTGGAAAATGCTGAAATCAAATTCCATACTTTTCCATACTTGTATAGGAACCCTGTCCCCTTGAGTGAGATGACTGTAATTTATATAAACAATAGCCTGAACTTTGTGAGTTTTAGTTGCACAGGTGGAATAGGTTGGTGTGGATTGGGAGTGTCTTGGAATGAGCAGTGAGTGTTGAAAGCCAGAAATCAGTGAGTTTTGAAAGCCAGAGATCTCAGCATCTGGTTAATAAATCGTTGAGTCATTTGGTATTGATCAATAATGTCAATTACCTGCAGATATATGATAATTTTGCGCTATTAGCTGTAAAGATTTTACTTATTGCCTTTTAAATATAGCCTTGATTATTGTCCCTCTTAATCCACTATATATTAGAGATAGTACAATGTTTAAATAGTACAAACTGCAGCTTTAAGTTTGCATACTGTTGGGTTGAGTGGCCTATTACTGACCTATTTTTGTAACATTTTTCAGGACAGGGACAACCTCCTTCTTGACAGCTTTCAGCACCTTGAGAGGCTTCTTCATTGGTTCCTCTGCTGAAATAAAGAGGAGAAAGCTGAATTTCAGTGTCACGCTGTTGTATTTGAGGCTTTTTCTTCCTCACGGCACAACTTCAGATCAGGTAATCAGTTACTCAGTCAGTCAGGTAACGCAGTGAGATGATGTGCTTTGTCAGATGGTCTCTGTGTTTTTAACTGTGCGATGCAGTGATTCCCATAGGCACATACAGTAATCAAAAGTTGTTCACTTTATAGAAATGGATCTAAATCGATCTAATGCGCCTGATGTGTGCATTATGTCATGTCTCTAATTTGGAGATGTAGAGAGCAGACTAGCAGCATTGAACTCAATCCACAGTCTCCAGGTGTGAAAGCAACAGGCTTACCTGTTTTTGTGTCTTTCCTCTTTAGAGGTTGAGTTTCCTTTGATTCTTTCTCTTCTTTGGGAGTCCTCTTGATCTCTTCTTTAGAGGGCTTCTTTGGTACGCTCTCTTCTTTTGAAGGCTTCTTTGGCTCTTCCCCTTCTTTGGGCATCTTGACCTCCTCTTTAGAAGGCTTTGCTGGATCTTTCTCTTCCTTGGAGGGTTCCTTGGGTTCTTCTTTTCGAGGTGTCTTTGTTTCCTTCTCTTCCTTGAGAGGCTTCTTCAATTCCTTCTCTTCTTTAGATTTCCTTTGTGCTTTCTCTTTTTTGGAAGGTTTCTCTGGTTCTTGCTCTTCTTTAGAGGGCTTCTTAGATACTGTCTCTTCTTTGGAAGACTTTTTGGGTTCTTTTTCGTCTTTGGATGGCTTCGTTACTGCTTTCTCTTCTTTGGGGTGCTTAATGACTTCCTTTACTTCCTTCTCCTCTTTAGAAGGCTGCTTCACTTCTTTCTCCTCTTTAGAAGGTTTTGGTTCTTTCTCCTTTTTAGAAGGTGTCTTCACTTCTTTCTCCTCTTTAGAAGGCTTCTTCACTTCTTTCTCCTCTTTAGAGGGCTTCTTCACTTCTTTCTCCTCTTTAGAAGGTTTTGGTTCTTTCTCCTCTTTAGAAGGCTTCTTCACTTCTTTCTCCTCTTTAGAAGGTTTTGGTTCTTTCTCCTCTTTAGAAGGCTTCTTCACTTCTTTCTCCTCTTTAGAAGGTTTTGGTTCTTTCTCCTCTTTAGAAGGTTTTGGTTCTTTCTCCTCTTTAGAGGGCTTCTTCACTTCTTTCTCCTCTTTAGAAGGTTTTGGTTCTTTCTCCTCTTTAGAAGGTTTTGGTTCTTTCTCCTCTTTAGAGGGCTTCTTCACTTCTTTCTCCTCTTTAGAAGGTTTTGGTTCTTTCTCCTCTTTAGAAGGCTTCTTCACTTCTTTCTCCTCTTTAGAAGGTTTTGGTTCTTTCTCCTCTTTAGAAGGTTTTGGTTCTTTCTCCTCTTTAGAAGGTGTTGGTTCTTTCTCCTCTTTAGAGGGCTTCTTCACTTCTTTCTCCAGTTTAGAAGGTTTCTTGGCGTCTTTCTCCTCTTTAGTAGGTTTCTTCACTTCTTTCTCTTCTTTGGAAGGCTTCTTCACTTCCTTCTCCTCTTTAGTAGGTTTCTTCACTTCTTTCTCTTCTTTGGAAGGCTTGGTTGGTTCTTTCTCTTCTTTGGAAGGCTTCTTCACTTCTTTGGAAGGCTTTGTTGGTTCTTTCTCTTCTTTAGTAGGTTTCTTCACTTCTTTGGAAGGCTTGGTTGGTTCTTTCTCTTCGTTGGAAAGCTTCTTCACTTCTTTGGAAGGCTTGGTTGGTTCTTTCTCTTCTTTAGCAGGTTTCTTCACTTCTTTCTCTTCTTTGGAAGGCTTCTTCACTTCTTTCTCCTCTTTAGTAGGTTTCTTCACTTCTTTCTCTTCTTTGGAAGGCTTGGTTGGTTCTTTCTCTTCTTTGGAAGGCTTCTTCACTTCTTTGGAAGGCTTTGTTGGTTCTTTCTCTTCTTTAGTATGTTTCTTCACTTCTTTCTCTTCTTTGGAAGGCTTGGTTGGTTCCTTCTCTTCTTTAGTAGGTTTCTTCACTTCTTTCTCTTCTTTGGAAGGCTTGGTTGGTTGTTTCTCTTCTTTGGAAGGCTTGGTTGGTTCTTTCTCTTCTTTGGTAGGCTTCTTCACATCTTTCTCCTCTTTAGTAGGTTTCTTCACTTCTTTCTCTTCTTTGGAAGGCTTGGTTGGTTGTTTTTCTTCTTTGGAAGGCTTGGTTGGTTCTTTCTCTTCTTTGGAAGGCTTCTTCACGTCTTTCTCCTCTTTAGTAGGTTTCTTCACTTCTTTCTCTTCTTTGGAAGGCTTGGTTGGTTCTTTCTCTTCTTTGGAAGGCTTCTTCACATCTTTCTCCTCTTTAGTATGTTTCTTCACTTCTTTCTCTTCTTTGGAAGGCTTGGTTGGTTCTTTCTCTTCTTTGGAAGGCTTCTTCACTTCTTTGGAAGGCTTTGTTGGTTCTTTCTCTTCTTTGGAAGGCTTCTTCACTTCTTTGGAAGGCTTGGTTGGTTCCTTCTCTTCTTTAGTAGGTTTCTTCACTTCTTTCTCTTCTTTGGAAGGCTTGGTTGGTTGTTTCTCTTCTTTGGAAGGCTTCTTCTCTTCTTTGGAAGGCTTCTTCACTTCTTTGGAAGGCTTGGTTGGTTCCTTCTCTTCTTTAGTAGGTTTCTTCACTTCTTTCTCTTCTTTGGAAGGCTTGGTTGGTTGTTTCTCTTCTTTGGAAGGCTTGGTTGGTTCTTTCTCTTCTTTGGAAGGCTTCTTCACGTATTTCTCCTCTTTAGTAGGTTTCTTCACTTCTTTCTCTTCTTTGGAAGGCTTGGTTGGTTCTTTATCTTCTTTGGAAGGCTTCTTCACTTCTTTCTCTTCTTTGGAAGGCTTCTTCTCTTCTTTGGAAGGCTTTGTTGGTTCTTTCTCTTCTTTGGAAGGCTTCTTTTCTTCTTTGGAAGGCTTTGTTGGTTCTTTCTCCTCTTTAGTATGTTTCTTCACTTCTTTCTCTTCTTTGGAAGGCTTGGTTGGTTGTTTCTCTTCTTTGGAAGGCTTCTTCACTTCTTTCTCTTCTTTGGAAGGCTTGGTTGGTTGTTTCTCTTCTTTGGAAGGCTTCTTCACTTCTTTCTCTTCTTTGGAAGGCTTGGTTGGTTGTTTCTCTTCTTTGGAAGGCTTCTTCACTTCTTTCTCTTCTTTGGAAGGCTTGGTTGGTTGTTTCTCTTCTTTGGAAGGCTTCTTCACTTCTTTCTCCTCTTTACTAGGCTTCTTCACTTCTTTCTCTTCTTTGGAAGGCTTGGTTGGTTGTTTATCTTCTTTGGAAGGCTTCTTCACTTCTTTCTCCTCTTTACTAGGCTTCTTCACTTCTTTCTCTTCTTTGGAAGGCTTGGTTGGTTCTTTCTCCTCTTTACTAGGCTTCTTCACTTCTTTCTCTTCTTTGGAAGGCTTGGTTGGTTCTTTCTCTTCTTTGGAAGGCTTCTTCACTTCCTTCTCCTCTTTAATAGGTTGTTTCTTCACTTCTTTCTCTTCTTTGGAAGGCTTCTTCACTTCTTTCTCTTCTTTGGAAGGCTTGGTTGGTTCTTTCTCTTCTTTGGAAGGCTTCTTCACTTCTTTCTCCTCTTTAATAGGTTTCTTCACTCCTTTCTCCTCTTTGGAAGGCTTCTTCACTTCTTTCTCCTCTTTAGTAGGTTTCTTAACTTCTTTCTCTTCTTTGGAAGGCTTTGTTGGTTCTTTTCCCTCTTTGGTGGGTTTCTTCACTTCTTTCTCTTCTTTGGAAGCCTTGGTTGGTTCTTTCTCTTCTTTGGAAGCCTTGGTTGGTTCTTTCTCTTCTTTGGAAGGCTTCTTCACTTCTTTCTCCTCTTTAGTAGGTTTCTTCACTTCTTTCTCTTCTTTGGAAGGTTTTGTTGGTTCTTTCTTGTCTTTGGAAGGCCTCTTCACTTCTTTCTCCTCTTTAGAAGGTTTTGCTGGTTCTTTTTCTTCTTTAGAGGGCTTCTTCACTTCTTGCTCCTCTTTAATAGGTTTCTTCACTTCTTTCTCTTCTTCGGAAGGCTTTGTTTGTTCTTTCCCCTCTTTAGGAGGTTTCCTCATTTCTTTCTCCTCTTTAGAAGGCATCTTCACTTCTTTCTCCTCTTTTGGTTCTTTCTCATCTTTGGTAAGCTTCATATGAGGCTTCTCTTCTAAATGTGAGAACACAATGTTTCAAAAGACCATCAAAAGCATCACAATTGCTTAAAATTTACAAGCGCTCAGTTATTGCTCATACTATTTAAAAAAGCCAATAAATTAAGTATATCATGCAAAGGAAATGGAATCAAACCCTTCACTTAACTAGCACATACACAGAGTACATAGCATAGCATAGCATAGCATAACACATAACATCCATAACATAATAACATGTATGCTCCATTCATCAACTTGCATTCCTCAAAGTCGATGAGGTCAATTATTGCATTTCAGTGAGACAACTCACAAATTGATTAGGAAAGTTTTTATTGAGAATAATTTTTATTCTGTCTCCATTTGAAGCGTAAATTAATGCCAGCCTAAAGCGACAGCAGGAAGAGATCAATGCAACCCCCTCTGGTGAACCACAAAGAAACAGAGACCACAGGTGGATGTGGGATGTGAGAAGCATGGGCAGCAGCGGCATCAGGGTGAGCAGCAGCAGAACTTGAGTATGAGAGTTTGACCAGCCAATTAGTCATGGCAATAGGCAAGCTCAGCTGAAACATCGCTGATCCAGAGCATAGAGCCACAGAGCCACTCAAATTGTCTGCCTGAACTAGCTTCCCAGGCTTTGCTTCGTTAGTGGCCTACCTGTCTTTTTTATTTCAAAAGTGTCTTTCTTCTTCAGAGGTTCAGCCTCTTCTATTGCTTCTTCCTCCACTATAGAAGGCTTCGTCAGCTCTTTCTCTTCTTTAGAAGGCTTAATGTCACGAATGCCTTCTGTAGGAGGCTTCTCTTTCTCCTCTTTAGAATGCTTTATTTGTTCTTTCTCCTCCTTGGAAGGCTTTGTTGGTTCTTTCTCTTTGGAAGGCTTCATCACTTCTTTCTCCTCTTTAGAATGTGTCTTCACCTCCTTCTCTTCTTTAGAAGGCTTCTTCACTTCTTTCTCCTCTTTAGAAGGTGTTGGTTCTTTCTCCTCTTTAGAGGGCTTCATCACTTCTGCCTCCTCTTTAGAAGGTTTTGTTGGTTCTTTCTCCTCTTTAGAGGGCTTCTTCACTTCTTTCTCCTCTTTGGAAGGTTTTGTTGGTTCTTCCTCCTCTTTAGAGGGCTTCATCACTTCTGCCTCCTCTTTAGAAGGTTTTGTTGGTTCTTTCTCCTCTTTAGAGGGCATCACTTCTTTCTCCTCTTTAGAAGGTGTCTTCACTTCTTTCTCCTCTTTGGAAGGTTTTCTTGGTTCTTCCTCCTCTTTAGAGGGCATCACTTCTTTCTCCTCTTTAGAAGGTGTCTTCACTTCTTTCTCCTCTTTGGAAGGTTTTGTTGGTTCTTCCTCCTCTTTAGAGGGCATCACTTCTTTCTCCTCTTTAGAAGGTGTCTTCACTTCTTTCTCCTCTTTGGAAGGTTTTGTTGGTTCTTCCTCCTCTTTAGAGGGCTTCATCACTTCTGCCTCCTCTTTAGAAGGTTTTGTTGGTTCTTTCTCCTCTTTAGAGGGCATCACTTCTTCCTCCTCTTTAGAAGGTGTCTTCACTTCTTTCTCCTCTTTGGAAGGTTTTGTTGGTTCTTCCTCCTCTTTAGAGGGCATCACTTCTTTCTCCTCTTTAGAAGGTTTTGTTGGTTCTTCCTCCTCTTTAGAGGGCATCACTTCTTCCTCCTCTTTAGAAGGTTTTGTTGGTTCTTTCTCTTTAGAAGGTGTCTTCACTTCTTTCTCCTCTTTGGAAGGTTTTGTTGGTTCTTCCTCCTCTTTAGAGGGCATCACTTCTTTCTCCTCTTTAGAAGGCTTCTTCACTTCTTTCTCCTCTTTGGAAGGTTTTGTTGGTTCTTCCTCCTCTTTAGAGGGCTTCATCACTTCTGCCTCCTCTTTAGAAGGTTTTGTTGGTTCTTTCTCCTCTTTAGAGGGCATCACTTCTTCCTCCTCTTTAGAAGGTGTCTTCACTTCTTTCTCCTCTTTGGAAGGTTTTGTTGGTTCTTCCTCCTCTTTAGAGGGCATCACTTCTTTCTCCTCTTTAGAAGGTTTTGTTGGTTCTTCCTCCTCTTTAGAGGGCATCACTTCTTCCTCCTCTTTAGAAGGTGTCTTCACTTCTTTCTCCTCTTTGGAAGGTTTTGTTGGTTCTTCCTCCTCTTTAGAGGGCATCACTTCTTTCTCCTCTTTAGAAGGTTTTGTTGGTTCTTCCTCCTCTTTAGAGGGCATCACTTCTTTCTCCTCTTTAGAAGGTTTTGTTGGTTCTTCCTCCTCTTTAGAGGGCATCACTTCTTTCTCCTCTTTAGAAGGTTTTGTTGGTTCTTCCTCCTCTTTAGAGGGCATCACTTCTTTCTCCTCTTTAGAAGGCTTCTTCACTTCTTTCTCCTCTTTGGAAGGTTTTGTTGGTTCTTCCTCCTCTTTAGAGGGCATCACTTCTTTCTCCTCTTTAGAAGGCTTCTTCACTTCTTTCTCCTCTTTGGAAGGTTTTGTTGGTTCTTCCTCCTCTTTAGAGGGCTTCATCACTTCTGCCTCCTCTTTAGAAGGTTTTGTTGGTTCTTTCTCCTCTTTAGAGGGCATCACTTCTTTCTCCTCTTTAGAAGGTGTCTTCACTTCTTTCTCCTCTTTGGAAGGTTTTGTTGGTTCTTCCTCCTCTTTAGAGGGCATCACTTCTTTCTCCTCTTTAGAAGGCTTCTTCACTTCTTTCTCCTCTTTGGAAGGTTTTGTTGGTTCTTCCTCCTCTTTAGAGGGCATCACTTCTTTCTCCTCTTTAGAAGGCTTCTTCACTTCTTTCTCCTCTTTGGAAGGTTTTGTTGGTTCTTCCTCCTCTTTAGAGGGCATCACTTCTTTCTCCTCTTTAGAAGGCTTCTTCACTTCTTTCTCCTCTTTGGAAGGTTTTGTTGGTTCTTCCTCCTCTTTAGAGGGCTTCATCACTTCTGCCTCCTCTTTAGAAGGTTTTGTTGGTTCTTTCTCCTCTTTAGAGGGCATCACTTCTTTCTCCTCTTTGGAAGGTTTTGTTGGTTCTTCCTCCTCTTTAGAGGGCATCACTTCTTTCTCCTCTTTAGAAGGCTTCTTCACTTCTTTCTCCTCTTTGGAAGGTTTTGTTGGTTCTTCCTCCTCTTTAGAGGGCTTCATCACTTCTGCCTCCTCTTTAGAAGGTTTTGTTGGTTCTTTCTCCTCTTTAGAGGGCATCACTTCTTTCTCCTCTTTAGAAGGTGTCTTCAATTCTTTCTCCTCTTTGGAAGGTTTTGTTGGTTCTTCCTCCTCTTTAGAGGGCATCACTTCTTTCTCCTCTTTAGAAGGTGTCTTCACTTCTTTCTCCTCTTTGGAAGGTTTTGTTGGTTCTTCCTCCTCTTTAGAGGGCATCACTTCTTTCTCCTCTTTAGAAGGCTTCTTCACTTCTTTCTCCTCTTTGGAACGCTTTATTGGTTCTTTCTCTTCTTTAGAAGGCTTCTTCACTTCTTTCTCTTCTTTAGAAGGTGTCTTCATTTCTGTCTCCTCTTTAGAAGGCTTCATGACTTCTTTCTCCTCTTTGGAAGGTTTTGTTGGTTCTTTCTCCTCTTTAGAGGGCTTCATCACATCTTTCTCCTCTTTGGAAGGTTTTGTTGGTTCTTTCTCCTCTTTAGAGGGCTTCATCACATCTTTCTCCTCTTTAGAAGGTGTCTTCACTTCTTTCTCCTCTTTAGAAGGAGTCTTCATTTCTTTCTCCTCTTTAGAAGGCTTCTTCACTTCTTTCTCTTCTTTAGAAGGTGTCTTCATTTCTTTCTCCTCTTTAGAGGGCTCCTTCACTTCTTTCTCCTCTTTAGAAGGTTTTGTTGGTTCTTTCTCCTCTTTAGAGGGCTTCATCACATCTTTCTCCTCTTTAGAAGGTGTCTTCACTTCTTTCTCCTCTTTAGAAGGAGTCTTCATTTCTTTCTCCTCTTTAGAAGGCTTCTTCACTTCTTTCTCTTCTTTAGAAGGTGTCTTCATTTCTTTCTCCTCTTTAGAAGGCTTCATCACTTCTTTCTCCTCTTTGGAAGGTTTTGTTGGTTCTTTCTCTTTAGAAGGCTTCTTCACTTCTTTCTCCTCTTTAGAAGGTGTTGGTTCTTTCTCCTCTTTATAAGGCTTCTTCACTTCTTTCTCCTCTTTAGAAGGTGTTGGTTCTTTCTCCTCTTTATAAGGCTTCTTCACTTCTTTCTCCTCTTTAGAAGGTTTTGTTGGTTCTTTCTCCTCTTTAGAGGGCTTCTTCACTTCTTTCTCCTCTTTAGAAGGTTTTGTTGGTTCTTCCTCCTCTTTAGAGGGCTTCTTCACTTCTTTCTCCTCTTTGGAAGGCTTTGTTGGTTCTTTCTCCTCTTTAGAAGGCTTCTTCACTTCTTTCTCCTCTTTAGAAGGTTTTGTTGGTTCTTCCTCCTCTTTAGAGGGCTTCTTCACTTCTTTCTCCTCTTTGGAAGGTTTTGTTGGTTCTTTCTCCTCTTTAGAGGGCTTCATCACTTCTTTGTCCTCTTTATAAGGTGTCTGTACTTCTTTCTCCTCTTTATAAGGCTTCTTCACTTCTTTCTCCTCTTTAGAAGGTGTTGGTTCTTTCTCCTCTTTAGAAGGCTTCTTCACTTCTTTCTCCTCTTTAGAAGGTGTTGGTTCTTTCTCCTCTTTAAAAGGCTTCTTCACTTCTTTCTCTTCTTTAGAAGGTGTCTTAATTTCTTTCTCCTCTTTAGAAGGCTTCATGACTTCTTTCTCCTCTTTGGAAGGTTGTGTTGGTTCTTTCTCTTTAGAAGGCTTCTTCACTTCCTTCTCCTCTTTGGAAGGCTTTGTTGGTTCTTTCTCCTCTTTAGAGGGCTCCTTCACTT
Source organism: Poromitra crassiceps (assembly GCF_964638095.1). Lineage (NCBI taxonomy): Eukaryota > Metazoa > Chordata > Actinopteri > Beryciformes > Melamphaidae > Poromitra > Poromitra crassiceps. The sequence goes on along the minus strand of NC_139625.1, from coordinate 51,545,834 downwards.
CTTTCTCCTCTTTAGAAGGTTTTGTTGGTTCTTGCTCCTCTTTAGAGGGCTTCTTCACTTCTTTCTCCTCTTTAGAAGGTTTTGTTGGTTCTTCCTTCTCTTTAGAGGGCTTCTTCACTTCTTTCTCCTCTTTAGAAGGTTTTGTTGGTTCTTTCTTCCCTATAGGAAGCGTATCCACTTCTTTTTCCTCTTTGGAAGGCTTTGGTTCTTTCTCCTTTTTAAGCTTTTCTTCTAAACGCAATCACACAAATCTCAGTTTTTTAAGGTCATAAAAAATATAGCTGACATTTTTCTCACACGTGGAGCACATTGTTTGACTCAGTGTCAATGGGAGAATCAGATAGCTCTCTCACTTCCTGAAACGTAGATATTTTGGTGGTAAAACACTGAGAATATTGTAAGGTAAATAAATTGTAAGGTTACTGAGATGTAATTTTCTATAGTTATCACTATAGATTGTTTGGTGAATCTTGTTTCACATACAGTCCTGTTTTGCATGTTTACTGGTATTAGCCATCATATATTTGCACCATGTTCATATGAATACATAACCAGTACAGCATGTTAATGAAGCAGCAGCACATTCTATCATGGCCATGAGATAAACACTGTTAAGCCACTTCTTAACATGCAGTGGAATCCGTATTATAACCTGCTCCTAGCCGGTTGGCCTGCATGTTAAACAACAATTAGCCGGCCTACGCGCACTCCCGCGAGTCCGTATCTTATCCGCAGATCCGTCTGAGTGGGCCGGTGTGGCTCTTCGTGACTCACTTCACGTTCACTAGTTTATTAATTAATGAATCGTTCGGGCAATCGCTTATATCAACGAGCAAAAACGGTTTCCTCAAGTGCTGCAAAAACGGCTTGAATTGTTTGGCCGTGTGATCCCAACGCGCTTCAGCTGCAGGCAGCCAGGTCCAGTGCATCAGGAGGGACGCTTACTGCTGCGCTGCTTGCTTGCTCCCATGTCAGAAAAAGCCTAACTTTTGTGGGGAGAAATACATTGAAAACTAGTCAGATATGACTTGAATGCCACTTGTAAAATAAATCACCCACAGTGATTGACGACAGTCTGACCACTATTTTGACTGTGCGGCTTTATGTAGCCTAACAAAGGCGAAGCGCTCATTTTTGGCACATTGCCACCCCTCGTTGTCGGAATGGACTCCGTTAAAACGTCATGTTTTTTGAAGTCTCCAGATTTGTCGCTAACGTGATGCAGCCAATTCTATTGTGTGAGGCAGCCATTTGAGGCAGGCAGTGTTGTGTGACTGTGCGTCCCCACTGCGGAGAGGATAGGAGCTGACTGACTGATAGGCTATCAAACTTTTGTGGGGAGAAATACATTTAAAACTAGTCAGATATGACTTGAATCCCCCTTGCAAAATAAATCACCCACAGTGATTGACGACGGTGCGACCACTATTTTGACTGCCTCATTTTTGGCACAATGCCACCCCCTCGTTGTCGGAATGGACTCTGTTAAAACAGCATGTTTTTGAATGGAGTTTGGTTACAAATTCGCTAAAGCTGTTTCCTATCACATTTCTTGTTTTCGATACATGCTACCGCCCCCCCCCCCCCCCCCCCCGCCCACTGCCAGAAAAAACGGCTCATATCCAGTTGTTTCTTAACAAAGACCCCTCATGTTTAGAAGGCAAAACCTGAAAATATCCTGCTCTCTCTAGCCTGACATGATCCAGACTCCATGTTTAAAAGGCACTTTAGTCTAATATGAGGCAATGATGACTATACTGTTTCTTCAAAGACATGCGGCATACATCATATTTACATCTTTACATTATACCCTATCACTAGCTAAAAGCCCAATAGCCATCCTTGGATACTACACTACTATATCATCAGATTACTATTAATGCATTCCAGGAGTTTTTAGTGTACCGTCTTTCCCTCTACCTGCCTCATCTAATTCTACTTCAGGTAGTGATTTACTACATTTCCCAGAATTACTTTCAACACTTAGTTCTTAGCAAGAGCATAGTACGTTTTTCTATTTGAGGACATATGAGAGAGGAGAGAGAAGAATCAATGCCATGCTGTGCCATGCTGTGTTGTTCAAATTCCAAATAAGCCATCAGAGAGGGCATTGTATTTCACATGCTACAATGACAGATATGCAATGACGCCAGGCATGATTGCATTGCATTATAGTCTACTGCAGGGATACTCAACTTGCTTTGCCCGGGGGCCACTTTCGTGAAATGATAGAAGGAATAAACAAACAATATACATTTTTCTGTAGCGGATTGTAGGTTTTTGGGGTGTCAGCCGGAGTTTGGTCTGACAATGTTGTGCACACAGGATAGTTAGTTAGGTTAAGTTAGTTAGGTTAAGTACATACATAAGTGCCTTGGTAGCGAGCAGACGGCAATATTTGACAATTTAGCAGCTAAATTATAGATTATTGAAAGATATTCCATATTCCAGACTGAAATGCTATAACCGAAGTGGAGTATTGGCCAGAATGACATGAACATTTGGACACTTATTCAGCGGGTATCTTGCATTGTGCACTTTTTTTTTTTTTTTTTTTGCAATTCCATCGCGGGCCACACTGGGGGCCCCCGCATGTGGCCCGCGGGCTGCAAGTTGAGTATCACTGGTCTACTGAGGCTACTGTTGGCTGGTATATCTTCCTCTTCTACAATGGTTTTAGATCATTTAAAAAATCCATTGTAGCTGTGCAGGAAATATCTCAATGTGATGTCTACACAGGAATAAGAGAAATACACCAACAGAATACACCAGGGATATTTCAACAATGTAATTCCAGGCTTTCATTTCATCATTTACTCTCATTACCTTTGGGTATTGGCCTCTCTGTTTTCTTCACAATGGGTTTTGCCTCAGGTTTGGTCTTTTTCTCAGGCTGTTCTTCTTTTATTTTTGTCTCTGCCTTTTTCTCAAATTCCTCCTTCTTCTCATCTTTTTTGGTTTCTGCAGCTTTGAGGTCTGTAAGTGACAGAAATGTAAAAAATAAATAATGTTGCTTGCAAATTGATGGAGTTGCTCAAGGGGCGAGGGTAGGGTATTATATTACCTTTAATAAGGGCATCTTCTACTTCTTTTGTTGCAGGTATTTCCTTTGCTTCTTCGAGAACTACAGTACATCACATAGAAATGTGTAAAATATGTAAATAAAATAAAAAGGTTTGTGGAATTGTATATCTACAATACATAAAGCAGTATCTCCAGTAGGAAGATACAATATAAAGTAATCATAAAAATACATCATGCATGCGTAAGCAGCACTATAAGCAATGAAAACCACACCACAAATAATGTCATGCTGTTGAAACAACGAGCCCTAACTTTTAGAGCTAGCTTATAGAGTTGTACAGTAAGGTATAAACATCTATTTAAGGAATCAGCATTTACAATGACTGTTTCCCTTAACACAATCCAGAACAGTACAGCTGCAAGTTAACTCTGACATCTTCACTGAGAAACCTATATGCTTCTCTGTAAGTCTCGCTGGCAGTCTGACCACTCTGACCAGCTGCTCTCTGTATTTAACAGCCCCAGCACACTGCCAAGGGCAATAGTTGCATCAATGAGGGACCGTTCAGAATGAGCACAGTGGGAGACAGATTTGCCTTTACTGAGTCATCAATGTTAAACATATAAAGCACATGTGCTTAGGGACACTTGGGACAGTGTGCATTAGTCCCACGATCCCCTTTCCTTGCAGCTATTCACACCTAAGTCAGGATGAGTTTCTGGTCTAAATAAAACTTGACTTGGCATGTCCATCTTCATTAGCTATTAATTATACTGTAGTCCTACATTTCTCTGTAATGGGCAATGTTAAAATATAATGCTGCTTTATAGACAGCCTGTTGTTGAAATTCAATCTGGTGGTAAAACACTGATGCACTATTTGATGTTTATCAATATTACAGTCCCCCCCCTTTTGATTCACAGATTCAACTGTCAAGTGGTAGTTGACAAACATTCGATTTTCAGACAAATCACAAACACAATGTTGCATGTTAAACTTGTCAAATGAAAATTTCAAGCATGCTACATCAATACAAATATTTATTATATTGCCTTACAGTCATTTCCCAAAACAACAATGCTGAAGACTGTTTTGAGTTAAAAAAAGCATTCAGTATCTCCTTGGAAACAAATGTTATGTATTATCATAAGAAAATCACGCTTTCACTTAACATTACGTTCACAGTCATTAACACACTCATCATTCAGATACATTTACGGTGATAATAGCTGGTAATGGAAACAAAGGTGATGATAATGGTAAATATGTTATACCTTTCTCAAGCTGAATATCCATTTTGTCTTCTTTGAGGCTGGCCCTGGATCCAACTCTCCTGAGCCTCTGGAAGGGAATGTGAACCTTCCTCCGTCTCTTAAGTTCAGTTTTCCTGCTCTCACTGTTGTTGTTGTTTTCGTCATCATCATCGATGATGTCGGAGTATTCATCTCCATCGGAGGTGGTTGTCATTTCTTCCTCATCGTCAGTTTCAGACACTGCACTGACCACATCAAGCTTTTCAGCTGTCAGAATTTCAAGTCCAAGATCAAGTTGTTGGATTGACGGCTCTTTTTCTTTCTCCTCCTCCTGGTCCTCTTCCACTCCGTTCTCCTCCTCTTCCTTCATGTCCTCCATCTTAATCTCCTCTTCATCCTCCTCGCTGTGTTTTTCTTCTTCCTCCTCTTCCTCCACAGCCTCATCCTCATTCATTTCAACTTCTTGATCTTCTTGATCAGCTTTTACATCTTGATATTTGACATCAGCGTCAACCATGTCTTTGTCTCCCTCTTCATCAACATCTAGATATTTATCGTCAGTTTCAGACACTGCACTGACCATGTCAAGCTTTTCAGCTGTTAGAATTTCAAGTTCAAGATGAAGTTGTTGGATTGACGGCTCTTTTTCCTCCTCTTCCACTCCTTTCTCCTCCTCTTCCTTCATGTCCTCCATCTTAATCTCCTCTTCATCCTCCTTGCCCTGTGTCTCTTCTTCCTCCTCTTCCTCCACAGCCTCATCCTCTTTCATTTCAACTTCTTGATCATCTCGATCAGCTTTTACATCTTGATATTTGACATCAGCGCCGTCAACCATGTCTTCGTCCACCTCTTCATCAACACCGAGATCTTTATCTTCATCGTGATCATCTCCAGCCTCAACATCTTCGTCGACAGCGGCATCGGAATCTGCCTTTTTGACCTCCTGCTTCTCCTCTTCCTCCTCATCACTGTCGCCTGGAATAAGGTCAGCGGCCTCCTTTTCTTTATCGAGCTCTCCTAGGTCATCTTCTCCCCGGGCCTCGTCTTTGACAGTGAGGTCATCTTGATCGTCTTGGTCTTCTTCTTTCACCTCCTCCTCCTTTTCTACCACATCTTCCTCAGTTTTTATCTCCTTCTCGGTCTTAATATCTTCCTCTACTTCTACATCCTCCTCTGTTTTAAATTCTTCCTTCTCCTCCTCTAACACCTCTTCTTGTTTTTCTTCTTCTATCTTATCCTCCTCCAACACCTCTTCTTCTTCTCCTATCTTCTTCTCTTCCTCCTCCTCAGCTTCTGCGATGCCCCCCTCTGATTTAACCTCTCCCTCCTCGTCCTCCTCCTCAGTGTCATCCTCTTGTGCCTCTTCCTCTTTCTCCTCATCCTCGCTGTCATCATCAGAGATCTCCTCATCCTCTAGTGAGGGTTCGTGCTCCAGTGATGTTCCTTCGAGGTTGACATGCTTCGCTAGTGATGTGATAGCAAGAAAATTAGTGCCTGCATCATTTCTATCTTGTAACTGATTAATGGATATCATTATAGAGGAAAAATCATGTGACAATACCATTGTCCTCCTCTGCCTCCTTCTCATCCTCTTCAATGGAAGCTTCAGTGGGCAATTCACTCTCCTTCTCGTCCTGTGTGTCTGAAGTGACACTTATCTCTGGAGCAGGAGCAGCTTCCTCTTTGGCAGCCTGCATCATCTCTGCAACTGTATCATCAAGCCATGGAATCTCTCTTACTATAGCCCTTTACATCTTTGGCATTTATTTACACACAAGTGCACATCCAACCCCCCCCCCCATCCCCCTCACAAATAACTGAAGGGATTTGATGGGGTGAAATGGCAACTGATGATAAGCATTCATAACATAGTCAACACCACATGTTGCTGTGTTAGTAAATACCGCTTGGTGATATCAGCAAAACCTGCTTATTAGCATGGCCCTTCCACATCAGCCCTCCCCCAAAATAATAAATGACTTCCACAGAGGTGTGACCAAGTCCACTTTGCTGGACTCACAAGTCTGTCTCAAGTCTTCAGGCACAAGTCTCAAGTCCAGTCCCAAATCTTAATGTAGATTACCAGGTCAACTCCATGTAATTAATGTCAAGTTTCAAGTCTGTAGAACAGAGTCGAGTATCTTAAAGAAAACAAATATCTAGAACTTTTCAGTGCAATATAAATTGTTTTTAAACTCTATTATCAGTTTCAACTTCAACAAACAATTCAGTTGTCTGGTGGAACAAATTCCCAATCAAAGCTATTTACACAAACTCTAGAGATCTTTTGTTAAGACTTTCGAAACCTTTTCAAGTCATCACCTACAAGTCAAAGTCAAGTCACAAGTCACCAGAAGACAAGTCAAGTCAAGTCTCTTATTGTCTTCATTAAGTAAAGTCTCAAGCAATTAAAATTGTGACTCAAGACAGACTAGAGTCCAACTCATGTGACTCGAGGCCTCAGTCTCCTCCTTACCTCCGACATAATTCTAGTCAATATTATCAATACTAACACTTGAAACATGTGGTGTAAACGACATGTAAGGTTCCATGCAAAGGTAAAGATGGAATATTTCAAGGGAAGCAAACATCATCCAGTACTTGAACAATTCAAATACATACAGTATATCACCAATGCTTAAATGGTTGACATACAGACGGCAGTCAGTCATACAGAAGATGCTTGGACAATGCAGGAGGGGCAACAGCGACGTCAGAGGAATGCAACTCCAAAGAATCTACATTAAAGATAATTTTGCATGCTCAATGCTCCACAGAAAATCCAACATTTGAAATGCACACAAAATGTGATGAATGGAACCACACAAAAATTAACGGCAAGACACATTTAACATGACGGCAGACTCCCATGAAATGCAGAGACAATGTTAAATCCAATGAACTGTGAGTGTGACATAACCGTGGTTGCATACATACATTTATTATATTACAAAATAAATACACTGTAGTTACGATGCATATTTCATGCAGTAAGTTCTTTTTTAACGTCTCAATAAGTGCAAAATGGAATTTCATTAAAATGGGATTGACATAAAGTTTCACGATACTTCAGGCTTGCTCTATTACATTGAACATGACATCAGCCAAACTTGAAACCAAGTCAAATACACAAAAATGAATACAGAAACATGCATGAAAGGCCAGAAACAAATATTACTGAAACATGTCACTGTGACAACAAATTTAAAAAGCAGTCAAAAAGTTTATGCAGACCAATTGCTGGCACATTGCAAATGTAAAAATAAAAAAATACACTGCATATCATTTTTATAATGCACGGTGGTATTTACTTACCTTTTTCAAATGATGGCATAAATTCACCTAGATTACAGAGAATATATGATAATAAAAGGCAGTTAGTTTAAATGGTCTAAAAGCTTGATTGTCAGTCTTGTCGAAAAATATTGTCTGTACTTACCTTTCCTTCTCACCAAATGAATGTCAGCTGTTGAAGCCACAGTTTCATCTGATCAAAGAGAATAAAAACTCAAAATCTATTTTATTTTCCACAATTAATTTTTTTTTATAGTAATGCTTGACACTTTGTTTCTTCTGTCTACTAAAATCAAGATAAACAATTGCACAGACCTTTTTCTGTTATTATATTTACAACCGGTGATGTGGCTACAGATTCACCTAATACAAGGGAAAAACATGCAAAAAGGAGTCATGTCTCTTTTCAGATCTATATGAATATTGAAAAATATGAATTTGAATTTGAGATAAGCAAGCATACCTTGATCACCAATGATGCTCGACATGTAACCCAAGAACGCATCTTTCTTGTCTGTCATCTCCAGTACAGCATCTGTCACAACTTGCATGGGGTCAATGGTCACCTCAGGAATGATCCCTGAAACACCAAGTTATACGCAAAAGATGTAGGTTCATGACTTTCTATCTTTATCGCTCATAATGAGGTAGCCTATAGAGCAGGGGTGGGCAATTCTTTTTTATGGGGGGCCACATGAGAAACGTTAGGGTTGTGCTACAACCCGGGTTTTACAAGTGAGAACGAGAGCTCTCATTATTGCCATATCGCTGCCAGGGCAGCGCCACTGGATGAACACTCATTTTACTCCAAAAATGACCTTTTTTATAAAACCAACCATCCACCAGTAGGTGGCATGGTATGCATGAGAAAGGCGTGGCACCCAGCAATCGCTGTGATTGCGTCACGTCCGCCCGCCATTATGCAAATCACTTCCACTCATCCAGCTCACTGCACAATCGACGCATCGACGCAGCAAGGCTGGGTAGTGAGAGCTCTCGTTCTCAGTCGTAAAACCCGGGTTGTAGCACAACCCTAACGTTTTACTTCATTTCGAACTCAAGCTCTCACATATTGCCAACTTCAACCACCCTTGCTGCAGAGAGCACTCCCCAGATCGACCCTGAGAGGCGTAGGTTAACAACGAACGCATGGCAACTGCCCATGCCCCATCGTGTGGCATCGGAGTGACAACGGCACCACCGTCTATCAATTGACAATGTGTGTGATGAGAGGACCCATGAGGCCACAGCGCACATGTCCTCCACTGATACCCCGCGCAATAATGCGCAAGACGTCGTGACGCCTTGCGTAGGATGCACCTTGATACCCTCCGGGGGTGCCTTACCCACGGCAGAGTATGCCAAAGCAATCACTTTCACTATCCAGTGTGATAAGCGATCCTTGGAAAGGGGTCCACCCTGGGCTCTCTGCCCGAACAGACCAGCAACTGGTCCTAAGTGCATAACAAATGCGTTCTCACCACGTAGGCCGAGAGCGCCCTTACGGCACACAGCATGCGCAAATGTTGCTCCCCGTCCGAACTTAACGGCGGGGGACAGAAAGCTGACAAGTCTGTGACCATAGACCTAAAGCGGGCAGTAATATTCCTAGGTTGGTACGCAGGATTAGAAGGCGTCGAGAAGGCTCTGAAGGAAACAGAGAACGGGCCGCACACCACAGTTCCCGGATCCACTCCTTTGTCCGCGCATCAACGCGCAAAGACCCGCTTGTACGTGTACCGAGAGCGGGTCGAAGTTGCCCTAGGACTCTGAATAGTGCAAACCCCATATTTTTCGGGCAAGCCCTGGGCTAGCAAAAGGCCCCGTTCAGGAACCAGGCTGCTAGTTTCCACCCGCTGGGAGGAGGGGTGGCGTACCTCCCCTTCCGCCTGGGATAGGAGATCCGCCCGTGACGGAAACGGCCAGGGCGGTCTCTGAGCCAAGGAGATCAGGTCCGCAAACCATATCTGCTTGGGCCAAAAGGGGGCCACAAAAAAGAGCCGCAGGCGCTGTTCCCCTGCACCCGTCGAATCAGGGGGATCAGGGGGAACGCATAGCGCCCGTCCTGGAGCCAAGCGTGCGCCTGAGGGTGGAGGCCCCACTCTGTCTGACGCGGGTTGCCCCGAGACAGCAGGCCGGCCCTGAAATCCGCCGGCCTAGTACATGAATCGCTGACAGCGAAAATAAATGGGGATACGCCCACCGAGGATGGCGGGCTTGTCCTACAAGCCAAAGGGTCTGCAGGTGATCTGTCACCGCCCTGGCATGCTCCATAGTGCTGACCCTCGAGTCTGCCACTATGAGAGCATCGTCGAGATAGAGGAAGACGCGAATCCCACTCAAGCGGAGGGGAGCCAGGGCTGTCTCCACGCACACATCGAAGGTCCGTGGGCTCAAGAACATGCCAAACGGCTGGATGCAAACTCGTAAAGCTTTTCCCAGGAAGGAGGTCCTCAGGTATTTCCTGTGCCTCCGAACCACAGGGACATGGATGCATCTTCCAGAACCACGGAAGTAAGAAATCCCGTGGCTTCAACAAATTGAAAGGCGGGGAAGGGAAGCATTAGGAACAGGAACCTCCCTCAGCGTCCCGTTGCGGCGCCAAGGTCCAGAATCGGACGCAAGTAACCATCCTTCTTGGGTACGGCAGGGTACCTATGATAGAAACCCCAAGCGCTCCTCCGCGTTGGGGACCGAGCATATCGCCCCCTTAGCGAGCAGCGTGGATGGGGGGGAAGCAGGGTGTGAGAGGCTGCGCCCACCTGTCCCACGGCTAGCTCCGCAAATGCTAGGCATGCCGGGGGAAAGTCCTTCACGCACACTCCGACTATAGACGCGTCCGGGGAACGCGCCAGGTCGGGTTGGTCCTCTTTTGAGCCAGAGACCGAAGACAGGCGTCGTACGCCATTGACGGCGGGCTCGCAACTACACTCGGCGGCCTGAACAGCCGTGGAACACCCTGGAGGCCGCACACGGATCCCATTAAGGCTCCCAGCCAAAGTCAGGCCCTGCGGGCCCCGACGATGGTGAGCCGGTGTCCAGGGGCGTGGTCCACAGGAGAGCTCCCGACCGATGACAGGCATAAGGTGCCGTCGACGGTGGGCTTGTCCTGGGCTCTACAAACCGAGGCCCGGCCGTGGCCATGGGCCAAGGTGAGCTGGGCATCTTGCGCTGGCTGGGGCGCCTCAACGAGGGGGGCAATTTTACCATTTACTGACGAAGGGAATGGGACCCAAGGAGAGCTCCTAACCGAACTCGGGCCCTGGGCACCGAGGACGGTGGGCGTGTCCCTAGAGCTACAAGCCGAAGGCTGGCACTGAGCCCAGACCTTGGCGAGCTGACCGGTGGGCTTGACCTGAGCGCTGCCAACCGAGGCCAGGCCGTGGCCATGGACCAAGGTCCGCTGGGCCCCCTGTCAGGCTCCTTGCGCTTGCAGGGGGCGCCCCAACAAAGGGAATGGGACCCAAGGAGAGCTCCCAACCAAACCCGGGCCCTGGGCACCAAGGGCGGTGGGCTTGTCCTTAGAGCTACAAGCTGAAGGCTGGCACTGAGCCCAGACCTTGGCGAGCTGACGCCCCTGCTGGACGTGTAGCGCCAGCAAGGGGCGGTATGTCCATTGTAGACCAAGGAGCCATGTTAGCGGCATGTGATGTGGCGGGCAAGATGCCTGCCACGCCTGAAGAGCACCCCTGTAGCACTGATCCAGGGGCTGGGGTGGCTCAGCCCAGGAAATGCCCAGCTTAGCTGCGGCCCTGGGCATCACCCCACGAAACTGCTTCTGGTAGGGCTTGTTCCGCAGTGACGGTGCTAGCACCGTCCCAAGCCTCCTCCCTATCGGGAACCTCCTCCGCTTGCCCCGCTCTAACTCAAGACTGCTTGTCTAATTCGGACTGGGGCCCCTGGCCCTGTTCGCCCTGAGCAGCAGGGGCTTCACCCACGACAGGCCGGAGAGATTCAACGGACACGTTTCTCTCGAGAGGCGTACCGCTGGGAGGAATGTCCTCCTCAAGAAGAGCGAAGCACGGCCATCTTGAAGATAGTACAGCAGCTGCAAGACCGAGGGTTCAAAGCGCCTGTGCAGCGTACTCATGCCCAAGGCAGAACACGCACCTATCGTGCCGGTTCATACTCAGCCAATGTAGCCTTACACAAGGCCCATCCCCTCGCTGACTTTCCCTGCTCAGTAGCACAAGAGAAAGCAGGAGGCTAATCACTAAAATAGCAAGCTCCCGCACACCTCCCCTCCCTTCCCCTCTCCTGCTCTCTCCTCTTGCTCCTTCCCCACCTCCTATACCCTCCAACATCTCCCATTCCCTCCCCACCCCATCACTCTCTCACATTCCCCCTGCTCTTCTCCCTTCTCCTGCTCTCTCCTCTGCTCTCCCCTCATTCCTATATTTTCTATATTATCAATTGTTCAAATGTTATCTTTATTCTGTATATTCTTGTTACTGTTGTGTCAGCTAGAATTAGCTAGACATACTTTCTGTGAAGCCCTCTGAGACATGCTTGTGAATTAGGGCTATATAAATAAACTTGACTTGACTTGACTTGACCCTGTTAGCGGGAGTACAGTTTAAGCAAGCTAGCAAACTAGCGTGAAGCATACGCTAGAGTAGACAGTAAGCAACCCGGAGGCTAGCGAACATGCGTGTGCAATGGTAACGTAAGCGGCAATAGCCTAGCCCGAAGGGAAGGCAACAACACCCACAACCTGTTAACCCGAGAGAACAAGCGTGAACAAGCCACTAGCTAAGCTAGCGTAAGCACTGAGAGACAAGCGTGAGCTAACACAAGCCTGCGCACAAGCCAGTGAAGCGAGCCTCTACCCTGAGTAACACGGGGAAGCGAGCATGACCGCAAGCTGAAAGCCAGCGGCTCGTGAAGCTAGTCAATCTCAGAAGAAACTCCTCAGAGGAGGTTACAATCTAGTAGATGCTATTTCCACGGTGGCAAAGCAACACTTAGCAGACAAGCAAAGCTGGCTAAGATAGCGTAAGTACTGAGAGAAGCGGCTAACACACTCGTGTGCAGCGAGCTTACCTAGCTAGCGTATTCACTCAGCTAAATATCTCAGAGCGCTCCCCCAGTCCGGGGACGAAGCCAGTAATAGCTACACGGTGGTAGCCTACAAGCAGTATGTGCTAACGCATAATAAGGCGAACACTCTTAGCTTAGAGGAACGGGTCCCTACCTAGGCAAGAGGGTAGAAGGTAAATAAGGAAGCTTAGCACCTCTGAAGTGAGCTAAAGCAACCTCCAAGCCGTGCCCTGAGAACAGGGCAAAGAACCGAGCCTATTGTCTAGCTACGGCTAGTGTGAGAGGAGCTTACTAGCTAATCCGTTAATAGCTACAAGCGAACCCCGTATGCGAGTGTAATCGGCTATAATGCCTACCCGAGCGGGAAGGCAAGCTAACACAGCCTGTCTTAACCCAAAGGAAAGCAAGCATGACTAGCAACTTTCCAGCTGAGGCTAGTATAATGAACTGCGAGACCAGCGCAAGCTAACACACCTGTGAAGCGAGCCTCCACCCTGAGTACACACAGGGAAGCGAGCATAACCGCAGCTGAAGCTAGCGGCTAGCGAAGCTGTCAGTCTCAAAGAAAACTCCTCATGCCGAGGAGAAAACTTGCCTTCCTGAGCGGGAAGGCAAGCTAACACAGCCTGTCTATCCCAAGGAAAACAAGCATGACTAGCAACCAGCTGAGGCTAGTGTAATGAACTGAGAGACCAGCGCAAGCTAACACACCTGTGAAGCGAGCCTCCACCCTGAGTAACACCCGGGGAAGCGAGCATAACCGCAGCTGAAGCTAGCGGCTAGCGAAGCTGTAGTCTCAGAGAAAATTCCTCATGCCGAGGAGAAAGGTCAATAATACGCTAGTAGAGGCTATTTGCACGGCGGCAAAAGCCATACTTAGCAGACAGAATGAGCTAACAATAGAAGGCGAAAACAGTCTTAGCTTTCGATGACTTCGATGAAGCCGGGTCCGCTGCCCGAGGCGAAGAGGACAGGTTCGGAGCCCCGATGCCTGTCTGTGTCTCGTCCGCCGAATGCCTGTAGTTTGGTGGGCTGTCAAGACGGAGGTAGCTTCGGCTAAGAAAGCAATTTTAGTTAGCATATCCTGGAGCAAATCACAGAGCGACCAAGCAGTGAGCTGGATGAAAGCGAAGTGATTTGCATGATGGCGGTCGGACGTGACGCAATCACAGCGATTGCTGGGTGCCGCGCCTTTCTCATGCATACCATGCCACCTACTGGTGGCCTGCCCTGGCAGTAATATGGCAATATGTGAGAGCTTGAGTTCGAAACGAAGTAAAACCCAGATTGTTGCCGGGGGCCGAACAAATATTGTCATGCCGTAACCCAGGAACTTTGATGATAGAGAGGACCACAAAAAAATGTCCTCGCTAACAGAGGGCCAGAACGGCACCGGTACGAAAAGATTTGGGGCATTTGAAGAAATAACTCATTTTAAATTAACAGTTGTGATGTCATTATTCAGTCTTAAACACCAATATTTGATCCTTTTCTCACTCACTCCTATGTCACCACTTGCTCTCCATGCAGGGCTTGAAATTAACTTTTTTGATCACCTGCCAATATGGCTGCTAGATTTCAAAGTTACCAGCCAATTAGAATTTCCACTAGCCAAAATGTTTTTCTTTAAATAAACCAGAATATGAGTGGGTTAATTTAAGCATAAGTATCAGTAAGTGGCCCGGGATTCTCAAAGCCTGTGTTGAGGGTCACACGAACAAAAATGCACTATTGAAGCTAAATAAATCCAAAACCAACAAGTTAATTATTTACTTCAATGTAGAACAGTAATTTCTTATACATGAGATTACTTTGAGCTTTTTAGTCATACAGATTATTGAAAGATATTCCCTATTCCAGTCCAGACTCAAATGTTATAACAGAAGTGGAGTATTGGCCAGAATGACATGAACATTTGGACACTTATTCAGCGGGTAAAAAAAACGTATTCAGCGGGTATCTTGCATGTTGCGTTCAGGTGCACTGTAAAAAATGCAATTCCAGCGCGGGCCACACAGGGGGCGCTCGCATGTGGCCCGCCGGCCGCCAGTTGCCCATACAGACACCACAACATGCATAATTTAAATGTAGCTCTTGTGTAACTCGTGTTAAAGCATACCTTCTTCCCCTATCAGCATGTTGGACATGTAGCTCACAAACATGTTCGCCTGCTCCTTGGTGATTTCTGCTGTTCTACTTAGAACCATCATGGGACTGAAGCCCACAGCATCCTGGATATCTGATCAACAGAAAAGCCATCAATAAGTACTTCTGTTAATGATTAATTAATCCAATATATAGTTTGTAAGTGAAGCATGTACAGTCAGCCAACAATGGAAAGTAATTTGTAATGATCCAGAGAGATTAGGTAAGGGTTAAAAACAAGGGGCAGATACTATACCGTTTACCACTTCCAACAGTTTTTCCAAGATAACACACAGCACATCCTGGATGTTGGCCGCTATTCCCCTCACAAAGTCATTAGTAACACTGAAGACATCTCTGCCAATCATCACTGGGTCAATGAAGCTAATGTCAGTGGTTCCTGAGAAAAACAAGCCAAAACTCAAATTAGTTAGTCGATTCAAGAAATACAAGCTTTTGTTATACAGAACATTAAAGAAGACAATAAAAGACCAAATAATTAGGTCAGTGATCGTTAATTTTCACTACTTCAACAAGCTGACAATTAGGTGAGAATGTAAGACAATGTTATCCACCATCTAAATTTGTATTTTTAGTAACGAGTTTAGTCCAATCCCGAATTTTTCCTTACCTTTGACTATATCCAGTATGGTGTCTAAGATGGCACAGAGCACATGCTGGATGTAGCCCACCACTCTGCTGACAGAGTCATTAGTGGTACTGAAGAAGTCTCTGCCCACAACCACAGGGTCGATGAAGGTGATGTCAGTGGTGCCTCAGAAGAACAAATAAAGAACAAGTAAATCATCCCATATGCAAACTGATTGATTCAATAATCAGATTAATTTTAATTTTATGAATGTATGAAGCATGTAAGCAGACCACAGAAGACAGTGACAAAACATGACTGAACATGGAGGAAATTATTGAGCGAAGTAGAGGCGGCGCATGCAAAATCCTTCCAACACGTATTGTAAGTTGCTCTTTAGTGAAGGAAGCAGAAGTGCACTGGAAGCATCAGGAGATCATCGGGGTGGTCTGTCAAGGATGGCTAGGGCTTGGAAATTACAACGCCAGGAGGTGGAGCAAGGCCAGTGCCAAAGGCAAGAGAGAGCTGGTGGTGCAAAGGGTTCGAGAGGCCGCTGAAGAAGACCGCCGCGTGAAAGCAGTAGGGCTCGCCTGCCAGGGACAGTGGATGCAGTGGGACCAGGCACTTGAACGGTCGCTGTCCTGGAAGGAGCTCTGGAGTACTGATCAGGGCAAGCTGAGCTTTCTCCTGCGTGCAGTGGCTGACCTCTTGCCAACCCCAAACAACTTAAAGATCTGGGGCAAGGAAGAAGATGCATCCTGCAAGCAGTGTGGAGCAACCCTTTCCACACTGAATCATATCTTGACTGGATGTCCTAAATCACTTGGAGAAGGCCGATACAGGTGGAGGCATGACAAGGTCCTTATGGAAATTGCCAATTGGGTGGACCAACAGAGGCTCAAAGCAAATAAACATCAAGCATCACCACCCCAATCTGTCAATTTCCAAAAGGAAGGGGATCCAACACCTAGGGCAAGAACAACTGCCAAGAACCTGCCCTCCATCTTGCATCGAGCTTCCGACTGGGAGATGCAAGTGGACCTAAAGAGAAAACTTGTCTTTCCGGAGGAGGTGGTGGTAACCTCACTCCGACCAGACATGGTTCTTCTATCCAGAAGCACAAAAACCATCGTAGTAGCTGAACTCACAGTGCCCTGGGAGGACAGGCTAGCTATCTCTCACCAACTAAAGAAAGCAAAGTACCAAGATCTGATTGACGAGGCTCTTCTCAAAGGATGGCACGCAACTCTATTTCCAATCGAAGTTGGCTGCCGTGGTTTCCCAGCAACATCCGTGCGCTATTTCTTACAGAAGGTTGGCCTGGAATCCAAACAACTGAAGAAAGCCACAAGGGAGATAGCCATGGCAGCTGAGACCAGCTCAAGATGGGTGTGGCTGACTAGAGCTCGCAGTTGGAACCCTTCTGCAGGCGAAGGTTAATCTTCGCAGCCCCACTCAGGCGAGGCGTACAGGCTAAGGGGCGAAACGCTGGTGACCCTGAGATACCTGCTGAGGATGTAGAAGGGTTTCCAACAATGTGAATGCTCTGACCACACTCCCACCAAGGAATACCACCGTGAGGACAACATATCGTAGCTCCTGCAGTTTCTGCTTGTAGCAAAGCATCTTTGATGTTTACTTCACCTAAATAAGAGCATCAGGTAAAGTAAATGCCTGAAATGTAAAACATAATGCATTTTTTCTGAGTTGACAGTCATTTATAGTGTTTTTGCTTGAGAGTACTTTTCTCTCTCACCTTTCTTATTTCTTTTTTTTTCTCTATTAAAGTTGTTTTATTGTGTATTGTAAAGCGTCTTTGAGCACTAGGAAAAGCGCTATATAAATCTGATGTATTATTATTATTATTATTCCATTGGTAATGAATAGTTAGTAATTCATGTATAATTAATTTGTTATGTGTCGTTCATTACATAAAATCTAAATGTGACATTACAGATTAGAGAAATATTAAGACAAGGAGTAGATACCTTTAACTACACCATTCACTATATCCAGAATGGTATCCAAGATGGCACACAGCACATCTTGGATGTAGCCCACCACTCCACACATGAACTCATTAGTAACACTGAAGACACCTCTGCCTATGACCACAGGGTCAATGAAGGTAAGGTCAATTGCTCCTGAGAAAAACAAGGACATTTATGAGGGAAATCACACAAATGCATCGATTAGTTTAAGTAATGTTTTTTTTTCTATAATTTTATGTCAAAACCGACAAAACATTAAGCTCAAAGGAAAGGCCAAGAATTTTAGAACTATAATTTTGCTTTAAAAAAATCAAAAGATTCGTTTTTTTTAAACAAGGGATAATCAGATTTAAGATAATTAGCATTATTATTCAGTTCTGTTGCCAAACAAGTAAATATACTGGTTGATACCTTTATGTATATTCAATATAGTATCCAATATAGACTCCATCATGGCGCACAACTCATCCCTGAAGGAGCCCGCCGCTCCACGCATGAAGTCATTAGTGGAGTGGAAAACTCCTCTGCCGATGAGCACAGGATCAACGTAGCTGAGGTAGAAGGTTCCTAAGGGGGGAATGACACAGGATCAATGTAGCTGAGGTAGAAGGTTCCTAAGGGGGGAATGACACAGGATTAACGTAGCTGAGGTAGAAGTTTCCTGAGGGGGGAATGAATTGTGTGTGAAGTGTGTAGTGACTGTTAAGTTTTACAGTGTCAGGCAGAGTGTACGTCATTTGTCTCCTCATACCTTCCTCATCAGAAAAATAGCGAACAAATCCATCTTTTGCTTCTGTTATTTCGTCTGCTGCATAATTTGCTGCTGACATCGGGTCACTTAAATCAGGCGAACATTCTGGGGACAAGAAAAGAATTAGATAGTATAAAATCGGTAAACAAATTATACCATGCAAAGTGTCTCTCTTATGTACCTTGAACCTTATTGAGCAGACTTGATACTTCATCAACAGCGTCATTTACAGCTTGCACAGGGTCCAAAATTATTTCTTGAATGTCTGAGAATAGGACAAACATACATACAGATAATGCCAGACTGTATGGAAGCAACATAAATATGTTTGTGTGAAATCAGGTAGTTGAGATAATTTATTGCATTTCATAATATAAGCGAATGACAGAGCATGTAATGACAGCTTGCCATAGTTAAGTTATTTAAAGGGGCACTTCATAGAAAAACAATGCTGATTTATTTTGCACATGATCTCACACATGTTCAATTTTCCAGACAGTCATTTAGTTTGACAGTTATTGAGAGTTGACTTGAGTTAAGTTGAGCAGGGGCACGCAGACATGGGGGGGCACGGTGGCTCAGTGGTAGAGCTGTCGCCTCACAGTCAGAAGGTCCTGAGTTCGATTCTCGCCTGGGACACTGTGGGCGCTGTGGTTGTGTTCCCCCCCATATCTTCAGTGCCTACTGCCCAGGTGGGGTATCTCGTCGTAAGGGCCTTTCTGGTTGTGTGGAGTTTGCATGTTCTCCCCGTGCTCCCCCAGGGGGTTCCTCCGTATATAAACCCCCCCCCCCCCCCCCACCAAAAACATGCAGAAGATCAGATCGTCATCCGACCAGTGACGACAACATCCGAAGTTGGTCCCCGGGCGCTGTACGAGAAAGCGACCACTGCTCCTGGCCTGCCCCCCGGAGGAAAGGACATGCCTGGATGGGTTAAATGCAGAGGACACTTTTCACCGGCCACCGTCAGCATGAGTGTGTTGTGGCTGCATGCATGTGTTGTGGTGTTCGTGTGACAATAAAAGACGGGCTTGTCCTGTTACGAGAGAGTTACGAGAGAGAGCACCAGTGATGTCATCACAAGACTCATAATTAATACAACACAATGATTCATTACCTTCTGATGACATCACTGGTGCTCAACTTAACTGCAAAACTGTTTACAGTTTTTGGATGTGAGATCATGTGCAAAATAAATCAGCATTGAGTTTTGGTGAAGTGCCCTTTAGATAGAGAGACAGACAGACAGACTAACCAGGGACTGCCTTGTATTCTACAAAGTCGAACATCACTACTCCCACAACCACCCATGACAGGAGGGCAACCAGGGCGATCACCAGCTCCACAGAGACCCTGAGCTTCCTGAGCAGCCCCAGGGCTCTGGACTTCAGCGAGCTCGGCGGGGGAGCCGCTGCCTCGATGGACCCGCCCGCTGCAGAGGAGGAAACGCATTTTACTCCTTTGAATGGAGAAAAAGGAGAGAGACTTTATTGCACCTGCAGACCCGTTTGTACTACCAATGCTTCTCAGCTTTCTCAACTTGGTCCATATCCTACTCATGATTGTGACCCTACTGTTACCAACTACAGTATGCCAATGCTGCTATAGCCTACTGGAACAGTTCTTTGAATGCATCCTTATATGTTTAGTCTACTGTAATAGTCATTCTGAGTCATGGGTGAGAGTGTAGCAGCATAATTGCCCCACTTCTCAATGTGCATCCATATTACAAGAGAAATACAAACAGCAGTGCATTGCATAATATTTACTGTCTCACATATTGGGGAAAATTTCTCTTTGCCACATTCAAAGTTCCTAATGTTCTTTATTGTTAATTTCCAAAACTGTAACACACAATGCGTTGAGTCAGCAAAGCCGTTTATTATGCTTCAAGTATTTTTATGCATGTAATCATGACCCTCCAGCATACTGTGATACACTGTGATTCAGCATTTGATAAATAATGCATATCCATATTGGACAAAACTATCTTACTTTTTTATGTAGTGTGTGTGTGTGTGTGTGTGTGTGTGTGTGTGTGTGTGTGTGTGTGTGTGTGTGTGTGTGTGTGTGTGTGTGTGTATGTGTGAAAGTGTTATCATTTTGTGAACAAAAATGTGGCATCCACTAGCTTTTAAAATCTGTCATTGTCCCATTCCTACCATGCTAACAAATTATTTAGGGAATGTGTCTCTTCCCCCCCCCC
Source organism: Poromitra crassiceps (assembly GCF_964638095.1). NCBI lineage: Eukaryota > Metazoa > Chordata > Actinopteri > Beryciformes > Melamphaidae > Poromitra > Poromitra crassiceps. The sequence goes on along the minus strand of NC_139625.1, from coordinate 51,525,540 downwards.
AATGACATCATTCTAATTGACATTCCAATGACTCATCATTTTACTTTTGGCAAACTACTGTAACAAGGTTTAATTGAAGTTTCTGGCCAGGAAGGTGAATTTAGTGTGGCATGTCTGCATGGAAAGATGATGTTCCTCAATAGCTGTGTCCATGCCCGTAGCTACCATTGAGGACACCGAGGTCATGACCTCGGTATTTTCTAAATAAAATAAAATAGCCCCGGCCCCCAGATCTATTCATCTGTCATTGATGTTTTAAAGCCCTCATAAATAACATGATAATAATTTGCTTCCTCTCTGTGTGCTATAGAAGGAAAAGACATAACTCACCACAATGTTCAAATTTTGCATTGGGGCTAGATTGGGGCTAGACTTTGGTGATAGTTCTATTGAAGTGAATGGGTAAGTAACTCCCCTGTAAGTGATGTTTGTGTAGATGGGCCATTGTATTTAATTGAGCAGTATTCTGCCATATGTGACCTGTATGCAGAATATATATTATGTGGGGAGACATTTATTTTTTGTATCATTGTAAAGCAACAGCACAGTAAAGAGGATATTAATCTAACATGTCTGTAGTTCTTTATAGATCTAGCCTCTTAATTTTGCTCTCAAAGTGCACCAGATTGAAGCATTTTACTTTAAAATGGACAAAATGTCCTAACTGGGGGGGCAATGCCCCTCTTCGACCCGCTAAAATGACCTCGGTATTTCTCAAACACTGGCTACGGGCCTGGCTGTGTCCAGACTCAGACTGCAGACTAAACCATGACAGGTGAGGGATGTTTCCCTTGTGATCTGCAGGGATTAAACATCATATGGTGGAACCATTCCATTTAGCTGGACAAGGTATTATTTGATTAGATGGAATTAAGAGGCTATATAACTCAATTAACTTTAATTAAATGTATTTGAAATGTTGCTAGTCAGATTAAAAACCTGAATCAGAAATCTGATTTCAGTGGAAAGCTGATCCAAACAAACATGCACATGATTCTCATTTATTTTGTGCAGTGGAAAATGCTGGTCATGACATTTAGTGACATCCTTGCCATCATACACAGTATTAGTGTTGCAGTGTACTTTACAAGTGGGACCCTGTGCCAAGGTGGTACACTGTGAATGAACTTGGAGAATGCCTGTCTCATGATTCACTTCCTCAAAAACAAACAGAAAAACAGTAAACTATCTTATCATTCAACTGAATTATAGAAATCTGACAGGTGGTGTCACTGTACCACAATATGTGGCCATGACTGTAAAACTGATATACTGACAGAGAGGAAATTGATTCGAACACAGTTGCACATGACATGAAAACAGTTCATTCCAGACCTAGAACTTCATCAAAGAAATTATTTAGTTATAAAATAGCAGTTCTTTGAGCAGAGAGACTTGATTTAAATGGTGTGAAAAGTTGTTGAAAGCCCATGGTCAGCCACAGCAGCAGTCATGTCACAGGAGAGGGACACTAATGCTCTGGCTACATGATATCCTGTATTTATAGCAACCAACTTTCATCACATTTTCCTAAGCGGGGGTACCCTACACAAACAAACAGTGCCATCTCTTTATTATTATATAGTCTTGTAGGTGTGCTGCATCGTTGTTATTGAAATGTATGCTGCAGAAAACATTAACTGTTGTTTAATGACACAGGTGTAAAGCCCTACCTTCAGCCATGGTGACATGAAGATTACTTCAGGTATAATCCTTTGATTTGGGGGCAAAGCCTCCACATACAGAACTGATTGAAGGGAATAAGCAAAGTCTTTGTAAATCCAATCAGCATCCACTTGTCAGTGAAATTGTGACCCAGTCAATAAATGATTCCAATTTCACTCAGCGATCACAGCGAATTGTTCTGTTTCCTGAGCCATATAATCCACAGGTTGATCTTCTCCAAGAAAATAACAAAATTTGGAAACAAAATAAAATGTTTGGCTTCACAGGTGGTGGGGAATTTGGAGCTGCCGGTGCGGCAGCTTTGCAGAGGGGGGTCTAGGGATGGTAGGGCAGAGGAGAGCAAAACAGGGGAGCCAAGCTAAGCATAGGGCTGGGTACAGACAGTAGATCCCACCCAGTGTTGCTGGTGCCTCACATGGGTATAGGTCAGAGCAGAGCACAGGGAGGTTCAAGGTAACTTTATCCCCCAGAAGGTCCAGGTTATTCTTAGCTGAAGTTCTGCACCAGCCGCTCTGTCAGGCCTTTTTTGGCGGTTGAGGGTGGGTGTAAGATCAGTTGGCCGAATGGGGAACCCCTACTGGTGAGACAGTGCAAGGATTGAAAAAAAGAATTGGAACATACAGTAACAGGCCCCTGGAGATGGGGAAAAGACAACACAGACTCACAGTTGAAACATACAACGTATACAACATTCCTCCACTCATGTCCTCAGAGATTTACTGTTTCTTCCGCCAATGTTAGACATGATCATAAGTGATAATATTGATGGTTTTGCAAATTATTTAATTTTGTCCTTCTTGAGGATTTGACATCATATCAGTCTTTAGCCAGTCTTTAACTGAATGACAGATGTGTTGGAGTTTTTGGTTTCAGGTAGCCGTTTCAAAATAAACATGTTTCAAAAAATTATTAATAACTTCACCACTGAGCCAAGCCAGCACTTGCCATCTGTGGGAAAAGGGGTTTAGTGTTTGCCTTAAAACAGTGCCATCTTGTGCTCTGCTTTGTACCCTACAACTGTTTGGTCTAAAAAACATGTCTATGCATAGACAACATTATCCTGGGCTAAATGAGAGATAAGCATAGACATAACATTAAAATCATCTTGTGCTCAGATAATTACCTTTTAGGCTAATGTGGAGGACTTTCTTTGCATTTACTGCTAATTAGTCATTTTAATAATGTATTTACTGCTTGGTCTAAAATAGGTCTATACTGTACATTAGCCGGCTATTATGAAAGCTAAATCATAGACGCCCGTTGAAATCACGTCTATTGCTCACTGGGTACTATTTACAGGTAGTATACACTGTATACTGTGTAGTGTTTTATAACATCAAGACCTAAATTAAATTAAAATTAACTGTGAATCTATACATTTAAAAAAAGTATTTTTGCTCCGTAGAAAAGTGTGTAAATTCACACTTGGATTGTGTAAAACAGTGAGGGTTCAATGGGTCACGAATGGTAAAGCAGCACTGAGCAGTGTGACAGAAACAGACCTGTTTCAAGGTGTTTTCAATGTGTTGTATGTCGTCTCAGTTATGTTTCCTGGTTACATGACCCTATGGTCAACAACAGGTTTAACAGGATATACAGTTCTCCTCATATTCTTGTATGTGTACATACTTGGCCAATAAAGCGGATTCTGATTACTAGAGGAGTATGATGTAAAGCAGTGCCTTAAAGTCGAATAGGAAGTTAATTGGTAAAAAGATAATAGTCAAAATTCTCCTTGAATGTGTATTTTCTGAGCGCAGAAAAACTATTGATATGATGTTACACATTACAGTATTGGTATACAGATAAAAACAGTTTATTGAAATATAAAAACTACAGTATATGAGCATTTTTAATAGAACAACTCATCTATAACATAGCTTTGTAGATCAGCACAAGCACAAGTAGCTCTCATACACAAAACACACACACACACACACACACACATACACACACACACACACACACACACACACACACACACACATGCACACACACACACCTCTGTGTGTTCACAGTGTAGCTGCAGTGTTGGGGGCGACAGGCCTGATGATGAGGGTGAGCTCCATGGGTACCAGAGGCGGGGCGTACCTCTCCTCCCGCAGCAGCCGCAGTAACAAATCCTCAGTGTCCTGCGGCCAGCGGTAAACACGCGTGTTCTGAAGCCAACCTGGGACGTGCCTCTGTAAGGAGTGTGTGTACGTATGTTTATGTGATAGAGAAAGTCTAAGCTTTAGACCAGTGGTACTCAACCTTGCCCTACTCAGGTAGCCTGGGTAAACCCAGCTTCCACGTGACCTCTATGTACTATCAGTCACGAAGACACTTACGTTACAGTCAGAGTCTGTGATGTCAAGTTGAAGGCTGGGTTCACCCAGGCTACTTACTCAGGAGCCACACTGACAAAAACAAAAGTTTTGCAAGAGCCACAATCCAAAAAAAGTCCCTTTCCTCCCATTATTTTATTTTATTTTTATTTATTTTAAATAGGACTTAAAAGACCCACAACTACCCATAAAGGGGCCGCATGTGGCTCTAGAGCCTCGGGTTGAGTATCACTACCTTAGACTGTCCCCTTAGACTCTAAGGACAATCTAGTATAACAGCAAAACTTGGGTGTGGGTGTGGCTAAATAAATTGAAATGTATGCTAAGAATTTTATCCGGCCACAGCTATGCCATTTTATGCCCGTAACTCCCACAAGGGTGGGTGGGGTTTGGGGGGGAGATGTCCAACTCCCACGGGTCCACTAGTAATAATAATAAATATAGCCGCAAGCGGCAATAGCAGGGGTTCAAGCAACTCATGATAATATACCGCTATCATAAAACATGTTCTGTATAGCAACTATGACTACTGCATCACAGATTAGTGCTGAAGCACTAAAATGATAATCAAATAAAAAGATGTGTTTCTGCATTGGTTTGGAGTCGCATAATAATGGGGGGGCGGGTATTTTTTCCATACAAAGATTAATATAAAAGTAGTAGCAGTAGTAGCAGTAGCAGTTACTGTCTGGTATGGGAATACACCCAAGCATTTCACAATAATGTCCTGTTCCTGAATAAACTCTGTTAACCTGCTTCAGCCTCCAGGATGTCTGTGTCTGCACATGTTTTCACTTGTATCTTCTTCTCATTCAGGACTTCACGGAGGCTCTCTGGTACCAGGACTTCACGGAGGCTCTCTGGCACCAGGTGAGGCCTTTCTGGACTGCCATCATTCCGCTCAAGATCCTCCAAGAAGCAGAGGAAGAGCGTGTCCAGCCACACACATGGCATAAACACTGAAGAAACTATGGACGATGAGGTAGGAGCCAACCATCACAGTCAGAAAAAATAGAATGCAAAGATGCCGACAATCCCCACAAGGGTTTTCCCCAAGAAAAACAGGAAATCTGTGACTTTGTCCAGGACAGCTACCCTGGGCATGTTCCTCCTTAGGAGGAAGACAGCATCTCTGGCAGATGTGCAGAAGTTTTCACCATGAATCGCCACCATAATGTAGGCATTTCTGCCAGACAGAACATACATAAGCTAGGACAGGTGGTGAGGGATGGGTCATTGCTCTCACTAACTGCACTTAAAGAAACGTATGGATTGAGCAACAACGCTTTCTTAACCTATGCACAGCTTAAAGCAACATTAGACAGAATCTTAACTCCGGGCAGTTCCATTGGCGGCCACAGGGGAATAGATGTGCAGCTGGGAGTTATTGCCTGTGTGAAAAAAACTGTCTCAAATCTTTATAGGCTTTTGTGCCTTTCTTCTCCCAACTGTAATATTCCGCCCCAAATGCAATGGCAACAAGATCTGGGAATTAACTTAACAGCAGCTGAATGGGACAGTTTGTGGAGGGTTTCAATCACTAGAAGTAAATGTGTTAGATATAGAGTAATACAGATGAAAATAATGCACAGGGCATATTTCACGCCTGCCAAACTTAAAAAGATTGACCAGAACCTGTCAGATCAATGTTGGCATGGTTGTGGTGAAGTAGGAACCCTCACGCACATGCTCTGGAACTGCCCGCCTGTCAGATCCCTGTGGAGGGATGTGGCACAAATGCTTACAAGGATCCTCAACATAGAGTTCCAATTTTCACCCAAGACTTGTCTGTTGGGGTCCCGTATTGAAAATGTGCAAAACGAGAAGCAGCAAAGATTAATCGCCCTTGCATGCCTTGCTACAAAACGATTGATTTTAATGAACTGGAAAGTGAGGAAACCCTCCTGCTTCTCGAGGGACAGATGGCTCGAGGATTTCCTCCAACTTTTAAGTATGGAGAAGGCCACCTCCATCCTCAGGGTTTTGGCTCAGGATGCGGGCGAGCTCTGGGATATTATAAGATCTTTCCTAGATCTACAAGCACACAGATATTTTTTTCCTGCAGAATCTCAGAGCCCACAGCAGACCCCCCCCCCCCCCCCCCCTTTTTTTTTTTTTTTTGATGTTGTCGTTGTTGTTACACCTGTCTTGTTGATATATATGAGTTGTTGCCAGCATTACTAGGTAACTTGTAATTGCTAGTATGGTGTGATGTTGTTTGTCGCGTGCCGTTGCTTTAATGTCTTGTATCTCTGTAAAACCAAAAAATAATAATAATAATGTAGGCATTTCTAATTTAATATTTTTTCCCCCGATTTTTTTACCCCATTTTTATCGCCCATTAGTGCTAACGTAATTTCTTTATCCTGGTTGCTACTCCACCCTCTGCCGATCTGGGGAGAGCCGAAACTGGCTCCATGCTTCCTCCGAGACATGGGCAGTTAGCCAGCCGCTTCTTTTCACCTGACAGAGGAAGCTTCACCGGTAGGACATAGCACATGGGAGGTTCACGCTATTCCAACCAGTTCCCCTCCCTCTGAACAGGCGCCCTTAACGACCAGAGGAGGAACCACATTAGCAACCAGGATATTGCATGTTTTTGGTGAAGGGGGTTCCTATATGAAGGAAACCCCCGGGAGGCACGGGGAGAACATGCAAACTCCACACAGAAAGGCCCTTTTGACGACCCCACCCGGGCGGTGGGCACTCGAGGACATGCGGACGGGCACGCATTCCTTCAGCGTTCACATCGTCCCAGGTGGGAATCGAACCCACGACGTAGGTGTAATGTAGGCATTTCTGTTGAGGAACTTAATTAATTTTACCAACCCAGCAGCAGCACTTCAGACAGCACAGCAGGAACTTGGCACACTTATTATGGTCAACTGTATTAAGCTTGTGTTCCAGATACTCCAGCAGAACCCTGATAACCTGAATGATAGAAAGAATGAGGGAGCCGAATGCCAGAGTTCCTGTGTGAAACCTGAGAGATCTCCCCAGGGCAGAAAAGACCGGGAAGGCAGGCATGTCATCTGGCTTGACGAAGGCCCAGTAGTAGGATGCAAAGGCCCCTGCCAGGGTCATCTGTCCCAGAGCTGTGACAAAGTGGGCAGACCAGAAGAAGAGGAAGACATTGTAGAACTGCAGGCCGATCAGGTAAACTCCTCCGTAGAAGGCAAACAGGCACTCAGACTTGTTAGTGTTGGTGAAGTTAGCTGGGTCACAAGTTTTCCTCAAGTGCTCAAAGTCTGTCTCATTGAACACTTTGTAGAGTAGATGGCCTCGTTAGAGGTGGCCAAGAAGACAGCAGTAACTGCATACTAGGCGATGACCATGCACAAGAGAAGAAAAGTGAACAGAGGGTAGAAAAGGGAAGACATCACATGGCTGATGGCTCTGCTAGCCTCTTTGATAAGAGCAATGGCAATGATGATCTTCTTCCTGAGGAAGATAAGCAGCAGGATGATTATAACCTCCATGATAGACAGGATAATCATGAAGGCCAGCCTGATCTGCAGGTAGACTGAGAGGTTTGTATGGAAGAGTAGGTGCTCGTGTAATCGTACTCTGTGTAGCAGTGGACGATTCCATGTAGCAGCGGAAGATCCCATATCCTATGACCACTGTTACCATGACGATCATGACCTGGACCATGATCCCTGCCAGCAAGCGCAGGAGGAGGATGAAGACCAGGCTGGTGAGCATAGCGATAACCAATCCTATGAGGATCCAGTACCAGGACCGTGTGTAATCCTCAAAGATCCTCAAAACGGCCAAGCGGTGTCATAGGCCATTTTCAGCGTCATGAACGTTTCAGGGCACTTTTCCAAACACATCTTTGTGGTAGGACACTGCAAATGCAGCGGCACCATTTGGTTGGTACACTTCATGATGTTGAAGTAGAACAGCAGATACTTGTTCTCCAGTGGGGTGCCGGCCTCCCCACAGAACTGGCCTCGTCCGTGGGGTAGAGTACCTTCCTGGGGTCACCCTGGGACCAGGCAAGTACTCCCACTGCAACATATCCCAGGATGTCAAGAATGAAGAGGATGCAGCACATGATGTATGTGCAGCCCCTGTTGCAGCCAGGGATTGGGCCCAGCCTTCGGGGCTTGAACCCCTAATAATAATAATAAACCAGTACAAAAACAATAGGGCTTCAGCCCCTTCGGGGCTTGAACCCCTATTAATAATACTAATCATAATAATCATAATCATAATAAATCTATATAGTTTCAGTTATTCAGCAAAAATTCTGAGTTCCCTCACCTGGGTTGCATCAAGGAAGAGAACAGGTACAAATCTGAAATTCAAGCTGCCTTGTTGAATAAATTCATTCTGCATCTGCAAAAAGCAAATATTTAGAAATTAACTCTCAAGCAATTCTTCTCAGAGTTATGCATAAAACAAAATGAACATTCATACGTTAACATTCTCACCATGGAGTAAATGTATTTGGTATGCAGACCATCCCTGTCCACTCCAGATCCTTCAATGTTCGCCTTATAGTTGGGACTGATGGCGATGATAATCAGGACAGATTGCTGCATAAAAAAAAACACACATCATCACTCTGCACTGACAGTTACACAGTCACTGTCTAAAAAGACTGTGGGGTAAAAGAAACGTGTTTGAAAGCATTCAAGTATACTGGGACATTGTAGACAAGAAAGAAAAAGAAAAAAAGAAAAGTCCGAGGCACTCTCTCTTGGAAAAAGTTAAAAGCCGATAACAACTCATCCATAATGTCCAAGATTAAAAAAAGGCACTGTGTTGCGTCTCACGAATGCTTTTTGACTTTTCCAAAGAGAGACCGCACTGGACTTTTTTTGTTCTTTAATTTTTCCTTCTTTCCAATGAGCACTTCTCCAAGACATCTGAAGCCCAGGCAGTTCTGTGCTACAATTGGTTTTCATTATTACAGTGCCCAGTGATGATTAGAATTCTAGTGGATATTCAATCACCTATCAAAGTGTAATATCAGATTTTGTCTGATTTTGAGAACCACTGTGGAGATAGGGCTGCACTTTTTAATACATTTCACAATAAACACCTTATTTCTAATAAGTTGTAGTTACTACTTTATGTTCTGTTCTCATCCTATTCTCTGCTGCATGTGATGATCCAACAGTTCCAACTTTCACCAAATGTGTAGAGCGCTTTTTATAAAGCTCTTGTCTTTAATCAATAATAAAAAGCCATTCAACGTTGTGTTATTTGCACACGGCACTTACATCTTTTAGGTAGCTGTCCATCCACGTGTTGATATCCATGCATCTAATGGGATGATCAATCTGTGAAATTCCGATGGAGCATGGCTATTAGTGAACTGTAAAGCTGTTAGTGAACTGTAAAGCTGTTAGTGAACTGTAAAGCTGTTAGTGAACTGTAAAGCTGTTAGTGAACTGTAAAGGCTGTAAAGCTGTTAGTGAACTGTAAAGCTGTTCGTGAACTGTAAAGCTGTTAATGAACTGTAAAGGCTGTAAAGCTGTTAGTGAACTGTAAAGCTGTTAGTGAACTGTAAAGGCTGTAAAGTTGTTAGTGAACTGTAAAGCTGTTAGTGAACTGTAAAGCTGTAAAGCTGTTAGTGAACTATAAAGGCTGTAAAGCTGTTAGTGAACTGTAAAGCTGTTAGTGAACTGTAAAGCTGTTAGTGAACTGTAAAGCTGTTAGTGAACTGTAAAGGCTGTAAAGCTGTTAGTGAACTGTAAAGGCTGTTAGTGAACTGTAAAGCTGTTAGTGAACTGTAAAGCTGTTAATGAACTGTAAAGCCTGTAAAGCTGTTAGTGAACTGTAAAGTTGTTAGTGAACTGTAGAGACTGTAAAGGCTGTTAGTGAACTGTAAAGCTGTTAGTGAACTGCAGAGCCTGTAAAGGCTGTTAGTGAACTGTAAAGCTGTTAGTGAACTGTAGAGCCTGTAAAGGCTGTTAGCGAACTGTAAAGCTGTTAGTGAACTGTAGAGCCTGTAAAGGCTGTTAGTGAACTGTAAAGCTGTTAGTGAACTGTAAAGGCTGTTAGTGAACTGTAAAGGCTGTTAGTGAACTGTAAAGCTGTTAGTGAACTGTAGAGCCTGTAAAGGCTGTTAGTGAACTGTAAAGCTGTTAGTTAACTGTAAAGGCTGTTAGTGAACTGTAAAGGCTGTTAGTGAACTGTAAAGCTGTTAGTGAACTGTAAAGGCTGTTAGTGAACTGTAAAGCTGTTAGTGAACTGTAAAGCCCATTCAGGACAAATAAAATGTAATCTCTTAGTAACTTACAGCTGGTCGAAAACCTTGCTTTGTAAGGAATTCCACAAAGGGGACCATCTCCGAGGCCGTGTCCGCAGAATAGGTGACAAAAACATTTCCTGGTGGAAGGATATAAACACTATGAACCCAATGACACTGATTTCCCAACTTTTTCAACACAAAGGCCACATCTAACACAATCATAAAACATCTTAAACTCCTACACACTCGCTCCAAAGAGTGTCCTTTTTTGTACAGTATTTTGTTTTTACTATTTTACCAATCACCAAAATGAGCCTGGCACATTTAGACAAGTGTGATTAACCATCCAGCCTTTAGAGCAGCTACAAGTTCCTATTTTCTCACTTTTAGGATAATGCTTGCCACCTGCAATTACTGAACAAATCCTACTGTATGCTAGTTGTTATGTTAGTATGTGCACCAGACAGAGCTACCAACTGGATACACAGATTTTAGTGCCAATCCTCTCCTCACACATTGGGTAAAGTGACTAGTAATGGGCCAAACAGTAGTCCTGTCAAAGAAAAGAAGGCGACTCACGACACTCATCAGGCAGACTGATGGTCGTCCTCTTCTCATGTGGCTCTGAGGCAGCTGCTCCTGCTGATGGACTCATCAGTCCTCCTGGCTCTCTCAGGTTCATCACGCTGACCTGTGACATGCCCTCCACAGGAGGAACGGAGAACTGCGGCACATTAACTGTGAAACCTCCTTGGGGAACACCCATGAAGTTACCATGAGGATGGAGCCTAAAGTGACAATGTTGGAAAATGTGAAAGAAAATTAACAAACGCTATTCAATTGAATCATATTTAGCTGCAACCGAAAAAGACAATTTAATTCCTCTCATTCCACCTCAATGTGTTTTGTTGTTGTTATTGTCCGTTTGTTTGTTTGTTTTTGTTCTCTATTTATTACCAGTTGTGGAGGTCAGACCAGGCACGTCTGTCCTGGCAGGGAGTGGAGTAGTGCCATGGGTGAGGTGGGTATCCACTGACTGGATGGATGCCATATACTTTGAATTCTCCTCCTCCTCCAGATTGGTAACACCTGGCATCCATGGTCTGATGATAGTCTGTAGATAGTTTAAAAATAGCTTCCTGTAATCACATGATAGTACACAAGTGATCTGTGCTGTGAGTTATGCAGCTTTAATAACATAAAACATAACATAAAACAGTCATAATTGTTTATGACTGTTTTTATTTTCCGTACTGTATGGGTGCAAGTAGTGTTGATGGGGTGGAGACTGAGTGTAGTGTTGCCACTTGACTTCAGATCTCAGCGGTAAGGGAGGCTCCAGTTCCTCCAGATCGCTCTCAAGCTGATCTTGCTCTTCATTCTTTCCCCTGAATATGAAAGATCAAATCAAAAGTAATATCAGATATGGCAGAAAGTCATTGTTGAACTGTATGTATTTTACATTTGAAATTAGATTTAAAAGATTATGCATTGACATTACCAATTGTGGTTTGAGCAGAAGTGCCACAACCTTGAAGGTTTCAACCCAAGGAGAGCAGTGCAACAATGTTTTTTCCTATGTGATGTTGTGTTCATTTGGGCTTTAAGAGATAGATTGTGTTTGTAGTTGTACATATCTTTCAAGTGAAGTTCATCTGCATTCCTTCTGGGTTTCTTGGAGGGATTTCTTAAACGAGAACTTCACCGAAAGACAATGCTGATTTATTTTGCATGCGATCTCACACACACATCCGAAAACTGTAAACAGTTTTGCAGGCGTTCATTTAATTTGAGTTATTGAGAGTTGATTAGTTAAGTTGTGGACCAGTGATGTCATTTGTACATGAATGACATTACTGGTCCACAACTGAGATCATGTGCAAAACAAATCAGCATTGTTTTTCCAGTGATGTTCTCCTTTAAACGAGAACTTCACCGAAAAACAATGCTGATTTATTTTGCATGCGATCTCACACACACATCCGAAAACTGTAAACAGTTTTGCAGGCGTTCATTTAATTTGAGTTATTGAGAGTTGATTAGTTAAGTTGTGGACCAGTGATGTCATTTGTACATGAATGACATTACTGGTCCACAACTGAGATCATGTGCAAAACAAATCAGCATTGTTTTTCCAGTGATGTTCTCCTTTAACACTGACACTCACTCACTCAATCACTCACCCACCTAGTTGTGTCTGTCCTTGCAGGCTCTGGGGGTCCACACTGGTTTGGGTCACAATTCCAACAACTGCAGGCTACTCTCGGGTCCAGCTGACTGGTCTGTGCATGATGAGGATGAGGATGTGTTCCAGCTTGAGTCTCTCCTCGCTCCGCTAGCTCTCTGTGCTGTGCTGCCTGGCTCCACACCTCCGGCCCTCTGAAAACCTGTCCGCTTCTTGTGCTGCTTTGATAGAAATAATGTGCATCCCTGCAGCAGCTTGGCACTACCTTATCGTCACACAGATTAACTTGTAGTATTTTATTTACTGTCATCCCAGGGCGCATACCGTTTCCTGAAGGCTTATTTATATTGCAAAGTGCTTTCAATTCTGGTGCTATTTCAGATTCATCCATTTTAACCAGGTTACTGCAGTGTGGCCAGAAGCTATCAAGTAGGAGAGAAGCAGAAAAAAGTTGAATTGTCAACTATTAACGAATGAAGGCAAAAACAAATACCTAACTCTGTGGAACTTGACAAAAAAATGCATTATATGAATTTTAACTAAACCATTTCAGTGAGTGTCTCCTAGTTTCCTTTTACATACGTTTCTTAAATTGTTTTAGACTTATTTTACACGAGCCATCAAAGCCACTTAAATTATTTCAGATATACCGTAGAATAGATCAGTGGTTCTCAAAATGTTCCACATCAAGCACCCTAAAACCAAAACAAGTTAGACCACGGACCCCCATTTGATAATATTGTGTCCCAAGGTCCCCTATGCGGCTATGTGATATGATTTTAGCTTTTAGATGCTACAGACAGTGAATTAAACCCATGACCAAAATAGTCATAACATTCTGTCATTGTGTTACTTATGGATGGAATTATAGTGGTAAATAAATTATTCCACTTTTTGCTGGGGACCCCCTGGGGGTCCGCAGACCCCACTTTGAGAACCACTGGAATAGATCATTAAGAGTGATTTCCTATTATGCACTGAAAACACACACACACACACACACACAGTAATCAAATCGACATTACCTAGAAAAATGTGCATTGCACACACATGACTTATTGAACACAACCTCTAGGAAGAGCAACAAAACCTACCTGTTGTTGGATTCTTCACACTCCTGTGGCCTGTGGGTGCAGAGGCTTGTACTGTAGTTTAAGTTACAGCCTGCTGTATGCAAATTCATCACTTCAATGGCATCCAATCAGAGACAAGAGTGCATTCCTGCAGCTTCTGTTGTGCAGGAAGATCAGTCGGAGCAGTTTCTGATAGTAAGGTAATACTCCACAATGGACTTTGGTCATTTGAAAATTAAAGTCACCTTACAATAATCTGTGAAGGAATATTAGTATATAGGCTTAACAATGAAACAGATTATACACTTGAGCAAAAGTTTTTAGTTTTCACTCCACTTTGTCAGTCGCTCAGTGAGTCTCACTCTTATTTACACAGCAGATACCTGTGAAGTGATTTGCATATACTGTATCGGCGGTTCAGTCATGGCGTCTTCCTCATGTCATGTTCAGCCTTGGGGGACATCCACAGAGACTCACATCACTCTTATTGACAGCTGTGGCGTTTTGGCTGTCTATTTGATATGATCATGAATGATTGATTTGTTTTCTCAATCCATTTTTTGTTTGCTGGTGTTGCAAAAGTCTCTGGCACTGCATGTTCTCTGCATCAGTTGTTTTTTTCAATGGTTGAAAACTGGTCAGCTTACATCATCATGATGATGGCAAGATTGTTTATTTCAAAACCAGTTGTGTACAAGTAACAATAAATAATGTGTTGACCAAAAACATTTCCTGTAAATCTACTGAATGATGGTAAACAAAGTGATACAAAATCGAACAATCCTTTTCTCACTCCCCGCTCCCTTGCTCAAAATGTAACATAAATACACATAGAGAAATGGCGTATAATCCTGCCTGGAATGCACCATCTGACATACTCACTACTTCAGGATGTGATGTGTTGTCCAGAGCTAGAGGTTTCCCTGGCAAAGCACATACACAATGGCAGACATGTGGAGCAAATAAATACCATGAAATAAACATGTTTGGTCTCATAAACAACATGTTATTTCCATATACACATTATGGCAGGACAAATACAGGTACACATCCTTCATTCCAGTCATGAAAATGGCAGCTCGTTTGTTTGGCCATTAGAAGCAAAAAGACAATCTGTATGTTGAAAGCATAATTCTTACACAGCCTGCTGCCATACAATAATGCAACATACATTTTTAAAATATCATCATTATAATAAGCAGTCAGCCTAACAATGGTTGCTGTTAGTGGGGAGTGGGGGGGGAGGCAGCCCCGGTTACAACCGCAAGAAGCCATAATGGAACTCAAAGTTACTTGAAGCGGACTCAAAAATCATTGGCTGAAGCACAAATACAATGGATGCACTTAATATCAGTGCAGATGGCGTACACGTGGGGTGGAAGAGTCCATGTTGCAATAGGCGTTTAGTTAGTGTATAGAAAGCATGAAGGCATTCCCTTAGGTTATAAGAATATTACTAAACATAAAAAGGCATGAATGGGTGCTATAGTACATCTAGGTTCCTTGAGAAGAGGATAGCAATATCATTATATTAACCTCGTAAAAAAGGTCAGTGGGCTCCCAGAGAAATATCTGAGATGTTCCGATCCATAATGTCTAACTATTACCGTTCCTATACGATTATGTCACAATTTGTGTTGCCAACTTTCAGCCTCACACGTTTTTCTACACGTTATAATTCTGGAATAACCTTTAACCTTGGATTTAAAAAAATCCACACATTTCCAAAATATCAAAACTAATATAAAATGAAAACCAAAACCAAAAAAATAAAAAGGGATAAGTAAACAAGCAATTTATATTTACACTACATACAAGTTGACACGACTTTCATCTGCAGCAGTCATTTTTCAATTCTTCAGTCATCACAGCCCCCCTCCCCCCTCCCCCCCCCGCCTTGCCTTCACTCTCAGTGGCGTGCATCGAGATGTGAAGTCGTTCCACACCTCGAAGCACCAAGAGAGACCTGGAAGTGTGAGAGTGATAAGAGTGAGTGGGTCATAGCGTTGCCGTCCCTGTGTGCATGAAGCAGGGAAGTCACAAGTCAAGTCGTTGAGTTTGTTCAATCGTCTTGCCACTGGGATGACAAGAGAACCTTGCGGTGGCATCTGGCTCCCTCTGGTGGCCGGAGTGTGTGAATAACATGAGGTGACAGAGCTCAGAGATTATCCCCTGGCTGGTACTGAGGCTCAGTGGCAGTGAAGTAGTCCTCCAAAAAGGCCTGCAGGTACTCGAAGGTGGGCCTCTCCTCCGGGTCTTTCTTCCAGCACTGGACCATGAGCTCGTGCAGGGAGCTGGGGCAGTCTTGGGGGCATGGCATCCTGTAGCCCCGCTCCACCTGCTCCAGCACCTCGCGGTTGTTCATACCTGGAGAGAGGACCATGGGAAGGCGGGGATAAGCCAAAACAGCTGAATAATTACATTTACTCCCATTACTGTAGGGAGGAGTTTTCTTTTGTCTGGTGCTAAAAAAAAAATGTTCTAAATAAAGAACAATGTTGAAATTGAGAAGTTTGGACTTTTTTTGTTTTAAAACTGTAATTTGTGTTTGTTATTGGAGTGTGTAAAGTACCGAAAAAGGTACCGTTTTGGGTACCGTACCGGTATCGGTTCAAATGTGAACGGTACTCATCCCTACTGTAATTGAGTAGCTTCTTGAGTATTTTTTAAAGTCAGTAATTTTACTTTTACTTAAAGATCCCATGAAATTGACTCTTTACTTCCTTACTTTGATGGATTTGATGCATTTGGGGTGGGACAAGATGCAGTGAGGGATCATTCAAAGGCTAAACCAATGGTTTTCAAAGTGGAGTCTGGGGACCCAGAGGGGGTCCCCAGCAAGAAGGGGAATACTTTATTTTCACTATAAATGAAGCCTCACGTTAGTTCCTTTGAGACACAGAAGTCATAGCTATGCCCTAGCTGTAACCAGCTGTCAGCTGCTGATTGGATCATTGTTCATTCAGCAATCACAGCCATTCTCACAATAAGGCGGTCCATTTAAATACGGCCTCCTCTCACTCTGATCTTTGCTCCACCTATGCTGATGCTCCACACTGCTGCTGCTGGCAATGCTTTGGCTCCACCACCCCAGCCTCCACCTTTCTAGCTCAGTCTGCTTGGCTCAAAGGTTAAACGTGTATTCTAGCTCAAGAGCCTGCATGGGTCAAAAAGTTGAACATGTATTCCATGTCTTGCTTAGGCTCCCACTGTTACTCACCATGGCTTTAAATTAATCTGAAATCTTGTATCCCCATGGGGGGATTTTGCTGCCCTCATCTTCTGTAAAGAGCGGAGCCTTCAATGCCAAACATAACTGTTATTTCCATTTATGCAACAAATGGTTAAATCTATGACGAGTGTTCTTGAATGAATTACATTCAATAGTAACACAATGACAATGTATGAATATTTTGATCATGGGTTTCATACACTTTCTGTAAAAAACGTCTAAAAGCAATAATCTTATCAAATGGGGGTCCGTGGTCTAATTTGTGTCAGTTCAGGGGTCCTTGTCGTGAAAAGGTGTGAATGTATATTATATAAATGTATATTTTAGAATAAATGTTGTAGCTTCTTCATAAAGATGAATTTCCCCATGGGGATAAATAAAGGATAACTTAACTTAACTTCAATCATGAGAGACTCGTAATATAATTTTAACAAACTTTATTGAATCAGAATAGACAGTTTGAGTATGGCGTATGACTCCATGATGTGACGCTCCTCTTGCTTATGAGAGAGGGGCGTCAGTGCTGTATGAGATAGGACATCCCCCTTAAGGGGATCTGTTTCCAACAGGAGTCATAACATTGGTGGTGATCTGGGGAGGTGGTGGGATGAAGCTTCTTGCTCTGGAGATGCTGGATGAATGCGTGATGCTGACACGAGGTGAGTGATGACTGCACAAGTGTGATTTAAGCTGTGGTGATGGGGGCTTTATATAGTACCAGGAGAAGGGCATTTATGATGTCATAACTGACGTCATTTGGGCAACTGACGTCACACTGCAAAGGTGACGTCATGGAGAAGGTGACGTCGGAGATGGAGACGTCATTTAGTGACGTCATTTGGGCTGAGGGTTATGACAGCATGGGGTGCTCTATTAATGCCTTATTTGGTCTTCCATGATTGAACTACAGTCTGCGACTACACTTCAATCATGAGAGACTCGTAATATAATTTTAACAAACTTTATTGAATCAGAATAGACAGTTTGAGTATGGCGTATGACTCCATGATGTGACGCTCCTCTTGCTTATGAGAGAGGGGCGTCAGTGCTGTATGAGATAGGACATCCCCCAAAGGAATTTAAAGTTATTTCAGGAACTGGGAGAGTGAAAACGGGGGTCATGGAGCTCGCCTGGGGTATGCTTTAGTCAGGTCGTGGGCTGACGGGGGGAGAATTTAGGCATGTCGGGAGATGAGGGGCTGACCGGGGTTTTTTAAGGCAAAGCGGGGTTGCAAGGGCGTGGATGTGGATAGCCCGGGCATGGGCGCATTGATGAGGAAAAGGAGAGTTTGATCACCACCAACGAAGTGCTTGTTGCCTCTTTAGTCATGGAAGGAGGGATCTTTGGGCTGATAATATGGTGTCTTGCTCTGGTCGAATGAAAGATGCATAGGCGGATGAGGACCAGCGCCCCAGTTGTTGAAGGGAGGCGGAGGACGCCCCCTGCATGGCTGCTGATGTGGCTGCTCCGATCCTGAAGGAGTGACTGGAATAGTTCTCTGCAGGGATGTTGCATTTCTGGAGTGTGGTCTTGAAGTGAAGGATGAACCAGGATCCTGTCATGTGATGATGGGGAGAGATGAGGAAAAGGGGGCCAAGGGCTGATTGAGGTTTATGCAAATGCCGGAATGATGGGTTATGCAGATTGTCGGGACATTGGCTGACTTGTCAGGACGTGGGCTGACTGAAGTTTAAGCAGGATGCAGGGATAATGGGTTGAGCAAGTTGTCAGGATGTGGACTGACTTCTCGGGACGTGGGCTGACAGGTTTAAGCAGAATGCAGAGATAATGGGTTGAGCGAATTGTCAGGACGGGGGCTGACTTGTCAGGACATGGGCTGACTGATGTTTAAGCAGAATGCAGGGATGATGGGTTGTGCAAATTGTCAGGACGTGGGCTGACTGAGGTTAAGCAATGGCAAGGACACTTATGGGGTTATATGCAAATTGCCCGGGCATGGGCACCAAACGGGGATTGGGAGAGAAGACCGCCACCAACGAAAGGCATTAATACTTCCTACCAATCATGGAAGGAGGCATCTTTGGGCTGATAATATAGCAGCTTGCTCTGGATGGATGTAGGACGCATGGCTGATGAGGACGGCAGCCCGGTTGTTGAAGGGAGGACCCCCCCGGGAGGGGACCACCCCCGTGGACTTCTGGGCTCTTTTGCCGCGGCCGCGGCCTCCGGAGTGCTGTGCGGACTGAGATCCGGGCGAGACGAGGACCTCCTTGACGTTGGATCTTCTTTTGCGGCCGCGGCCCCTGGTGAGGGGAGCGTCCCATGAGACGCCTGTGACGCCCGGAGATGGAGCCTGGGGATTGGGGATTTGCCCGAGGCTGGCCGGGGCGTTGAATGTGCTCTGGAGGAAAGCGTCCACGGTGGAGCTGAAACTTTGCTGCTCGTTTTCGGACTCGGACATGGTGCTGGACTGAATGAAGCTTCTTGCTCTGGAGATGCTGGATGAATGCGTGATGCTGACACGAGGTGAGTGATGACTGCACAAGTGTGATTTAAGCTGTGGTGATGGGGGCTTTATATAGTACCAGGAGAAGGGCATTTATGATGTCATAACTGACGTCATTTGGGCAACTGACGTCACACTGCAAAGGTGACGTCATGGAGAAGGTGACGTCGGAGATGGAGACGTCATTTAGTGACGTCATTTGGGCTGAGGGTTATGACAGCATGGGGTGCTCTATTAATGCCTTATTTGGTCTTCCATGATTGAACTACAGTCTGCGACTACACTTAATCAGAAACTGAACAATCGTAAATTGAGGAGTCGTTCACGGTGATTTTCCAATTAAAAGAATACATTTTGAATGGTCCGCATGGAAAGTATGACATCTAACAAAATGTTTTTTGTTCATTTGTTTGTTTTTTAACTCCTGTGACTTTTACTCTCCTCTACTTTTATTTCATTAGATTTTTATACCAGTACTTTTACTTCTATTGACAATACTTCTACACGAGTACATAGGACATTATATTACGGTACTCTTCCACCACTGCTACCCGTCTCCCACTGTGCACTGAAAACTCATCTTCAATAAACGACCTCACATCTCCGTCTCCCTGGTGAATCTTTTCCCCTCTTCGCTATTCGCTCTAATTGCTCTTAAAAAAAGGGGAAAAAAGAAAAGAAAAGAAATCCCTTTAATCTATTTCATGAGCTCATGCATTTCATCCCTTTTCCTGAAACCTCTCTCTTACAAGATCTTTCTGCAGTCGAAGGAATATTGCCAGGGAACTTCTTACTATTAAATGTGTGATTTTGTTTATCTAGGAATTTGAGATTATTCCCATGTTATTACAAGTCACCCTGGATAAAAGCAGCAATTACCAGTAAATGCCTAAACTGCAAATTTTATATAAAAGTAATGTGGCTGGCAGACACAGGGGGAAATCATATTCACAGAAACATAAACATGATCATCTGGGAACATTTCTCTGCATAATGTATACTACTGTGCAAAGTAATGTACAGAATGTGTGTGTGTTTTCCCCCCGTTTTGTTTTAGTTTTCATTTAATATCTACAAAAGGGTAGAAGCCTTGCATACAGTGTCAGTAGAATTAATCCCAATGAAAAACGTTGCCGCACACTCATAGCTCCAATGCAACAAATCTTCCAAACCAACTTTTCAACAGGCAAGCTGCTTCCGTCAGGGCAATCTAAAAGAATATACATGTTCCCCGGCAGGTTTTATAGGGCACAGCACAGGTGTGTGCAATCAATAATGTCACATGACCACTAAATAGGTTACTAGATTCTAGAAATGCCAAACATAGAAAGGCCATGAACAAATTCTAGAGAAAAGGCAGAGGCCAACTAGTAGTACAAATACAAAATAGCAGTATTCAATCGAAATACAAAGTATATACCGTAAAATACACAATACAAAATTTCAAGTTACATCTAAACACCCTCAATCTGACAGAAAATACTAGCGGTGGGACGATACATCGATCTACTGTACATCAATGTGCCGATGACATCATCGATATCGTATTGTATATCGATGCAAAGTGAAAACCGATATATACGTATATATCGTCATCTTTAAGATACGCCTTGTAAATTCAAGGTGATGAAGCGTAGATGTGCATGGCTTAATGGTTAATTGAAATGTCATAAAAACATTTGCACATAAACATGAGAAATGTGGCACTTTATAGTGAACAGAACAGGTCTATTTTTACAATTCTTTATTAAAAATTAAATAATATATCATGTATTATTTAAATGTCTGGAAGAACTCAGAAATAAAATGATCAAATCATGTTTTAGTTGCTTTTTGTGAGGCGATATAAATCTAACTGATTGGCATATGATATCTCATATCGATTGCAGGCCCCTGAATTGGATCGAAACGAAAACGTATTGTGGCAGACTTTGTGATATCAGCAAATATTGTATCTTGGTCCAAAGAATCGATATAATATTGTATCATGTTGAACCTTGTGATTCCCACCGCTAGAAAATGCCCATTAACCAAGTCATCTCATGTTCAAACAATGGGGATATTTATATGATAACATGCCCTCGCGGCAAAGTGTATGTTGGGAAAACAAAACAGGCATTGAAAATACATAAAGCTCAGCATCGCAGCATTATCAGATGTAAGAATGTTCCCCATCCGTCTGTACATTGTATTGAGGCTAATCGCCCAATCTCTTCTACAGCAACCTCAAACGCTTTTCTCCTCTCTGCCTCACTGTACAATTTGATCTCTGCCCTTCCCTGTAATTGCAAGTTACATTAGATCGGTTGTTTATGTGCCTTTGTCTGTAATGTGATCTTGTCTGTGAAACAGTGATACTGCTGTACTGTTGGTGGATACTGTTCTATTGGATTTTGTGATATTTCTACCGCTCCTCTGTAATTGTTCTTTTAGATGACCTCTTTGTGTTTTGTCTAGAATCTGGGGTATGGCTCTTCTAGGTTTGCAATTTCTAGAATCTAGTAACCTATTTTATGGTCCTGTGACATTGATTACATCCACCTGTGCTGTGCCCTATAACAGTCCGGGTGATGTGTGTATTCTTCTAGTAGATTACCCTGAAGACGACAGCCTGCCTCTCAAAACGTTGGTTTTGGACAATAAAACGTGTTGCATTGGAGCTGCAGCCACCTTTTTCATTTTGATGAATTCTGCCCCTGTCAGCCAGCAGCTCGCAACACCTCACTGTGGGTTTACAATATCAGTGGACACAAAGAGACACCACAGTAATCAAATGAAAGTGCCTTATATAGTATACAGGGCTAAACCATCTCACCTGGATAGGGCACTCTGCCCTTGGTCACCAGCTCTGTCAGTAGGATGCCAAACGACCAGACGTCTGACTTGATGGTGAATTTCCCGTAGAGAGCAGCTTCAGGAGCGGTCCACTTGATGGGAAACTTTGCACCTGAAGACAAATTCACAAATGTGATTTCCCAACATCTTTCTCAGATTGATGAAACTCGGGGGGTTAAGTAGGCAGCTGCAGGTTTAAAAAGCATTACTTGACTTCGCTGCTGCAATTCCAACAAAAATGCAGAGAGAAATAAAGTAATAGCCTTTTAAGGGAAACCACAGAAGTAAAGTAGGTCACTCTCCGCTGTATTGTATTTTCTCCCTCCATCTGTGATTCCATCAGCGTACAGCCATGAGGAAACGATAACATCCCACCGGGGAGAAGAGGAACAATTCCATTATCTCTGCTCTCCCTCTCAGTTTGGGCTCGGCCCAGGGTGAACAAGTCAACATTTAGAACACAAACAAATGAGCGGCTGTTACATGTTGACAGAATGACAAAGAGTCTGGAAATCCTCCTGGTCAACTTCAAGTCTGCCAACTCTTCAACTAGGGGGAGGAAGAGGTTGAAGCTGACCAGGATACAGCTGCATTTTGACTGACAGGCAAGGGAAAACCTGCCTCACCCATTTTCTTCCAAATGATATAATGCTTTATGTATATATACAGTATGTTCAATGATATGATGTGTAGCAGGGTTGCCACTCTTTTTTTAATGATACATTTCAAGGACTTTTCAAGGACAAAGTATTAAAGCTACAACAAGCAGCGATGATCGCGTCGGGATGTGCCACAGTCGCAGTTGGGGAGCTATCGTGCCGTCTTGCAACACCAAGCCCCAATACCCATATCAGATAAAAATCTCCTCCCTTCTGATGCATCTGCCAAGTTTGGTGAGTTTTCAAGCATCCCTAGCACCTCAAAAACAGCTTCCTGTTTCCATGATGTATAATGTGTCGCCATGGCAATGACATTTGATGAAAACTCAAAAGCTTCACTATTGAGCATCATCAAAGTCTTAAGGCTTTAAACAGTCAACAACAATGCGGGTTACTTAGGTGACCAGCCGCATATTTGAGCCAAGAATGCCTACAAGAGAGCACAAGCCAATGACACAGTGCAGCAATCAGAAAATCACTGTATGCTTATAGCCTACATGGAGAGTAATGGAGTAGATAGGAAGAACGTGTGTGAAGCTTGGCCCAGCAGTCCAGCTGTATAATACAAATGGTATCATAGGTGAACTCTGAAATGACGGAGCGCACAAGGCTCAAACTCAGAGATTCCGGTAGGCTAAATGCAAGCACTTTTAAAAAGGACCTCTTTATAAATCCAAGCACTTTCAAGGTATTGATTTTCATTTATTTTTTAATCTAAATTAATTTCCAGAGCTGTGGCATCCCTGTGTTGAATCTTGTCCTATAAATGTCCTTCTGCACATGTACAGTACTTGTGTCAATATGTGAATTCACCAGTGTCACCAGTGTTAAGAGTGTCTGTGTCTGTGTGTGTGTGTGTGTGTGTGTGTGTGTGTGTGTGTGTGTGTGTACATGTGCACAATATGATTTGTCTTGGAATAAGTCATTGCATACACTGTCGAGAGCAAGGACCACAATGGAAACAAGTCTGACTTTTTTATGATATCCTTGATGTTTTTTTAAGATGCTTGTCTGTCTTGTGTAGCATGTATTTTGTCAAAATGTCAAATAAACTAAACTAAACTAAACTAAAACTAAACTAATCCCCACCAACTATTTCCTCTGACGATTATTTATTTATTCTTTGAAGAGGCTGTGGTTGTGGGGAGGGATCTTTATTAATTATTATTATTATTATTTCCGATTTCATCCCATTTCTCCCCAATTGTACTTTGCCAATTTCCCCCCTGCTGCCCCGGGCGCTGCTCCACCCTCTGCCGATCTGGGGAGAGCCGAGACAGCACCATGCTTCCTCCGAGACACGCGCAGTAACCAGCTGCTTCTTTTCACCTGACAGCAGGAGCCTCACCAGTAGGACGTAGCACGTGGGAGGATCACGCTATTCCAACCAGTTCCCTTCCCTCTGAACAGGCGCTGCAACCGACCAGAGGAGGCGCTAGTGCAGCGACCAGGACAAATACCTAGGCAGGGATTTTACCGCTACACTACGGATGCCCGGGATCTTTATTTTAACATTCATCCAACTATGCCTGACACACTATAGCACCACTAATAGTCAGATATGAGACACCTATAAGAATTACACGACTGTCACAGGAAAATCTCTATACAAACACTCAAGGCGTCAGTAACTCCCTGTTAACAAGCTCCCAGACACACAACATTTCCACATGGGAAATGGCATCTGTTAAAACTGTCTGGTACCTTGTCTTGCTGTGTATTCGTTGTCCTCTATGAGCCGGGCCAGACCAAAGTCTGCGATCTTACACACCAGGCTGTCTCCGACCAGGATGTTGGCAGAACGCAGGTCTCTGTGGATATAGTTCATCCTCTCGATATACGCCATGCCCGCCGCCACCTGCCCAATTAAAGAGTTCTTTCAGTGCTCATCATATTACTCAATGTTTTCTAGGTGATTAAGGCTGCTCTAGGCAAGATCTTTATGTAAAAATAGAGCCATCCTATCAGCCTAAACCACAAAGAGAGCCTCATCTTCACCAATTGAGACCCTGTACTTACCTCTCCCTGCCAGTTGGAGCCGCCAAAGCGAGACGTTGCCTAGTGCAGTTTTAAATTCAACTGTACGACAAGATTGGAAATGGCTATCAATTTAAATTTAAATAAATAAGTGTTGAAAATGACTGAACTAGGGGTGCTGTGTAATATGGAAAAAATCAAATAAATATTATAATATTTTGACCAAAATTAATACCTCAATATCAATATTGCGACAATATTGAAGGGATGCCCATTGGTGCTTTAAATTTACACAATATTTTTGATAAATAATCATCAGTAATGTGGATATAATGACTAAGTGGGTAAAGGCAAATTATAGACACACCATGATATTACAATATCCAAAATCTAAGATGATATCTAGTCTCATATCACAATATCAATTTAATATTCATATATTGCCCAGCCCTAGACTGAAGTGAATTCTGGTCTTATATCTCTTTCAAGGTGTGTTAGTGAGTGATAGAGAAAAGCTATTGATTATGAAATACAGCCAATGTAACTGAAATGTTCTCTATCGGTGAGTAACATAGATTCACAGTGTACAACATCATGAATTATGATCAGGTTCAACAGTGTACCTGAGCTGCCATGTCCACTAGATTTGGCAGTTTAAGGCCTCGGCCTTCTCCATCCTTTAGGAAGTCAAGCAAACTCCCTAAAAAGAAGAGAGAGGGGGACACAATGTCAAACATCACCAGCTGCTGCTCCTAAACTCACATCTGGATCAAACCTGAAAACATGACGCAGCTAAAGTGACATCAATCCTGGGCCTGCTGCCACACACATTACACTAAGAGACTGCTGCCACATTACACCAAGCCTTCATTTGTTTGCTGTGGTAACGGTGTTTTTGAGCAAGATGATCTCCGTCACAACCGCAGTTAGTAAGTGGCTGTGCATCACTGTAATTGTGTTTGGACACAGGGGACATGGGAATGAGCACCACGCTGTCAATTAGGATGCAAAATACAGTACATACTGTATATACTAGGGCTGTCCTCCACTCAGGATTCTGCCAGTCCAATCAGGTTCGACTGTCCAATACGAATATTCCGACTATTCTATGCAAAAAAATAAAAAATAAAAATAAGAATATCTTCATTGATTAGTTTTGTCCACATTAACAACAATGTCAATGCAACAGAGTGATGGGGCCATATTTTTGAGCATTTAAAAATCAATAAGAGACAATTATGATCATGGAACATTTGAATGGCCTTTATTTCACCTTAAACATTAAATCAACATGTAGCCTACATTAGGGCTGTCACTTTTCATTCGAAATTCGAATGCAACTTCGAATGTGGGGGAGGGGTTCGTGTTCGATATGTAAATTGACTGTTCGATTTTTTTTTTTTTTTTTTTATGAACCAAAATTAACAAACTGCTGCTTGCTGGTAATGTTAATCCCATGTCAGAAAAAGTCTCCAGATTTGTCGCGTTAGTCTCTTCTGAGAAAGATTGTCTCCAGGGTCTGAAAAGTTGTCTCGAGTTGGATGCAGCCAAGTTTGTGAGGCAGTGTTGTGACTGTGAGCGTCCAAGCTAACATGTCGGGCTGATGCCCGGTGGCCTGGACTGATTTTTTTTTTTTTTTTTTTAATTAACCAAAAAACTTCGAATATATTCGAACGAATTTCGGGCAATTAAAGTTCGTTCGAACTTTATTTTGGGAAAAAGTGACAGCCCTAGCCTACATGGATAACAACTTGAACAGTTCTTTAGCCGATTTCTCAAAAACTAATAGGCATAAATAAATCTAAACAAGAATAAATTAACAAATGAAATTAAGATTGGAATTTAGATGGGGGAAAACGACTGGTCGACTTGAGGACTCAGCGGTTTCTCGACTGATGATTCGACTATTCAACTTTTAGAGGACAGCCCTAGTATTTATATACTATACTGCACTTGCATCCATGTGCATGTCCACAGCTCTACTGTCCATAGATGCATAAATGATGTACAGACTGCGTGGGTGTGCATGTATGCAGCTATGTAATATTCATAGTGTGTTTTCAAGTAGACTCAGTTCTCAGTCTCTATCGGCTTCACTCAACTAGAGACTGAGGACTTTCTCCCAGCTCTCGTTGTTACAACTGAGTGGAAACAGAGTTTGGGGGGAAAAGATGCATCGCAGAACCAATCCAGAGACTTTAGGGTGGCTCTACGTGCAGAAGGGGCGGTCACATGCAGAAGTTGTGTGCTTGTAAACGGTGTTAGGATGACGTCATCATTCCTACTTTGACGTCGTCATTCCTACTATGATGTCATCAATCACTGATGATGTCATGATTCATAAGCGTCTTTCATGCCTTTCGCTGGTGATGTCATAACACAGGTGATGTCATATTCACATCTATAAGGGCCTGTTCCTGCAGGTCCTCGCCAGTGATTGATAATCTAAATTCTCATCAAGGATCATACCAATCTCTGCAATCTCTGCGACCGTTCCCAAACCTCGAACTGCGCAGCCCCAGCCATCAAGTTCCACAACACCCCAGCTTCTCAAGACCTACCAAGTTTCCCGTGGCCCTCTACTACCCGCGAATAGATCCACATGTCCAACACCGGTCCTGACAGTATGAATCACTCAGAAATGGATCTAGCGGGCAAATTTCTCACCCCAATCAAGGAGGAGGCCCCCAATCACTCTAAAGCGGATCTAGCGGACACACTTCCGCCAGTCAAGGAGGAAGCTCCCGAGACCCCAGTTTTCCCGCCGGCCACGTCAGGTGGTCCACCAGACGACACCTTCCAAACAGCACTGATTTCTACTATTTCCGGCCTGGGCGCGCGACTCGCGGAGATGCGACGGGAGCAGGCGCTCCTCGATGACATCCTTCGGGACGTGCTCGACGGCCAGAGGGAGGCAGCTGATCTGCACGCCCTCCTGGTTGGCCGGCTGGATCGTCTCGACGGGCTAGGCCCCCAGGGCGTCATTCCGCAGTCTCCTGCCCCCCCTGCCCCTCCTGCCCCAGTTCCTGAGCGATCAGTCGCCCCAACGCCAGTTACCCGGCCGGTCGCTTCAGCTGACCCACCAGGCGGTCAGCTGGATATCTCCACTCATCCTGATATCTCCACTCATCCTGATGTCTCCACTCGTCCCATCACGTTCGGAGACTTGCCGACAATACTTGAGCTGATTGCCCAGCAGGAAAAAGCAATCCAGGCGCTGGTTTCCAGGGCCGATGTTCGGGACGCCCTCCTGGTTAGCACAATCCAGGCTCTGGCTTCCGAAGCCGCTGATCAGCACGCCCTCTTGATTGGCCGGCTAGATCGTCTCGACGGGCTAGGCCCCCTGGGTGCCATTCCGCAGCCTTCTGCCCCTCCTGCCCCAGCTTTCGAGCGCACCGCCGTTCCGGAGGTTTCCAGACCTGCTACTCCCCCGTCCACAGCGGCCGTTGCTTCTAGCTCTGCCTCTCGGCCGCCCCCAGCTGCTAAGGGCATATTCTGGGGGGGAGTTCGCGTCATTCCAGAGCAGGGGCACCCACATTTGAGTCCCAGCAGCCATCTGTACCGTGATCTGACCGGCAGGGTTCGCATCACACCAGAGGAGAGGCAGCGCCGTTTGGACACCCGGAGCTGCCTGTACTGTGGTCGAGCCGGGCATTACCTCTCCTCCTGCTCCCGGCGTCCAGTAAGTGGTCCCACCGCTCGCCGGCCCGTGGTACTCTCAGTGGATCAAGACTCTACGTGTCCAGCCGAAGAATCTGTACGGTTGGGTAGCGTTCCCTGCAGGACCCAGGAGTGGCAGTGTGTCTCCAAGAGGGTTAACGAGTTGGAGAGGACCGTCGATCGTCTCATTGGGAAGTTCAATCGCTGCCTGCAGATCGGCTCCGTCCCCCCGCAGGGGGCCTCCGAGTCTGCTGGCCCTGAGGCACAACCTGAGGCACAACCTGTGGACCTGTCCCTCGCCGAGTCTGAACCCGTACCTGAGGCACAACCTGTGGACCTTCCCCTGGCCGAGCCTGAACCCGTACCCCAGCAGCAGCCAATTCCTGTCCCTGACCAACACGTAGGTTCCAGCCTCATGCTGGGAGGCTCCCGTAGTGTCGTCAGCCCTCGGTCAAGAGCAAGAAGAAATAAGAGGCGTTTAAAGGAGGAGACGGTGGGTGACCTCCCCAAACTACAGGTCGGGAGGGCAGGCCTCGCTGTGTCAGATCCCCCTGCGGCTCTGCCTTCGGAGACGGCGGCATTTGACCCTTTTGATGGTCTCCAGCCTCCCGTGTTTGGATCGTGCCCCGGGGGATGGCCGGCCCCAGAGGATCCACCGGACCCGGTGGAAGTTCTATCTACGTATCGGTCCATCTATGGCTTCGATATCCTGTATTAGGGAGGAGCACCTCCACTGCCCTACACCCCCTTTGGGGTCTGACCACCTGCATCTAACCACCTGCTGAAGAGCACCTCACTCTCTTACACCCCCTTTGGGGCCTAACCACCTGCGTCTAACCACCTGCGGAAGAGCACCTCCACCAGAACCTACGGATTTTTTGTCTCCCAGATGCCATCCTTGATGGCCCCATTGGACGCCAGGTGACGTCCGTTGAGGGGAGGGTACTGTTAGGATGACGTCATCATTCCTACTTTGACGTCGTCATTCCTACTATGATGTCATCAATCACTGATGATGTCATGATTCATAAGCGTCTTTCATGCCTTTCGCTGGTGATGTCATATTCACATCTATAAGGGCCTGTTCCTGCAGGTCCTCGCCAGTGATTGATAATCTAAATTCTCATCAAGGATCATACCAATCTCTGCAATCTCTGCGACCGTTCCCAAACCTCGAACTGCGCAGCCCCAGCCATCAAGTTCCACAACACCCCAGCTTCTCAAGACCTACCAAGTTTCCCGTGGCCCTCTACTACCCGCGAATAGATCCACATGTCCAACACCGGTCCTGACAAACGGATAAAATGGAATCAAATAATGTAACGTTGCTTGGAACATCCATTTTCAATGTTTTAAAAAGCTCTCTCCGTGTTACAAAGTGATTATCTGTGTCTCCAGTTTGTTTCACTACGGAGGATAATGGTGGGGAGCATCATTTCCGGTAACTTGACAAAGGGGCGTAGGTTTGTTAGCGGCCGTTCTTGCTGCCGTTCAAACTACTGCTTTTGATAAGAAGTCCCAAGATGACTGGTAGTAATACACCGGAGGACTCATTCGGTCTGCACGTTTATTGCAGGGGGTGACTGACATTTCGAAGGGTGTGTGTCTTCGTCAGAGTCAAAAGACAAGACAGACATCTGTTGAAACATCGGTCACCCCCTGCAATAAACGTGCAGACCGAATGAGTGCTCTGGTGTATTACTTTTGGTAGTCTGTTTGAAGTGCCCAGGTAAAAGTCTTTCTATGCATGTCCTCTGCTGTTGAGCAAGAGGACACTCGTATTCTAAAGTTGGCTGAAGCTCACTGTTGGGTCTAGTTTTCAAGTGTCAGTTGGTTAGAGCGCGTGCTACCTTTGCTCATGTACTCGGTGACGATGTAGATGGGCTCCTCTGACACCACGGCGTACAGCTGGACCAGCTTGTCGTGTCGAAGCTTCTTCATGATCTGAGCCTCCTCCAGGAAGGACTCGGGCGACATGGTGCCCGGCTTCAGAGTCTTCACCGCCACCTTGGTGGTGCCATTCCACGTGCCTGACGACAAGACAGGAGAGGAACATTTATGGACAGTCAGCCAGGATGAGGGGAAGTCTGGCATTCCCACAGCCACATGTTCCAAAGTCAGAAAATGAATATGTTAATCACAAAACGAGACATTGACGAATTCAAACAATATGACACCAAGTCTGACAAAAATGATTGCTGGCATTAAATGAAATGAAAGTAAAACTGTTTATTGAACACTACTCAAGTTATCAGTTATCTTCTTGAGCCTCTCTGTCTATCTTAGAGGATGTAATTATCTGTGTTGTTTTAAATATGGAGCAATTAATATAAGGCAACATTGAATTACATTACATTACATTACGTCATTTGGCAGACGCTTTTATCCAAAGCGACTTACAATAACACACTTTTTGTCAGCAATAGAGCAATCAACTATGGAGCACAGTCTATGACAACTACAAATCCTGAAGGAACAGTGGTACTGTACGAGTTTTAGTTTAGGATTTATTTATTTTTAATAAAGAGAGAGAAAGAAGAGAGAGAAAGAAGTTAGATCAAGAAGGGCCCAGGTGGAGCCTGAAAAGGTGAGTCTTTAGTCTTTTCCGAAAGATCGGCAGTGATTCAGCAGTCCTGACCTGTCCTTGAATGTACTGTATATGTTTTTGGAATAAAACCATTTAATTCTAATTCCAAGATTATGTGTAACAGGTCTTGGCAGACATGCAAGTTTCAAAATGACTGTAGAAATACAGGCTGGAGGCCTGAGACATACGTACATAGGCTGATGCAAAAGACTCAACATACTGCCAACAACACTAGAAGAACAAAGAGCTGTGTGTCCATTTAGCAGCATAGCCAAAACATACTTGTTTTGGCTATGCTTATTTTTCAAGGGTACTGGCTAAGATGAACTGACTTTAAATTTAATCAAATCCACCATCCTATCCGAGTACTGTATTACAGTCAAGTCTGTCTACCTATATACACTAAATTACTCAAGGGAAATAATGGAAATACATTTCTATTGATTTCTGTCTGCAGAAAACATCTACTGTCTGTTGAGTAATACTGGACAGGTTTTATGGACATGGATTTACTGTAGTAGAGCTAGACTAAAAAGTTGTTTTCAATTAAAATCTGCAAAATAATCCACTCTAGGATTAGACTTAATCCATGTTTGTGGAACCAGCCTCTAATTTGTTCAGATGGCAGCAGATCAGGCACACATGGGGCATTTAACTGTCCAATGTGGTATAAATTACATTCTATTGAACTGAAGTGAACTACTGTAAGATAGTGTGCCTGAACTGAGTTAAGATAAGCCATGTCACAAAAACATAATTAGACATCAGAAACATGTTCCACAATTGATAGATGCATACTATAACTTTTGACAGGTTTAAAAGCCCTTCCTAGTCCTGGATCCAATCAGAAACCACGGCAATCTCCAAAATCCTGATCTAGTCAACATGGACATTGATTTATGCAGATCTATCCCCCCACAAAAAAACTTCAAATCAGGGACATACATTTAATTCTGAAATGGTTCTTAATAGCTTAGCACTTCTTTCTTGGGGTCATTCTTGGGGTCATGCTGAATGATCCCCATTTTGCAAAATTGCTCACAAGATCCATTTTGGAGTTGGTGCCAAATAGTGGCTGATACCCACCATGGACATATGATACCCACCCATCCAGACTTCTCCAAACTGTCCGTTGCCGAGACGCTTGATGAGCTGCAGCGACTCCCGCGGGATCTCCCACACGTCTTTGGTTTTGACCGACAGGTCAGCCAGACGAGGCATGCCTTTGTGGCACGGGACTATCAGCCGGCAGCACAGTCCTGCAGCTCTAGCTGGATTGATAGGGTTTGAATTTAAAATCGCATTAGAATCATATTAAATCAATATAGTACATAATATGAAATTATTTTAATTCTCTATAAGCCATCATCGCTTTGTACTTAAAAAGGTACTTCACCCGTGACAATCTGACCATTTAAGACCATAAAAGTGCTGCAGTCTCACCAGAGTAGTGCTGCACGAGCTGCTGGAGCGTCTCAAACTGAGCCCTGGTGGTGATGTAGTAGCCTCCGCTGTCCAGCTTGCGAATCTTATAGTGTTTGACATGATCTCCCTTGATGTCGTCCCAGTCCTGGATGGAGAGGGAGAAGGCTCCTGGAGCAGAGATGACGAGATGCATTTGATAGAGAAGAAAAGGGGCAGATTCAAGAAGGCTCAAGCAGAAACTCTGGTCACACTTTACTTGACATCATAAGGGATTATAACATCATAAGAACATTATAAGGACATTGTGAGTGCATGAATATGGGGCAACTGCATAGTCAATGACAAATTAAATAGAATGTAATTTCCAGATGTCTTTCGCAAGAAAATATTATCCATGCTTCTATTGGACTTGCAATCTGCTTGCAATGCCACAATGCACTTCAAGTAAAGGGTTACCGAATCTGTATTTATTCACAAACCGATGAGTCTCTTTGTTGCTGCTTAAAATCAATCAACCTGTCCGGATGTTGGATGCTACTTGGTCAAAGTACCTTTGGTTGTTTCACTCTCACGGATGAGGAAAGTGCCTCTGGGGTTGCCGTTGGAGAGGAGCTGCCTCTCTGCGTCCTTTCGGCCTAGTTTACCAAAATACCAGCTGCAGGGAGGGAAAGGAATGATCAAACTGAGCTGCTGAAATGTTGGTTCAAATGTTGTGCTTTTGTGCTTTTATGTGCTATTATGGCACATTTTACAACAGATGGCATGAGCGCTCAAATATTTATGATGTGCTCACCGCTGAGGGAGACTGTTGGAGTTTGTGTGCGTGTGCGTGTGTGTGTGTGTGTGTGTGTGTGTGTGTGTTTGTGTGCAAGAGAGTGTGAACGTGCGTTCATATAAAAACTTTCACTCACTCCTCAGCTTGGATAGAGTCCACTGGAGCTACGTAATTGCTGGGAATGTAACCAGTTCCACCCGTAGTGAGAGAGCGAGCCTCCCACCAGTCTCCCTCACTGACAGAGAGAGAGAGAGAGAGAGAGCGAGAGTGGGGGATAGACAGAGAGCAAGAGAGAGAGAGAGAGAGAGATGATAGAAGGAAGGTGGAATAATCAACATTTACACATTATTCAGACAGGCATAAATAAAGATGAAAGATGAAACATTCAGATTGACTGGTTACACAAATGATGGGTGTCCAGTCCCTAAGAGCTGACTAGAGAGAACTAGTCACAAAAAGTTCAAAGATTTTATGCAGTCTACATCCTATGCATGGGCTCCATGTTTGAGTGAATAATCTCTTTAAAATGCATCGACTGGGTGACATACTAGTATAGCAAGAGAGGAAGGATAGTAATTGGCAAGGTGGATGAGAAACCTGATGGAAGGAGGATTTAAATTAGGCTTCACCATCGTGTGTTTAGGCATGATCTATCTCAGGAAGGCTTCACCATCGAACAGACTGTGGTCTGTGTTTAGGCATGATCTAGCTCAGGAAGGCTTCACCATCGAACAGACTGTGGTCTGTGTTTAGGCATGATCTAGCTCAGGAAGGCTTCACCATCGAACAGACTGTGGTCTGTGTTTAGGCATGATCTAGCTCAGGAAGGCTTCACCATCGAACAGACTGTGGTCTGTGTTTAGGCATGATCTAGCTCAGGAAAGCTTCACCATCGAACAGACTGGTCTCTGTTTAGGCATGATCTATCTCAGGAAGGTTTCACCATCGAACAGACTGGTCTGTGTTTAGGCATGATCTAGCTCAGGAAGGCTTAAGCAATAAGCAATAGCAATACATGATCCAAGAAAATGCTTGTGTTGTGTCAAAGCAGGGCAGCCCCATGACTATTTCCACAACAATTGAACACGATTTACCTTTTTCACAGCAGCCATTTTGTGTCTCAAAGGCAGGGTAAACACAGGTACAACCAAAACATTAATGAGGGTTTTCAACTTATCCATTTAGGTGTTGCAGTGCTGGGACCCTCATTAATGTTTTGGTTGCACCTGTGTTTCTCCTGCCTTTGAGACACAAAATGGCTGCTGTGAAAAAAGCCAATTATGGAACACTATCACTGAAAAACAGATCTGTCAGACTTGATTAGTACAACCTTCATAAGCCTTGGCTGATGTTGAACAGATTGGGTCTACAAGCGTCGGACCCGCTCCCTCTTCCCTCTGCTTGCCCCAACATTGATGAAAGATGAAAAACAGAGGGCCAAAAACAGGACCGCCACCCTTCATGCTGTCATGTAGATGCTTTCACGCTTACGTGTTGTTGAGGATCTGGAACTTCTCCCCCTTCCTGAAGCTGAGGTCATCCTCCGTCCTGGCTTCATAGTCGTACAGAGCCACAAACAGGGTCACACCTGCAGGAGGCAGTTTACATGTTGGGGTTATAGTGCTGGTAGCTAAACATCAGACGTCAAGTATATGGATCAAGTATCATGGTGTTTTTGATGGTGGTCTTGTGGTTGGGCTTGACTGTCGAACATATGGGCTACCTATTTTGTAAATGCAGTAACATTAAATGTCTTACTGCCTTCATTTATTCCTTTATTTACAAACAGAAAACAGGGGGACTTTAGACTATTCTTTCCTAAAGAGAGCATCCTCTAGAGCAGTGATTCCCGGGCTGTGGAGGTACTGCAGGTGGGCCGTGAGTGGTCTGCCAACAATTTTCGCGGGCAATCAAATGTCTGTAGCAGGGTCATTTTTAAAGCTACATGGAGATCCTGCTATCAGAAGAAACTAGAAGACCTAAGGCATCCATTGGTACCAACCAAAATATGCTTGTCGGGAAGGGGGCTAAATAATGCTCCAAACATATTGAACAACAAATGTGGGCGAGGGAAAAATATTTCAAAGGGGTCTCTCAACTCAATGTATCTGAATGAAAATTGGTTCAATGGGTACCCACGAGTCTCCCCTTTACAGAGAAGGTAGCATTTACAGCCTAGCATTAATAGCTTGTGGATTGATTTCTTCTGTTGTTGCTTATCAAATTTTGTCTCAACAAATGTGTTATGCATGCAAATACTTCTGATGAGTAAGGGGGAAGAAAATGTTGGCAATCTTCTTTTGGGCATTTTGCCTAAATGTTTTTGTATGTGGATGGATTATTAATTTCCCTTATGCCCATGTTCACATGCTCCGCTAATGAAAAAAAAAGATATATATAAAAAAACATATCGGGTCTAGTCTCGTGTGTTGATCAGAGTTGTGATTAAAGGGTTGGGTGGGCTTCAGATTTTCTGATTTCAAAGTGGGTCATTCTTAAGTTTGGGAACCCCTGGTCTAGAGAGCAAATGGTTAATGCTGCAAACTATCTAGATTCTGAGGGTCAATCAAATTTATCTGAATGTATCTGCCCTGGAATCTCCCTATCTCATGCCTGGACTCTAACTCTAGTGATTTGATCTGAGTCATGCCTGGACTCTAACTCTAGTGAGTTGATCTGAGTCATGCCTGGACTCTAGCTCTAGTGATTTGATCTGAGTCATGCCTGGACTATAGCTCTAGTGATTTGATCTGAGTCATGCCTGGACTCTAGCTCTAGTGATTTGATCTGAGTCATGCCTGGACTATAGCTCTAGTGATTTGATCTGAGACATGCCTGGACTCTAGCTCTAGTGATTTGATCTGAGTCATGCCTGGACTCTAACTCTAGTGATTTGATCTGAGTCATGCCTGGACTCTAGCTCTAGTGATTTGATCTGAGTCATGCCTGGACTCTAGCTCTAGTGATTTGATCTGAGTCATGCCTGGACTAGGGATGCATCGATTATAAATTTTGATGTACGATTATACATGAGAAAAAACCACGATTATCACGGTTTCACGATTATTGTTATGGACGTATAAAAATCACATGAGCATTCTTTAAATAGAGGTTTTATTGTATTTCCCCCACAATCTTAACAGTTGCTGCCTTCCGGAAGACTAATAATACAGTAACCAAAATTAGGGATGCAGGATATGGATTTTTTACAGCCGATAGTATAGGCTTACGCTAACCGATAAATATTATCCTGGCCAATAACCGATATGATAAACATACTATGTTACTTTTTTCACATTTTTGTATTTAAAAAAATAAGTTCTTAACCTGTATTTTATGCACACCTGGGATTAAAAAAAGAAGAAAGAAAGGGCAGAT
The DNA here is from genome assembly GCF_964638095.1 of Poromitra crassiceps. Classification (NCBI taxonomy): domain Eukaryota; kingdom Metazoa; phylum Chordata; class Actinopteri; order Beryciformes; family Melamphaidae; genus Poromitra; species Poromitra crassiceps. Next base: position 51,489,065 of record NC_139625.1, on the reverse strand, counting down.
GTACTCAGCAAAGATGGATGATTTAATATCCCATGGCTCTGACCTAATCAAATCTAACTGACATCACTATTGTGAACATAAAACAAACAACATTTCTGATATATGATTGTTTTAGTAAAGTGTATCACTCAATAGTCAATACAAAAAATATTTTATTATTTTATAGAAGCGAAAGTCTATAGCTGCTTAGTCTGCAGAAAAAACACAAAAGGCATAGTAACTTAGACTCTTATTGGCATGTTACTGGCAACTAAATGGGCCGTCTGAATTTTGCATTGGGGTCAGTTCTATTGCAGTGATGATGGGGCAGGCATGGAAAGCCTCACTATAAGCCATCATGTGTCGTTTCACTTTTTACTGGAAAATGCTCCCTCTAGATTAAAGAAAGGACACTCTGTGGTGTTGACTGGTGTTTGTTATGTAAATGTGCGCATTTGTTTTCGTTGTCTCAGTCAGATCATGACTGCCAAGCAGCTAGCTACGTTAGCTTCACGTTATTAGGCCTACATGTAACATTAGCGGGTTGCTTTTGGAGTTGACACAAACCCTTGATGTTTCTTTTTGTGTAAAGCATGAGGTTCTCTATGGTTTACGCCAGCTCTGGGAGCATGAAGTGCTTTAAATGCGGGGATGTTTGGTCACAACGAGCTCGAGGACCGCTGCCTGTTGAACTATGTATGCTAGGCCATGGCCAGCTAGCTAACATTAGCCACAACAGCTAACGTTAACGTCATTGACTGTATGTTAACGGTAAACAAATCTGCTGCCTCCTACCCACGTTTGGTTTAACGTAACACCAGCTCAGACTTTCCCCTAATCTCAGAAACCTTGCGGGACATGTATTGCAACATTTATTTTGGTGCTGGCGTCCATGGCTAGGCTACCGACTGACTACTACTGGGAGACATGGCAGCTGCCTGTGTTTGGTGCCTCCGCTAAATAGTCCGTGCGGAAACGAAGCGAGAGAGACAGGTTCTTCACGGGAGTTTTAAACTGACGAACTGTTGTGAAACAAAACACTCGGTGTAGCGGAGCCTCTGCGGTTATATAACCGTGACGTTTTAAATCGCGGTTAATAGTCAAACCGGTTAACCCCTGCATCCCTAGCCTGGACTCTAACTCTAGTGATTTGATCTGAGTCATGCCTGGACTCTAGCTCTAGTGATTTGATCTGAGTCATGCCTGGACTCTAACTCTAGTGATTTGATCTGAGTCATGCCTGGACTCTAACTCTAGTGATTTGATCTGAGTCATGCCTGGACTCTAACTCTAGTGATTTGATCTGAGACATGCCTGGACTATAGCTCTAGTGATTTGATCTGAGACATGCTTGGACTATAGCTCTAGTGATTTGATCTGAGTCATGCCTGGACTATAGCTCTAGTGATTTGATCTGAGTCATGCCTGGACTCTAACTCTAGTGATTTGATCTGAGACATGCCTGGACTCTAGCTCTAGTGGCTCAACAAAGCCCTGCATACATTTCCCTCCATGTCTTCTCAACCACACCTAAAAGCCCAGCTAAATTCGCCACCGTCTCAGAAGCAAACATGCTGGAGTGTTAAAAGAGGTCAGGTTTCAACTCTAGCTCTTTTTCCACTTGACTTTTCTTTCAGTGTTGTCTTAATGTAATCTACTCATTGCAATCTCAGATATGAATGTTGCTTAGCACTGCCCTCCCAGAGTCATTTCTTCTTCATAAAAGCTGATGCTGCTGACTCCACAGTACACATACAAATAAAAATGGGACCAATTGCCTCCCTGCTTGGCACTCAGCATCAAAGGGTTGGAATTGGGGGGTTAGATCACCAAATGATTCCCGAGCGCGGCACTGCTGCTGCTCACCACTCCCCCAGGGGATGGGTCAAATGTGGAGAACAAATTTTGCACACTCAGGTGTGTGACAATCGTTGGGACTTTACCTTACCTTACATGCAGTTCATGTACAATATCTGTGCTAAGGATCTACCTTCAGAGAAGGCTCACAGTAGCTGACATCAAAGCTAGAGAGATGCTGTTACTTTATGCAGTGCATGTATGTCTCTTTGAGATCAGAGTGAGAAACTAAAAAAATATTTCTGTACTTTTCAGCACTGTTCAGCACAATCTCTCTGGCCGTCCGATGCGCCGGTTGCCAAGAATCGGCTATAATTTAGGTCACTTTGTTTTCCATTAGCTTGTTGGACATTCATCTTGTCTAGCAAGATGAATTTATCGCAGCACCGCAATATTGTCACACACAAGATAAGAAACACTCATTTTGAGAATAAAGGAGGAAAGAAATGACAAAAACAAGGAAACCTTGAGTTAATTTGAGATCGTCCAACTGGCAACTAGCTACTAGGGTTGGACCAATACATTTGTTTGGAGATAAATTACTGAACCAATATAATATCGGAAAATGGGCAGTCAGTGCCGTCACATGCTGATATGACACAGAGGTTCCTCTATAATTACATTTTCCAGTCATGTTTTTTGCAAATTAACTCCTTTATTTAATGGCAACAATGTATCATTCAGCACTCAGCAGATGTGTCGCCTACCAGTGAATAAGTGGAGTGGGCCTAAATGCTGTTTCAGAGGCTTTGGAAAAAGTTTTTTGGGGTAAAATAGTTCGGCTGTAAAACAGTTAAAGTGTTTGCCATGAAAAAGGTCAAATGTAAAGATCTTGAACATCGGCACAAAATATTGGCTATCGGCGACGTCAGTCTAAAAATATCTGTATAGGCATCAGCCTGCAAAACCCCATATTGATTGAGCTTCTTGTCTTGCACTTGCACATCTCTCACACAGCCACAGACAGTGACTTCACTCCACAGTGTAACGTTCACCTGTTCCTCCCCGGGACCGGAGCGTGCCGGACTGTGTAACGCTCACCTGTTCTTTCCCGGGACCGGAGCGTGCCGGACTGTGTAACGCTCACCTGTTCTTTCCCGGGACCGGAGCGTGCCGGACTGTGTAACGCTCACCTGTTCTTTCCCGGGACCGGAGCGTGCCGGACTGTGTAACGCTCACCTGTTCTTTCCCGGGACCGGAGCGTGCCGGACTGTGTAACGCTCACCTGTTCTTTCCCGGGACCGGAGCGTGCCGGACTGTGTAACGCTCACCTGTTCTTTCCCGGGACCGGAGCGTGCCGGACTGTGTAACGCTCACCTGTTCCACCCCGGGACCGGAGCGTGCCGGACTGTGTAACGCTCACCTGTTCCACCCCGGGACCGGAGCGTGCCGGACTGTGTAACGCTCACCTGTTCCACCCCGGGACCGGAGCGTGCCGGACTGCGAGGACGTGTGGACCCCTCCGAACACCGTCACCCCCTGTGTGGCCGCGCCGTGGAAGTTGTTGTAGTTTGGGATTGCGGCGACTGCGAAGCTGGGGACTGGGTAGTGCTGCGGCGTGGGGTCGGCCCCATAGCGGTACCCCGAGTTCTGCTGGAGGCTGGTGTCCCGGTCATCAGTGAGTTTTGCTGCTTCTTTATCCTTACATTGGACACAGCCCATTATCTACTTTCTGAGAGAGAGAGAGAGAGAGAGAGAGAGAGAGAGAGAGGGATTTAAATTAGTACAATAATAGCTTAAAAGCCAATCCCACTGGGGCAATTATGATTCATTATTCCATTATTGCAGACATTCCACAGAGAGTTATGGTGAGCCTTCTGAAAATACTTTCATTTAGGATGAATTGAAACATGATTCTTTAAACACCATTACTAATTACAGTGTGATCATGTGACTAGAGGATATAATCTGCATTGTTTGGTTAATTTGATTATTGTTGTAAGTAAACTGTGACATTTGTTATCTTGATGCATTGTTGATGTGAGGTTTTCCACGCTGGGAATATCCTCCAGCATACCTTGCCATAAAACAGCCTAACAGCGCTACTTATTATGCTTTAATTTTCCGTCTTATAGCACTACCACACTCGTGAAAGGAATTTACACACAACAGCCACGTTTATGAGTTTGCATTGGCATGCACTTTGTTTTTGTCTCTTTCTTTTTAACGAGGAGCCACACAGCCATATAGATTCACAACACAGAGCCTAAATTAAAATGCACAGAAAGGCTGTTAACAAACCACTCCCTGGCTTTACCCTGGATCTCATGAGGGGGACTAAGGGAGAATTTGGCCCTCTGTAAAGCTAAACTAGTTCCTATAATGGCCGAGGCAATCTGCTTTGCCAATTAAAAGAGCCTTACCATCTTTAAAGAGCCAGTTAAACTAATGCACATTCCATCTCTCTGTTTCCCCCTTAAGCCCTGGAAGCCCCATGTGCCCGCCCCAGCTAGGAAGAGCCCGCTGACAGCACTGTTGACTTTCAGCAGCCAACTCACTTCTGAGACGGGTCATTGAAAACACGCTTTGCTTAAGGCCGCGGTGGCCGAGGAGGATGGAGACGAGAGGGGCTGTTGAGGGCCAGCGAGCGCCTGACGTCTCAGCGGGACGGACCGAGCGGGAAGCCGTCAGCCCGCTCCTGACCCCCTGTCAAAGGGTGAGCGAGAGAGACCCGCGGGGTGGCTGCAGACCGGGTGAGAGAGAGACCCGCGGGGTGGCTGCAGACCGGGTGAGAGAGAGACCCGCGAGGTGGCTGCAGACCGGGTGAGAGACCCGCGAGGTGGCTGCAGACCGGGCGAGAGAGACCCGCAGGGCCGGCCGGAGTAGGGCGAGAGAGACCCGCGAGGTGGCTGCAGACCGGGTGAGAGACCCGCGAGGTGGCGGCAGACCGGGTGAGAGACCCGCGAGGTGGCTGGAGACCGGGCGAGAGAGACCCGCAGGGCCGGCTGGAGTAGGGCGGGTTGTAGACGCTGACGCAGTCGTGTCAGGGGAGTTTAACATAACCAGAAGAATGATCATGCTCTGAGGAATGTGTTTGGCGGAGATACAGACAAAAAAAGGAGGGGAGAAATTGAAAGTGGCCAATAGATCAGCAGCAGCACAGACAAGACATCAAGAAGCTTTAGGATCAGAAACAGCCGGCACTCACGTTCGGAACCCTGAGTCTTGTTTTCTCAATATTCCTTACAGTTCTGATTCAGAAACGATCATATTTGTATATACTTTATCAGGAAGCTTCCCATTGTTTCCCCTCCTAGATGAATTCTATTCCATGATGACACTGAAGCTGGCTGGTTAGAGGGAAAGCTGTACAGTATAGGACTACATTCCTCCAGGCCTGCACTCTGTCTTACATTTACTAGCAAAGGAACCCAAACGCCTACTCAGAAAAAAGTGCAAACAGATGTGTCACTTGCTGCATACTGCGGGTACTGCAACAGGGTACAAGCGACTTATGAAGTTTAAATACTTGAAATTGGTATTTCCACATTTAGAAGGCACATAATATCCCACAGAAACAGGATGAAATGGTATTTTCAGACAGCACAGAAAGGCTACAGCCGACACAAGTCATTTGTTGGTGTCCATTTGCTACTGTCAGTTACAGCTGAAAACGATGCTGAAATTCAACAGAAAAGTCCATCATGTTTTGAAAATGGCTTCATTTGTGGACTTAATGCCTTGTGGGTATCTATAGTTAAAAAAATATATATAAAAAATATATATACACCTATTGGCTCAATTCCACCACATTTTACAGCCCTGCACAGCCCGTCACCACTCGGCTCTACTTGCTTCAACCCGATGGACGTTCTGCTTCGACCGCCTTTCATCTGCCCCCGCTAGGGTGACCAGATCCCAGCAAACCAAATGTGGGACAAAGAGTACGTTTGTGTGGGACAATGTGGGACACGCTACCGATGATTTGAGGCAGTCTAAAATTTAGATATAAATTCCGGACTATAAGCCGCGGCTTTTTCCCCGTTTTTTGGCCCCTGCGGCTTATATAACGGTGCGGCTTATCTATGGATTTTTTCAGGGAAAAAAAAAAAAAAAAAAACGGAATTCTCTCTTCTTTAGCACTCTTTCTAACTATAAATCCACTTCTGTTTTAATTTCCTCTCTTGCCCTCTTTTCACCACACCGCGGACACTGTGTGCACTGTAAAAAAAAACACAGGTGGTGTTGTGTTATGTTGTTTTGTTGAAATGTTAATAAATGGGAGCTTCCTCAAACAGCCATCTCTTTCCCGACAATCCCCTCTGTGCACGAACCCTTACATATGGTAATTAAACATTAAAACACAATAAAAAAAAAAAAAACATTAAAACACCCGCGGCTTATAGTCCGGTGCGGCTTATATATGTAACAAACAGGCAATTTTGCTGCTGCGGCTTATACTCCGGTGCGGCTTATAGTACGGAAATTACGGTACTGTATTTTCTAACTTACAAAAAATATACATTTCTATTCACCCCTCTCTATCCTTTGCCCTCTGGTTGATTCACACAATCTGCAAATAAAAACATAAATTATCTGACTAAAATGTGTAGGCTACAATAAAACAGACCAGACTGACATGGGATTCAAGTCATGGCTTCATGTACAGATTAAACACATGGCAGGTGTGTGCCTTCCACACACGAAAACATTAAAGTTAGTCAGACTTTTCTAGTAGAACAATATACTACTGAACCATATAGGTATTGAAGTAGAACCATAGTAGGCTAGCTTCATCTGAATAAAACATTAACCTCACAATAAGAGCACAGCTTAGAATGAAATTTATAATTGCCCGTTGCAAATAGCCTGTAGCAGCTGTTGAGAAAGATTTGAGGCTGTCTTCAATTGTGCCAGTTACATCTCTCAGGCTGCTGCACTATGTGAAGTTAACCGTGCGCTGCACATCTCTCGAGCCACAGTGTGTGCTGCAGACAAGAGCAGCGGTGTGCACGCTCTCTCTACTCTCTCTCCCCCGCTCTCCCTCTATTTCTCTCTCTGCCTTGGTCTGATCGCGCTCCCTCTCTCTCTCTCCCTCTCTCTCTCTCTCTCTCTCTCGCCCAAAATGCGGGACATCTTCTCAATTTGCGGGACGCATGAAAAATCATGAAAATGCTGTGCAGTCCCGCACAAAGCGGGACATCTGGTCACCCTAGCCCCCGCCCACACCTGGTCGTCCAAGCGACCGCATATCTGCCCTCCACCCATGTCCCGAAATATGCTATAACATAACGTTACAATTAAATCCATACACAGAACTTTTAAACTGTTTATGAAATACTGGTGCCTCTAAATGACCTACAGTGTGTGTGTGTGTGTGTGTGTGTGAGTGAGAGAGAGAGAGAGAGAGAGAGAGAGAGCAGTGCTGGCATGACCACAGTCCTTGATCCTGGCCTGAGCAGCCAGCTCATAGCATCACAGCATGTTGGGCGGGTGTTACAGTGTACATGGGCAAAAGTGACAATCGACCAGGAGAATGGATATCACTTTGTTGTTAGTCAAAACTCACAAGCGCTGCTAAAGGGGCGGGCACGAGGGACGGGGTTTGCGCTAGAGTGAAGCCTCTACCCCCGCGGCCTCTCACCAGGCAAAACCGCGGCTTCACCAAGCGCCTGCGGCCTAGCGGAGCCGACGCAGCACTAACTACACAAGCGCTTCAGAGCAGCGGACTTTTGGACAATTGAAACCACCGCGCCGATTTTATTTCACCAGAGGCGAAGGCAGCAAAACAAAAGACTGATGGAAGAGCATAATAGAAGAGAAGAGTAGGTAAGTAAACTGGTATGCAGCGCTGCATTGACAGTCAGTAGGATAGAGAGTAAACACGATTCTGCCTGACCAATCAGTCGTCTACAATGTTTTCACGTCACCGTATGAACCCGGGTTCGCAGAATAGAACCCCGACGAGGCAGGTACTAAAAGTAGCACGACTCAGCCCCAAATCAAAGCGAGCTGGGCCGGTTTATACCGGTGGGATGAGACCAAAAGTCGAGTCGAGCGGAGCGGGACCGCGCTACTAGCTGCGGTGGGATTGGGCCATTCGAAATAGAGATGGAACGATGTGAAAATTTCATATCACGATTATAGTGACCAAAATCAGTATTATCACGGTTCGTTAAAATGCGCTGAAAATATTCAAAAAGTATACACTCAAAGAAATCATTTCACCAAGTTTTATGTTGAAAACTCAGACCCAAAAAGGATTGATACACTCACTGAAATCATTTCTCAAAGGCTGCACATTTGCATCTGGGAAACGGTTGCCAACTTTGGTTGATGGACAGTATTTACCATGTTTTTCAAAGCACTGTAATCATGGTAACATGGTAATCATCACGGTACCACGGTTTTAATGATAATGAAAATTTGAAATGGTACGGTTATCATAAGGAACTTTATCACGGTTATCATTAAAACCAGTTATCGTAACATCCCTACTATGAAATCAACAGCTCACCTACATGTACTCTACTTTTGGTGATTTCAGATCTTTATTTGCTCCACGTTGCTTAACTAAGAGAACAGAGCCACTGCAGAGAGAGGGAGATTATTTTGATTCATTACTGCCAATAAAAAACCCATAAAATACCCAGAAGAAATGAGCCCAGCGGTAGCGTAAGAAGCCTAGACCAGTGCTTAGACCGCATATATGAGATAAAAGACAGCAGCTTCTCTAGTAATCCTAAAGACAGCAAATAATCTTCCATGTCATTTATATTTATCCCATCTTCTAGTATTTGTGGCGCCCTACATCACAGCAGGTAACATTAAAGCAAAGAAAAAAAGGGGGGGCGTCCACCTCAGAACATGTTCAGGATGAAGTGTCTAACAAGATGGCAATAGAAACAATAGAGCCAAGAGTATCATCAAGCGACACTTGCTGGAGCTGTTCACAATGCACAGTACACACCACACAGTAGACTTAACACTGCAACAGAATGCACAGTACACACCACACAGTAGACTTAACACTGCAACATAATGCACAGTACACACCACACAGTAGACTTAACACTGGAACAGAATGCACAGTACACACCAGACAGTAGACTTAACACTGCAACAGAATGCACAGTACACACCACACAGTAGACTTAACACTGGAACATAATGCACAGTACACACCACACAGTAGACTTAACACTGCAACAGAATGCACAGTACACACCACACAGTAGACTTAACACTGCAACAGAATGCACAGTACACACCACACAGTAGACTTAACACTGCAACATAATGCACAGTACACACCACACAGTAGACTTAACACTGGAACAGAATGCACAGTACACACCAGACAGTAGACTTAACACTGCAACAGAATGCACAGTACACACCACACAGTAGACTTAACACTGCAACAGAATGCACAGTACACACCACACAGTAGACTTAACACTGGAACAGAATGCACAGTACACACCACACAGTAGACTTAACACTGCAACAGAATGCACAGTACACACCACACAGTAGACTTAACACTGCAACATAATGCACAGTACACACCACACAGTAGACTTAACACTGCAACAGAATGCACAGTACACACCACAGTAGACTTAACACTGGAACATAATGCACAGTACACACAACACAGTAGACTTAACACTGCAACAGAATGCACAGTACACACCACACAGTAGACTTTACACTGGAACAGAATGCACAGTACACACCCCACAGTAGACTTAACACTGGAACAGAATGCACAGTACACACCACACAGTATACTTAACACTGCAACAGAATGCACAGTACACACCACACAGTAGACTTAACACTGCAACAGAATGCACAGTACACACCACACAGTAGACTTAACACTGCAACATAATGCACAGTACACACCACACAGTAGACTTAACACTGGAACAGAATGCACAGTACACACCAGACAGTAGACTTAACACTGCAACAGAATGCACAGTACACACCACACAGTAGACTTAACACTGCAACAGAATGCACAGTACACACCACACAGTAGACTTAACACTGGAACAGAATGCACAGTACACACCACACAGTAGACTTAACACTGGAACAGAATGCACAGTACACACCACACAGTAGACTTAACACTGCAACAGAATGCACAGTACACACCACACAGTAGACTTAACACTGGAACAGAATGCACAGTACACACCACACAGTAGACTTAACACTGGAACAGAATGCACAGTACACCCCACACAGTAGACTTAACACTGGAACAGAATGCACAGTACACACCACACAGTAGACGTAACACTGTAACAGAAGCGAGGGTGATTTTCAACAGTTATGGGAACATGTTCTGGCTTTGAAACCGGTGGAATTACTGTGAAACAAAGCCCATAAAAGAAGAATCTACGAGTCCACATAGTCAGCCTCTTGCTTGACAATGATAGCTGGTCACATATTAGCACCGACGTGGTTGAGACCTATGGAGAACCAAACTGATCATCATGATGACCACAACAACAAAGGTGGATTCTGTTTTATGGTGGGTTTCCCCTTAACTGTCACCCTGGAAATTGTACCGCATCCATTCATAGAGGGAGCAGAGTAGATGAGAGATCATCTCACATCATCACGCTGCCTGTGGAGATTATGAAAATCTTTCTGTTGTAAAGCAAAAAGGCCAGGGACTACCACAACTTTGAAATAACATCTGAAGCTGTTTTGCTGCACAGAAACTAGGACATCTACTGTTGTGTCTGTGTCGCCTTTGTGGTATTGTTGTGTTGGCTTAATAAACATTTGCATATGAATCGTGTCTGTGTGGTATTGTGACTGAAGTTGCTGAATGAGCACTGTGCAGAAATCAGCCATTTTTGGACATCGTCATCAACATACACATTTCCATATCTATCCCCATGACAGACACACACACAGAGACAGACGGAAGTGGAATTTATGGTCGTGCGTCAAAGCTCCCACTGGCCGCGTCATAGCTCAAGTATACTATAATGTAGATGGGGAGATAACTGAAGAGGTATATGCACTACATTCTCTCCTTGGGCTAACTTCTAGTCAATGAAATCAGTGAAACAGGGTATGAACGCGCACTCTCCGTCTTATGTGCAGTTTTCCGGGTGCAAGGCTCACAGAAGTTCAAAATAGGGAAAAACAGCCAGCACTCCAATGTCCTTTTACTAGGAACTTTTATTAGTCCATTACAGCAACGCACAGAATCACACGGACGCGTTTCGACGTTAAGCCGTCCTCAGCGTGTATCACTATGAGGACGGCTTAACGTCGAAACGTGTCCGTGTGATTCTGTGCGTTGCTGTAATGGACTAATAAAAGTTCCTAGTAAAATGACATTGGAGTGCTGGCTGTTTTTCCCTATAATGAAATCAGTGAAATCACACAATAATGACTCATTTTGCTGGG